>NC_133410.1:52788750-53120312 GCF_049350105.2 Macaca mulatta
CACAGTTTTTGTGTGACAGTTATTGTTATTATTTAATCAAGGTGTGGTAGGCTCTCTGAGCCTATTCATTTAAAAGAGAAATGAAACACTTATTAAAATGCTCACAACTATGAATACTCAGGACTGGACCATAGAAGAAACGACTCTACCAAGAGACTGCAGGCTTCAGAAGCTTTTCTGGGAATTTCTTCAAAGCCTGTAACCCATAGTGGGTGCTAAACAGATAGCAAGTCCCTTTTCTGCCGCATAAACTGGTAGCATTTCTTTTTGAGATCTTTTTTATGTATTATTTGTTTCAGAAAATTTCTAAGGTGCCCAAGCAAAGTTCCAAAGCACACACTGGTACATCACATTTCTTTTCTGGCTGGGGCAAATGACTGAAAAGTTAAAATACATTTCCTTATCGAATCCCTGAATCTTACGCAGTTTTTAAATATGAAAACCACAGCCTTGTGATGCTTATTTATGTTACAGAGATTTTGAGCTGAAAATGATCCTAAAAATCATCTGACCCAGATCTTGTCTAATGAAAAGATGAAGAAACTGAGTCCTGG
The DNA here is from genome assembly GCF_049350105.2 of Macaca mulatta. Lineage (NCBI taxonomy): Eukaryota > Metazoa > Chordata > Mammalia > Primates > Cercopithecidae > Macaca > Macaca mulatta. The sequence goes on from NC_133410.1 coordinate 52,789,305, forward strand.
AGGTGCTCATGGACTGGTCTCCATTTCTGTTTCTTGTCTCTTCTGTTACTCCTTTTACGCATTTTTGACATGGTGCTCTAGATAGAGGGGTCACAGCTGCTCAGAGTGCTCTATTGTAAGCATGGTTCAGGAGTGGCAGGTTTCATGTAAGTTGGATTCTGTTCATTGCTAGGAGATCAACGTGTGAGTGGCTTCAGATAGCTTTGCTTTGCTTTCCAGATGAAAACCTGACAGAGTCCAGGCACCTTGGATACCGCTGTGTGCTGGCAAATGGTTTGAAAAATGGAGGATGAGAGAGGGTGCTGGTGGGTGGGAGAAGGGCAGACCTGCTCTTGGGACTACTTTAGACAAAAAAGCTAAGGGCTACAAAGTGACTCTTGAGTATGTGACTTTTTTTTTTTCTTTTTTTTATTATTATTATTATACTTTAAGTTCTAGGGTACATGTGCATAACGTGCAGGTTTGTTACATATGTATACTTGTGCCATGTTGCTGTGCTGCACCCATCAACTCATCAGCACCCATCAACTCGTCATTTACATCAGGCATAACTCCCAATGCAATCCCTCCCCCTTCCCCCCTCCCCATGATAGGCCCCTGTGTGTGATGTTCCCCTTCCCGAGTCCAAGTGATCTCATTGTTCAGTTCCCACCTATGAGTGAGAACATGCGGTGTTTGGTTTTCTGTTCTTGTGATAGTTTGCTAGGAATGATGGTTTCCAGCTGCATCCATATGCAGCCATAAAAAAGGAGTATGTGACTTTTTGAAACCCTCATTTATTTTAACTGGAAGGGCTCTTTTCATCACGAGTTGTTTTATGTTTTACTTAATATGCAATGTCAACTACTATAGAATTGGTCTTGGTCCTTCTTATTATAAAGGCTAAGTTAGAAATTAATTTCATTTTTAATAATGTATTGAGCAAGCTTATTATGGGAATAAGAGGAAGTGTACTTTGTCCACTCTTTATAATACTTATTCTTCTTCCTCTATATGATATTGGAATCTGAGTTATGTGCAGAAACCTTTACACTTTAACCTTGGTTTGTACACACTGAGAAAACCAACATTCAGCTTTTTATCCCAGAAGGTAATGGAGTGTTTCATATTCCTCTGGGTAAATCTATTTGACCCGCACAATACATATCTATGTACTTAATTAATAGACCCTGACTCTGTGATCACTTTTTTTTTTTTGTCAAGATAGTGTCTTGTTATGTTGCCCAGGCTGGTCTCAAACTCTTGGCCTCAAGCAGTCTTCCTGTGTTGGGCTCCTAAAGCACTGGGATTACAGGCATGAGCCACCATGCCTGACCTGTGACCACTTTTTAATATTCTATTTCAGCTAACTACCTTCCTGACAATTCTGGATGAGTTATGTTGGGTGTGTAACATTGGGAAATAGTATATGTATTTCTGACCCTTGATAATTAAAGAACAACAATAAAATGGTATCAGCAGAAAGAAACAAGAAAAAAGGAAAGGGAAGAATGAAAAAACGAATGTAGAAAAAAAGGAAGGAAAGGAAATAGGGAGAGAGGGAGGAAAAATACTGACTATAAGGGGAAATTCATTCTGTGGCTAAGAGCCAACAGAAAGTAGTGGGTTTCTATGAAAGTAAGAGGTTTAGGTAAATAGAGGAAGCTCATGAGAAAAGGCAAAAGCTCAAGTTATGGTCATGTTTCGTTTTATGTTCTTGAGAATCATCACTCTATGCTACTAGAGATTTCTTCCCTATTGAAGTCTTTTATTGAGGCCCTGTCCACTATGTGATTACTCCTTGTTGTTCTGTTTCTCTACTAGAAACAAGAAGGTATTGAGGTATGTCTATGTTCAATTTGCTTAATTCAGTAACTTGCTGATAGAGGTCAGGTGTGTGCTCTAGCCAAAGAGTGGAATTTGTAATCTTACACAGCAGCCTAAAACAACCTCTTTTCTGTATATTGACTGTGTGATTTTGTGCAAGTTATAAAACATCTCTGATTCTCACTTTCTTCAGCTGCTTAATAGGGAAAATAATTGGTTTTTATAGAAGTGTGCTTGAGAGACATTGTACCAGAGTGTGAGAGGCGGGTGTGAACATGTCCTCGAACTCCATGATCAGAGATGCCACATTCGTAGCTTTAAATAGAAATATTAGTAGTGAAAATATTTACACTACAGAAATTGGCAAATACTTTAAATCAGAGTTTTTTTCTTTTCAGAGATTGTTATTAAACATTTATTATTACCTCTTTGCTTACGTATGAAATGAGATAATAAATAGGATTTTGTCAATTGTAAGAGTGCAATATATATTTTCCTTACTTCAGCCATTCCTATAGAATATTTGCTTCTGAAAATCTTTGATTTTTATGTTTTTAAATAATAAAACAAATGACAACAAAATTGTACTTAGAAACTCAATTTCATATTACAATCTCTGTACTTTATGATATTTTATCTGGCTCAGTTCTCTTTTTTACTCTCTATCTTTTGACACTACTCTGAAGAAATCAGAAGTTCTGTCACTTTTCTTGAATTTTTCTTACATGATGTCTAGTATAGTGTCCCATGAAAATAATTATTATATTGCATTTTGATGATGATTTTCAGTGTGAGCCTAGATTGTTCGATATTATCTTTAATGAACAATGTTGAGTTAAAAGTTTAATGTAAGAATTATAATGGCTTTCATACATATTAAAGGTGGAAGACAGGCTTCGTGAGGAAGATGATCTATGCACTGATCTGTGGAATATGCTAAGATATCCCTGTGAGAAGGGCAAGAATAACGGGTAAGACAGATGGGTCAGAGAGAACCGAATTGCTAGAGAAAGGGCAGAAACCTGGGATACAGCTGAAGAGCTTTGTGTCAGTGAGAAGTTTGAGGCACAGTTGGAAGATCAGACTAAGACTACACCTTGAAAGGCCAACAGAGGAGTTGGTACTTCCTTTACCAGACAAGAAAAGAATGCTAGAGTATGAAATAATCAGAGGTACATTTTAGGAAGAATAATTAGGCAGTGTAAACTAAGAATTGGGAGAGGAAGGATTGGAGAGGCATATATAAAGAGGATCAGCCTCCCTTAGCCTCAGTTTCCATGATGGGCAACTGTGAATAATAATGTTCTCTTCTAGGTTTATGATGATAATTAGATGAAACCATGTCTACAGATGGACATGCCTCTGGCATAGAGTAGATATGAAGAGGGCTTTTCTCTCTTTCCAAATAGGTTTTATATGAAGGGATTTTTCATTGAAGATTGCCTTGCCTAAAGAAAGGGAAATTTTAAATGATTTGACAAAAAATAAAGTATACAAGATCCTTTTATAAAATATAAAATATGGGAGCTGAGAACATATAACTGCACAGAAAAAATGCCAACAATCTATACAGAAATTGATGTAAGCTGTTGTATATTTAAAAGATTTAAGAACAAGAGGAGAAAGATGTGTAGGAGGTGGACAAGCTATAGAAATACCATTGTAGGATGTAGGCTCTGATTCTCAGCATTCCAGTAATTAGCACATCTTGACAGGGTGAAAGCGGCCACCCAGTCTTTCTCTTTGAAGGGGCAGAGGTCATTGACAGCTGGTGCTTGGGCCTTTGGGGGAATATTCTGCTTGAGGCCAGCTGGGGGAAATGGATCCCCAGGAAGAGTGGTCACTCGATGATGATGAGAGCTCTGTTCCTTTTTCTTGTAAACAGTGAACACCCTTGAAGACCCATCTGCACTGTTGCAATACATTCTGCACCTGGGTTTTTGTTTTCTTTGCTGAAGAACAGTCGCCTGGTATGCATCAGGAGTTCCCATCTGTCTCACAGATAGTCATGGAGTTCTTGACTGCATGCATTTTGTCTGAGAATGAGTGGCTCAGTTCATTCCTTCTCTAAGACAAAATCTCACCCGGGTCCAAAATTTTAATATTATAAATATTTCAGTGGCGGAATCTGGTTGTAGCAGAAAATGAAAACATCATGTACCTACACAAGACTTAGAAATGGTATCCTTCTTGCTTCGTCATTTAATTAAAGTCTCCTACTTCTTCAGATTTCAATTTCAGAATTTTTGATAAACTGCACTCAGTGTCTAGGAAAACAATATTTCTCAGAAAATTCTAAAACGCTTTCCATTTGTCACTTAGTGAGAAATGCTGAAATTTGCATTTTTAAAACTTGAAAAAATAGGGTGCCAAGAAGTAAAATATTATCCAATATCCCTTTTAAAAGCCAGAGAAACATAAGGGAGATAATTCATGGCTCCACAAGCTTTCAAATTCTAATTCTGTCTACTTCTATTTATATTGTCTCTCTGCAGTTTGTACCTGCATGGTTTTGTTGCATACAGAGCATTATGCCTTGCCCCAAAGGCAGCAACATTTGATTGAGGCATGCACTTTTGTCCTTTCCTCAAGAGAAAGCCAAAGACGTTACTTGCCATCCCTAGAAACTCTGTCTAGTAACTTATCATGAAAATCCGCCCTGCCCTAATCATTGGAAGTAGCTGAGCAAAGCTGGGTCCCCTATTTAGAGCTAAGAAAAATACAATCTAAGGAGAGTTGTTATCTTAACAAGCAATAGACTCCAGAAATTTTTGCTAAACCTGACCACTAGGTGGCAAACTGTCTGGACGTAAAAAAGCTGATTACTGTTCTTTCTTCCTGATTCTAACAGCATTGGCGGTCCTACAATGTGGAGATGTGATTGAGCATCCTCAGCCATGACACAGTGACTCAAAGTACCTATCCACAGTGAAGGGGGTGTCATTGAAACACTGTTCTAATCAGGTTTGACATATATTGCCCAGTGTGCTTAGATGAACAAACTAATTCCATGAAGACATAAATGACAGACCTATACGTGCTTTACTTATAATTTTACTTAGCTTGTCTTCTCTCCAAGTATTTTTACTGTAAAAATGGGGAATAATGTGCATTTCATCGTATTTCCATGAGGGTAAAATAAAATAGCCCTTGAAGGTTCATAGCAGTTCCTCAATAAATATTTGTTAAATATTTGTTCAAAGACTGACTGGATCAGTCAACAAACAAAATAGAAGCAGATATAGGCTTCCCTAAAATGCCTTTAATTGAAGATTACCTTGCCTAAAGAAAGGGAAATTTTAAATGTGCTGACAAGAAAATAAAGTATACAAGATCCTTTTATAAAATACAAAAATATTCATAGTTTAAAATACACTCTCCAAAAAGTTTCTGCTAAAAGGTAACTCACTGTCTGGGAATACTACTAGAAAAGGGTAGGTTATCTCTCCAGGTCTTTGACAAAGGTCTATTGTAAATGCAAGGTGCTGTGGTAATCTGCTCTTACATTTTTTTTTTTCCAGAACACTGTGGTTGCAGATTGTGAAAAATGAAGCGTAGAATGCTCAGTAGTGTTTAGCTGTTAAATAAAAATAAAACTATGGATAATTGGAAGTAGAGTAAATCCATGTCTGAGTATTTCAAACTACTAAGTAAGTATTTTCCATGCTTAAGATAGCTTCCCCAGGCCACATGCAAATGCCAGCCAACCAGCTTCCAGGAGTCACATGGTAAGAGGCTTTCATTCTATCATAAGAAAAGCTACATAAATGGAAACAGTAGGACACATGCTGCACATACATTCTTTAAAAACACATTTTCCAAACTCAGTTGTGTTCAAATACTTACATTTCACTAAGAAAATTCATTAAAAACAAAATAAAATTCTGTACAACATTGTGCCATATATCTTCACTCTGCAATTGCATTCATTATGGAGATGGTGCTATTGCAGTATCACTTTTCATGTATTTCAAAGCAATCTCATAAAATACCTCTCAAGTGAGTCCAGGTAGACATATTTTGGTTTGTTTCTTTGATGATATTTTCCTTTGTTTAACTAACTGCATTTATATACCACCTTATCTACAATTCTCTATGCACCATCCTTGTAAAGTTGGTTTGTCGTGAAGATGAAGATGTTGAGGCTCTGAGAGGCCATTTTGTCTTCAGCCACATAGCTATTATTACTCAGCGATATCAGGATTTTGATCTGAGTTTGCTAACGACAAGTTTAGTACTCACACCACAACATCTGTGTGGGTCTAGGAAACTGAATAGGGTTATGAACTAAATGAGTTTTAGCTATAAAGAGAACTGTTGCTCAAGTCCTATGCTTAATCTAAATGCAGATAATAAAAAAACAAAACAAACTAACCAAAAAAATTAACAACAGATACTTGGCAGGATACTTGGCAGGTTGGGACAAGAAAAAAAAAAGATAGATATTTGGAATAAGATATGAAACAGGGAAAATAGAAGAAAAAATGGAAGGCTATAGGGAGATGAAAAAGCCATACATGAATTTTCAGATCACTACCCTGGTATCCACCTCACCCTCTTTCACACCCTTAATCACATAATGCATTTATTGTTTCTGCCCTGAGCTTCCAGAGAATACTGTATCTCTCCAATTACTGCACTTATCATGTTATAATTACTTATTTAGTCATTTCCCTGTTATTTAGTAAGCCTCATGGAAGTTGTGTTATCTTTTCATACCTTTGAGCCTGTTATATAATATGTGCTCACTAGATATGTCTTGACCACAATAGTTAATAAATAGGGAACAGTATGATACCTCAGACTGCTTAGATATTACTAAGTTTTGCCCACACCTATTTTATGGGCAAGAAATCTTGAAGCTGGACAATTCACAATTTCATATACATGGAATCAATCTAAGTGCCTGTCAATCAATGAATGGATAAAGAAAACGTGGTATAAATATACCATGGAGTACTACTCGACCATGAGCAAGAATGAAATAATGTCTTTTGCAGCAACTTGGATGTAACTAGAAGGCATTATTCCTGAAGTAACTCAGGAATGGAAAACCAAATATTTCATGTTCTCACTTATAAGTGGGAGCTAAGTTATGAGGAAGCAGGGGCATACAGACTGGTAAGACATTGGAGACTCAGAGAGGAGAGAGTGGAAGAGGCGAAGTGGATGAAATATAAGACTATCTACTGGGTACAATATACACTATTTGGGTGACAGGTACACTAAAACCCTGGACTTCACCGCTATACAATTCATCTATGTAACCAAAAGCCACTTGTATTGCTAAAGCTAGTGAAATAAAAATAAATAAATAATAGGGACAACACAACAAAAATGAAATCTTGAAGCTGGAAGGATGGCTTGAAAGTGAATTTAAAATGTTAAAGAGTTGCCATTGGGACATTGCATCATTAAAAATGTGGTGTACATTAGACTCCTTTAATGAACAGAGAGGATAAGTTCCTCATTATTGAATTTTGGAATTTTGTGAATGTTCACTGATTGTACTCTGTTTCTTTATGGTAGAGTTTTAATATTACATAATTGAACATGACTCATGATGTACGCATATTAGAAAGTGAGTTTATTTCATAATACTGAGTCTGTTTGGCAGTGGAAAGCTTATTTCTTCTTTATTAATTCGATTAGGAAGTCTCTGATTATTCTCCTATAATAATAATGGCTCTAATGTTTTTGATCTGTGCCTGAGGTCATTGATACTGCAAGAGGCTTTATGCATATTTTCTAATTTTTCACTTCCAGAGTTTTAGGACCATATTTATTAAGATATTATGTAATTAAATAAAAAAAGCAAGGAAAAAGGTATCTCCCTGGGAAGACAAATAATTTCCTTAATTGGGTTTTCAAAAATAAATACTTGAACTTTATAGAACCCTAGAACAATTCTTTAAGGGCTTCTTCTTCTTCCTACTAATTAAATCTTACTTAAGCTGTAAAACAGGTGCATGTTTTTAGACCAAAGAAAAATTGTAAAATGCAACTATTCAACTAATGCTATGTGCCAATATTTTTGATTAAACATATAATATGGATCATGTTATGAACCTCAAACTCAAATATGTAGCTGTTTTGTTTTTCTAAAGCTTAGGATATCTTTAACATTCCTAAGTTTCTGAGACACTAATTCTACTTTATCTGCTGAATAGTCCTGAAATGTTTCTAGCTAATGAATAAGTTTTTAAATTAAATGAAGTTTGAATTGATAAAAGCTGGATGTATTTGTCCATGTGTGTTTATGTGTCTTATTCTTTGACAATGCATTTTGAATGACTAGAATGCTCTTCAATGGTCATCTTCTGATTGCGTGTATTAACATGGCTCTCTCTACATGGAGGCAGGGTGATTGCCAGTCTGGGATAGAGTCTGGGACTTCTAAAGAGAAAGCAACATTTTATAAATAAGATGATTTGTTTTGCTGTATTTTCTTTTATATGGTGTTTCAAATTTGGTCTTATGTTATTTCTTTTCTTTTCTCTTCTCCTCCTCCACTTCCCACCCTTCCTTCTTCTTTTTGCTATCTCCAAGTATTTAGTAAAGTATTTTAATACTGCAATTTTTCTGCTGTCTACACGTATTTAGTCAAGTCTGTTTAATGAGTTGGCTTATTCCCAACCAGGCTAAGAGCAACCAAGGGAAGTCATGAATGCACACTGAGTTGACATGGATAAGGAGAGAGCAGTATCCCTTGAGACTGCTGAACTCAAGCAGCCATAATTGACAACCATTTTCCCGTATGAAGGGTTAATCTCAGGGGAATAAAAATCAAGGCTACAATTCCTAGTCACTGCTTTCCCTGGGATGAGTCTTTTTGTATCTTCAACCTTGAAAAATTTTAGTTTATATTTAGGAAATAGAAACCGTAGTCCCATAGCCAGATACCGAGCTAACAGTTGGAGCATATATAAAGAAGAACAAAGTATGGTACTCAAATTTAAGGAATTTGAAATAAGAAAAAATATGAATATTTGCATTATGTTATAATTTACAAGGCGCTTTATCACATAATTTTGTATGGATTACATGATTACTATCAGAATTTTACAAATGAAGACATCTTTTGTCCTGGTAACAGCCTGGGTAATAGAGGTAGAAGAAGTTTGTTGTTGTTTTGTTCTGACATCACAGAAAATGTTCTTTAAACTATTGTATCATGTCATGTTTTTTTTTTTTTTTTTGAGACGGAGTCTTGCTCTGTGCCCCAGGCTGGAGTGCAGTGGTGCAATCTCAGCTCACTGCAAGCTCCGCCCCCCGGGTTCACGCCATTCTCCTGCCTCAGCCTCCCAAGTAGCTGGGACTACAGGCGCCCGCCACCACGGCCGGCTAGTTTTTTGTATTTTTTTAGTAGAGACGGGGTTTCACGGTGTTAGCCAGGATGGTCTCGATCTCCTGACCTTGTGATCCACATGCCTCGGCCTCCCAAAGTGCTGGGATTACAGGCTTGAGCCACCGCGCCCAGCCATGTTTTTCTTTTTATCTTTTCCTTAAAATTTCCAATTTATGAAATATTTAAATATACACAAAATTCAGAAAATTATATATTTTTATATACACATGCTACTACAAAGTAAAAAAAAAAAAAAAATGTTAATTTTCCCCCATATTTGTTTCAGCCTTCTTTTTCCAAAAACTCTTGTTTTTGAAAAAATACGTTTACATTGTTCAAAAACTTAAATAATATAAACAAATGCACACTCAAAAGCGTTGTTCTAACTTCCATCTATATCATACTCACATGATATAGGTAGCCACTTCTATTGGCTCCTGTTTTCTTGGTTTCTTGTTCTAGCAAAAAACATCTACTAACATCTTAATGGAAGGGCTACACTGATTACAAATACAAACAGATCTTGGGCATTACAGTGTGAGACAGATAATGAGACAAATAATGAAATTATTATAAATTGCAATAACTTCCTTGAACAGAATAACGGATTCTGAGAGGTCAGTAGCTCCCAAATCTGCATCAACACCAGCGCCATCACTTAAAAAAGTATATATATGATCATACAGTCACACTACAATTATAAACTACATACTATGGAAAATTGTGAAGTAAAAAGAACATGTATCGCCCAAATGCTTTTCTCCTGAGGTTGTATGAATATGTATTGCTCAAGATATTTTATAAATAAATTCAAATGTATGTTTGTGTTTGTATATATATATACACACACACACACACACACACATATATAAAATATGATTTTTTCTTGTTAGCTCAGAATTTCTGCCAAGGTGCCAAAAGCCTAGAACAATACAATAGGTGCAAACTATGCCCCACATCGTAAATCAAGGTATTCGATTTTCTATGCAGTGTGTACAAAAGCCATAAAGCTTTTTGGCTCCATCGGCCCTTTACCCATCATGGGCTACAAAAAAGAAATTTAGGGAGAATAACATTTTTGGAGAGATATTTTTCTGCTTTATGGATTTCTTTCCCCATTGAGGGAAACTTGGGGGATTGTTCTTCTTCGTATTAGCCCAAGTGAGAAAAGATGCTTCAAGAGAACTGCTTTTCAACAGAATTACAATTATGTTGTCTGGAGTTTGGAGGACACAAGGATCAGTAGCTGACTCCTGTCTGCAAAATCAAGGGCAAGAGAGTCTTGAGGGACAGAGTACATAGAGGGTTGCAAGTGCCTATTTTCTGAGAACAAAGACTGCAGGAGAGGGTAAATGCAGATGAGAGAGGAGGCAGGCTGTAGGGGATCATGTTAAAAGGAATCTCACCTAACAGGACAGTCAGGAGGCACATATAACCCCAACTGAAGCTTGCACCCTCTGAGTCCCATGACTGGAGGAATTACCTAAGCAGTCAGCCAGAGGAGTAGGAGAAAGAACACAGTGAGTGTGCATTCATCACAGTTGGGAAACCAACGCTAGGTTACAACTTCCTCAGTCACCTGAGGTTATGTCCTTTCTCCCTAATCTCCTCTCCTTGCAGCTAAACCCTAGAAAGATAAGAAACAGAAACTATCAAGCAGGAGAGGAGTACTATAAGAGCAAGAAAGAATATACAAGAAACTATATTCTTCCTTATTCTAGGCTTCCAAGCTTGAAACTAGCCATGGTCTTGGGGCTAGGGGAAGTGGTAGTTATTAAAAGTTTTTCACCAACATCTTATTTATGTAATAGTCATAGTATGGTGCACAAATATTAGGGAGGGGTAGTTTTAAATTAAATTTTTTTATTATTACCCTTGACTAGTATTGATAAACTGAATTTTTCCCTCCAAACTTAGGTATTTAGTGTTTGCCAATTTTCGTGGTGTAAATACTCCCACCATAGTCCATATCAAGCTACCAAAGTTTTAACAACTACCTTGAAGAATCCCTGAATAGTAAACAAGTTTAAAATTTGACTGAGATGGTATAAGCTAATTGAGTTTGTTCTTGACTAAGCAAAGAACAGAAAAGCTATGGGATGATTTTCTCCTCCTGAATTCTTAGGTGGGAGTTGGTGCTGGGGAGAGAACAGGCCCACTGAATCAATTTAGCAGTGAGTGGTGAGAAAGAATTATGTATTTGTATTATCGCACTCAGCTCACTGAGTTCAAATATTTACGGAACGTGATGTTAAAAGGGATTTTTCCTAAATGTTGTTGAAAGCTGAAAGTTAAAAACAATAAGAGATAAATATTCGTGTATTCTAATCTCCTCATTCTACATGGCGACCAAACATGGTCAACCATGCGGTAATGGAAATGCGGTACTGAAAATCAGTGATTTCTTCCCACCTGGAGAATTCTGCAAGAGGGAAGTTAGCAGATTTAAGAAAGAAGGTTGCAGTTGGGTAAAGTGTCCTTCCCTTCATTGGCAGGAAAATAAAATATGTCGTTTCCTGAAGAGTAAACGGTATTTAGAACAGAGGATTGGCCTGAGACATCTTGAAAGGAACCCATCACAGAGGGCTGCCTGACAGGCCATGACACCTCAAATGAAAAGGGCTATCTCCTTATTTCTTTTTTTTTTTTCTGGTTTGGTACTGTATTTATTTTATTTCAATAGGTTTTTGGAGAACAGGTGTTGTTTTGTTACATGAATAAGTTCTTTAATGGTGATTTCTGAGATTTTGGTACATCCATCACTCGAGCAGTGTACACTGCACCCAATGTGTGGTTTTTTATCCCTCACCCCACTCCCACCCTTTCCTGAGCCCCGGAGTGCACTGTATCGTTCTTATTCCTTTGCATATTCATAGCTTAATTCCCACTTATGAGTGAGAACATATAATGTTTGGTTTTCCATTCCTGAGTTACTTCACTTGGAAGAATGGTCTCCAATTCCATCCAGGTTGCTACGACTGCCATTATTTCATTCTTTTTTATGACTGTGTAGTATTCCATGATATATATATATCACAGTTTCTTTATCCACTCGTTCATTGATGGACATTTGGGCTGGTTCCATGCTTTTGCCATTGCAAATTGTGCCGCTATAAACATGGTGGTGCATTTATCTTTTCCGTATATTACTTCTTTTCCTCTGGATAGCTACTCAATAGTGGGATTGCTGGATCAAATGGTAGTTCTATTTTTAGTTCTTTAAGGGATCTTCACATTGTTTTCCATAGTGGTTGTACTAGTTTACATTCCCACCAGCAGTGTAGAAGTGTTCCCTTTTCACTATAACCATGCTAACATGTATTATTTTTTGATTTTTTGATTATGGTCATTCTTGCTGGAGTAAGGTGGTATTGCATTGCGGTTTTTATTTGGATTTCCCTGATCTTAGTGATGATGAGCATTTTTTTCATATTTGTTGGTCATCTGTATATCTTCTCTTGAGAATTGTCTATTCACATCCTAAGCCTACTTTTTGATGGGATTGTTGGTTTGTTTTTTTCTTGCTGATTTGTTTGAGTTTCTTGTAGACTCTGAATATTAGTCCTTTGTTGGCTATCTCATCATTTCTAACAGAAATGTATGAATGTGCCACTGTCTAGAGATTCTCAGTAGAGCTAGGTGAAGTTGAGTATGTGTAGTTTTAAATGAATTTCCCAATTATGTGTAATATTACACCAAAAGTTTAGGACACACTTAAATCTTAGATGATAATATAAACATCTTTCCACAATCACCTACCTCAGTATTCCCATCACTGCCTCTCTACAAATATAACAAACAACTTGGAAATAGTAAACTATATAAGCTTTTTGGAAACTGAATATAGAAAATGCAAATAGAATATACTTTCAATTGTAGAAAAGATTTATTTCCCTTGCTGCTCATAATGTGCATATTTTATTTCTTTCAAATATAAAATTTTTAGCATTATGCTATTACACTGACATATACCCAGAAACTGACAATCAGCTACTCATAAAACATAGGAGTCCTCAATTCCACTGCATTTTAGAAATTAGAGGAATTGAAATTCAATAAAATATATTTGATTTCTGATATTTTATTTTTAATATGTAAGATTATTTTGATCTAGTTATTTCAGAATCTTCAGCAATCTCAGTTAAACTCACATAGAAATCACATTGTAAAACAGAAGATAACACTTGAATGGTGTACACATATTATATACTTTTCTCATGGGGAACACGTTTTTGTTGCTAGTGCCTTATATTTGTTTTGGAGCATAATTTTTCCTTTGCATTTCAAAATATCACTTCTAATATAAAGAGAATGATTACATGGTGCAGCAGAACAAGCTGTTGTAGATGAGCATAAATCCCTTCTGGTTTGAGCACACAACTGCACATGAAGCCAGTTCAGCTTTGACAGCTATCCCAAGAGCTGAACTTCACTGGGCTCTTTTTGTTGAATGCAGTTCTTGAGGTTACTTTTCCTTATTGCCATTCTGAGACACTGCCCAGGGAGATGGCCAAGATCTGTGCTTTGATGGCACATGGCTAGCTTGAGGTAATTTATTCAGTAACTTTGATTTCCAATGTTTTATAAAGTGCCATCTATCTCCAAAAAGTTTGAGAAAGTGGGGAGCTTTTCCTAGAGTTTAGCCCATGTAACCTCTGAGGGACCTACCATATTGCTTTCTGGAATTGTATAAGTCTGGCTTCAAGTCACATCCTTGAATATCAAAAAACAAAATAAAGGAACAATGAAATAAAAACCAGCCCAATACAACTATATATTCATTCTTTTGGATAAAAAAGTCAAATTTTTTTTCATATGTAGAGATAAATCATATAATAATGCCCTTCTTCATTATTTCCACACATCATCTTCCCTTTCTGTCTTAATACCAAATTCCAGCCAGCTGACTCTGTTAAGCTCATCTATTTCCTCTCAAATGCTTAACCTGGTGTTAGGTTACCCCAAACAGATCTCTGCTATAAAGATTCCACAAGTTCCCAATTTGGGGGACAGTAAAACATATTCACACCCGGACCAAATTCAGTTCAGAATATGTTAATCAGATATAGCTGTGGCAGAAGTATTGCTATTCACACTTTCTAAGGGAACAGAAATTATTTGAACGTGTTCAGATTTTCAATCTCACTATAAGAAAACTTAACCTAGCCCTTGATCTTCTGAAGTTAATTTACTATGTGTATTGTCTCTATCATTAAAGATAGTATGATTGACCTGTTGCAAGTGTTTGGCTAGGTTGACTGGCAGGTTCAGCCAAATTGCCTTTTCTATTGGCACAAACACCAAAAAGGCTTAGAAAGCCAGCTACCAAATGGAATTTCAGAAATGAAGCTTTGTTTTGTAAACCCTATGTAAGATTCCCCCTGACATAGGGAAGTAGACCATAGCCCATTTAGAATATTGCCATCCAGTGTCCAAATGATGTATTTCAGGTCCCCCTATCACACACCAAAAGACCAAATGGATTACCACTTTACCAAAGATGTACAAAACTGGGTGCCCTCAAAACACAAAATATTATTCTGTATATGGTCTACCTTTGTGCTGAAAAACAAAGAACGTTTGCCAGTCTGTGGCCTTGACCACTCAGAAGCAGTAATTTACAAAATTAAGATTTAGGTTATGGATGCAGTCAGAATTGACTCAGCCTCTAAGTTACCTGAACTTTCCCGGGCATCATTTTTTTTTTCTAATTTTATGAGTATTAGAGGATGGAGTATGCAAACATACTCAAAAGAATAACTGAATATAGTAGGTATTTAGCAAATATTATTGTCTTTTCCTTTTGTTCACTAAAAATATATAGAAGGTACTCTCAAAGGGGATACAAAAACTGCTTTCATGAACCTTGTTATGTGTTAATTGCATGTTTGGACAAACGGAGAAAACATTTCTAGTGCAAAATCATACTAAGTTATAAGTTTTTAGCTCTTGAATAAATTCAATGGATTTCATGAAGCTGCTAGATGCTGGGCTAATAGGTACAAGTCAACATAATAAAAACCACGCTTTCCCCCTGCTTCCTCCACAATTAACTGTTGTTCCACTGTCAATAGGTTCAATATTGTTTAATGCCATCATCACTTCCCTAGTTTCCCAGGCTAAAGATCACCATGTCATTTTCTATTTCTTCTTTCCGCATAATGAATAGGTCTCTAAATCACATTAATTGTACTTCCAAAATATTCCTTACATTTGTTTCCTTTTTTTAGACCTCTCTCACTGCCTTGCAATTTTTTGCATGAATTATTGCATTGCCTCCTAAGTGACCCTCCCAGTCTCTCATCTCTTCAGTCCAATTTATTCATTACTCTGAGCAATCTAATCATATCACTGAACTGCTCAAAAACTCACCAAGCCTCTCTTGTTCTCTATGCCCTCATTTAATCTAATCTAAAACAAAAATGCTCTTTCTTCCATTTTGTCTGATCTAAATCCTATTGATACTTCAACAATTTTTGTTTTTCTAGGTTTGTCAAAACAAAATACAAATGCATGGGGAGGGTGCACAAGGCCTTTCATGATCTAGTCTTTGTGCCCCTCTCCTTCTTGATGTCTCACCATTCACATCCTACCAAAGACATCTTGCTCCAGCAGGTCTAATCTACTTAGAGTTCCTTAGCCATGTCCTGTTCTCTCCATGATTCTTCTTTTATTATACCTGTCCCATCTTTGCGTAGCTATTTCATTCTCCTTCTTCAGGACCCACCTCAGGGAATACCACATCCAAAAATGTTTCTGAATGCTGCTTCTTTAGGTTCTCAAATAATCTTGTGAAAATTCTGCCTTATTATTTTCCCTACTTAATTAAAATAACAATTATCTATTCCTGCCACCGTATTCTCACTTCTCAGAAATTCTTAGATGCTCCCAGGGACAGGTGAATTTACCAAAAGTTAAATAACTGAAAAGGAATCATTGAAATCCATGTAAACCCTTTGTGAATTAACCAACTATGAATTGTCTTAGTGCTTAAGTTTCTTATTTTATTTTGACATCCCCAATTTTTAGTCTAGTGCCCAACCAACTAGACATTCAATAAATGATCTTCTAAATAAAACTTAATTATTGCTCCTTTTATGTCCCCAGATTTTGTTAGTCCCAGCACCAGTGATTTTCTTTTTCAAAAAAGTGCTATTTTTCAACAGTGCCATTTTAGAAGTGGTGTCAGTATTCTGTTGGAATAATGAAGGTATTTTGCAAGTCATGAAGGAGATTGTCTTTTCTAAAACTATTCAGCCAGTTTCCTTATCTCTTTTCTTTGTAAATAACTCCCACTTTAGCTCATTTAGTTCACATTTTATTTGCCTAAAATGTCCCAAACCCAAGAGGACATTCTGAGAACTTTCATGTGGTTATCATTTCTGGAAAAATCATTCTCTTGTCATCCATATGTTTGGCACATTTGTTTCACTCTGTCCTCTGCCTAGAGCTCTGAGATGACATTGTTGAGAGAAAACAGAATTGTTATTTTCAAAATATGAAAAAATAACTAAGTCAGAGGATAAAGAAAGAAACACTGGCATACCATTAAACCGCCATATCAACTTAGGGAAATGTTCAGACTACAAGAATATTCATGGTCTAATTGACTACCTATAGTGTTTATTGCATTGTATGCTACAGAGTGACCCAGATGGTATTGTTGTATCAGATGAGTTTATTATGACAACCTTCTAGGACCATAATATAATATTCAGTACCATTAAGGTAATTCAATAAAACTAATAACTAAAAATCAAAAGTGTTTTATTTAAAGCAGATCAGAAACACCAGGTCTTCTTTAAACTGGTCAACAGAAAATATCATAAATAAAATTTAGAATTTTCTTGAGTATTTACTCAGTGCCACGACCTGAAGTTGGTGCTTTAGGAATTCAAAGATGAAAGTCAAGATTCTTGTTCTTGTAAAACTTATTTATTTAATAAGGACAAAGCAATATTTCTGCAAAGAAGGTAGAACGAGATAAAACCAAATTAAGAGAGATAAACAATGGCCAAGAAAGCACGTAAGAGAAAAGTGACTGATAACCAACTAGAGAAATTAGAGAGGACCACGTGGAGGAGGTGATAATGAATTTTGAACTTGAAGGACAACTAGAATTTCAGCAAATGAAGACGAAGAGAAGCACATTTCAGACAAAAGGCATGAAAACACACAGTGGCAAAAATGTTAAGGAGCAATTTGGGGAATGACTTAAAGACATTTCTTAGGTGTGTAGTAGTGAAGGAAAATAGTGGAAGATGTCTGCAATAAAATTGTAAAATCCTTTGTATGTAAACTTGAGTCATTTGAACTATATTTGGTAGGCAAAGCATTGCTGTGAAGAATTTTGAGTTGGAGTAGGGTTGATCAGACATGTTCTTAAATTGATTAACCTAGCAGCACATGAGTCTTAATTTTCTATTGCTACTGTAACAAATTACCACAAACTTAAAATAACACAAGTTAATTAGCTTATAGGTCAGTAGGTCAGAAGTCTGATGCAGGTCACACTTGACTAAAATCAAGGTGTCCGCAGGACTGTATTCCTTTCTGCAGGCTGTAGAAGAAAATCTGTTTTCTTGTCTTTTCCTTGCCGGAGTTGAGAGCTTGCCTGTATTCCTTATATTGATCTCTTTTTGGTTATGAGCCATTTTAAATTAAACAAAATTTTCTTCCTCAAAAATTGACTCTTGTGTTCCTTAAAAGCAAACACTATGAAAATAAGAATCAACAGTGATAAAAACCAGAAGAGCCAAAGAAAAGTGTAAAAGCTGGTAGTATGCCTTGATCTATTTTCCAAAGTGTAAGAATAGAGCAGGCAGGGGGCGGTGGCTCACACCTGTAATCCCAGCACTTTGGGAGGCTGAGGTGGATGGATCATGAGGTCAGGAGTTCGAGACCAATATGGTGGAACCCTGTTTCCACTGAAAATACAAAAATTAGCTGGGTGTGCTGGTGCATGCCAGTAGTCCCAGCTACTTGGGAGGCTGAGGCAGAAGAATCGCTTAAACCGGAGAGGCGGAGGTTGCAGTGAGCCGAGATTGTGCCACTGTACTTCAGCCTGGGTGACAGAGTGAGACTCCATCTCAAAAAAAAAAAAAAAAAAAAAAAAAAAAAAAGAATGAATAGAGCAAACAAAATGCTGGAGAAATCACCTCCTCAGCTAAATATATTCCTAGGTATTTTTCTCTGGCAGCTATTGCAAATGGGATTGTGATTGCCTTCTTGATTTGCTTCCCCACTTGATCGCTATTGGTGTATAGAAATGCTACAGATTTTTGTATGTTGATTTTGTATCCTGAAACTTCACAATCAAATCTAAGAGGTTTTTGCAGGAGTCTTGCGAGTTTTGTAAGTAGAAGATCATATTGTCAGTGAACAGAAAATTGACCATGTAGGAGTAAGTGAAAGTAAAGCAAAGGCTAATTCAAGACTAACATCAGTTACCAGGTGTCCATTTATGCAAGTTTTGATAGGCTGCTGGAGGCTGAAATCTACCAATGAGAAATTGCTCAATAATTTTATGTTCATTTGCTGGTTATCATTAATTAATAATGAAATCCCTTATTACTATTTATATAACTTATGACTTAAAATCTTTAAGGAGGCTGTTAATAAATGCTATCACACTAGGGTGCCTTGATACAGCTTTTCTTAACCCTACAAACACTAAGGAACTAGATCAGATTTGGGAGGAAACCTCTACTAATTAAGGACTAATTAAGTGGATTGAGAATTGTGATTTGTTTTGTTATCAAGAGCAAACTTGCCAAACTGAAGAAAGAAATGAGGTGCTTCATACATCCACTAATATACCCTTTTGGCAGTGAGTATAACAGTGGATACCCCAAAATAGTTTGCAGACATTTTTGGCTGTCACACTGTCACAGTTGTGATGTGGTTGCTACTAGCTAGAGGCCAGGGATGTTGCTGAACATCCTGCAATATACAAGACGTCCTCCCTGCACGAGCTTACAACAAGGAATTGACAGCCCAAAATGTCAATAGTGCTCATTTGGGAAACCCTGATTTATACTAACAAGAGAGCTGGACAGGAATTTCTCTACTTCCTTGTCCTCTCTTCCCCTCACTTTTATTTTTAGAATAATGTTATCATTTGTCCAAATGAAGCATTTCTTGAAACATAAAGGAGAGCTGTTCCGGCTGAAATCGCTCAGGAGTTTTGAAGTTCAAAGCTCTGCATCCCATCACCCTTTAAGGAGGCCTTGAGGCTCTTAAACATGACCTTGGAGCTCTGAAGAATACAATTTAAAATGTATTGCTCTCTAACTTGGGTACCACTATTCTACCATTCCTCTTAAATTAACTAGACAGGAAGAGGAAGGGGTCCTTGAAGTGCTATGCATGTGCTGGGAGGTACTAAACCCTTGGTCAGAGAGATCCTGACAAAAGTGCATGGCAGAAATAAAAATTTTCATTATATCCATTGGTATTTGGTATGATGAGCATAGAAGAGAGTTCCTACCTCAGTCCAAGAGAGCTACACTATATAAATGATTTCTAAGGACAGTTGCATGCATTTTTCTGTAGTTGTGAAATAGATATGAGTAGAGAATTTAAGCAACATCTGAGAGCAGATGAGTTGGGACAATAGAAATTTCACCATCTTCTCTGGTAGCGGTGCAATACATGATGTCTAGATACATTTTACTTCATTTGAAAACTGCTTTATTTCAGAAGCTAAAATTTATTGAATATTTACTATGTAGAAGGTATTATTCTAAATGCTTATCTTGGTTGTCTATGTTATCCTTATATACTCTTTTGGAATTTAAAAATGATGTTAAAGATAATACAAAAAATTATTTTGTGAACCATGAAAAAATTAATGGACATGAACTTGCTCTAAAAGATATTAAAATCTATTGAAAGAAAAAAGAAATTAAAACATTTGGTGATGACCCAGCAAGGCACAATCTAGGGACATTAGAAATAAACTGAAAAAAAGAGGAAGAGGATTTACTAAGACAAATATGAGATTTTGAATAATGGAGTAAAAATGGATTCTTTTGAAAAATAATATTGGAATGAATTAATAGTTGTTTGAGAAAAATATTAAATTTCTGCATCTTTCATCAAAAGTAAATCACAAGTGAACAAAAATACACATCTAAATATGACAACAAAATTATTAGAAAAAACTTTAAAAGTTATCATTTTTGTGTGGGGAAGTCTTTCTGCCATGAAATACAAAAGCTATAAATAAAACTATAATTGAACTTAACTACTTACAAATAAATTATTTTTCACAATAGAAGTTACCATAGAATATTAGAAACCAATAAATCAACCAAGAAAAATATTTGGATTTTATGTTTCAGAAAAAAATATTTTCATATATCTCAAGCTTTTCCAAATGAATTAAAAAATGAAGAACACAAAATAAGACAAAGATAAAAATTCAAAAAAGTATAAAGATGATCAATAAACGTGAAAATATGCTCAAACTCACTTATAATTAAAGAAATACAACCGAAAACTACAATGGAGTACAAATACTTATCTACTAGAGAAGCAACCAATGAAAAGATCACGGGGACCCATTATCAGTGAGGGGAAAAGTAGACCTAAATGTACTGTCTCTATAAAATACAAAAATTAGCCAGGCATGGTGGCAGGTTCCTGTAATTCCAGCTACTAGGGAGGCTGAGGCAGAAGAATTACTTGAAGGTTGCAGTGAGCCGAAAATATATATATATACACTGTAGAATTATGAATTGATGAAACTTTTGGGACAGCAGTTTGATATTTGTCAACATTTAAATACACTTGCCTTTTGACCCAGTAGTTTCCTCTTTACTAATTTCTCTCACACATATACTTAGTTCATTGTGGAAAACTACTTGAGAAAAGAATGTTAACAAAAGTATAGCTTGTGACACAAATGCTTAAACATCATCAATACCTGACTGCTTTAAAACGTTATGGTAGTTTCATACATTGAAATGGCATGCAGTTCTTAGGAAGAGTGAAATATGTCCATGTTCACTGAGTCAAGACTAAATAAATATTTGCTAAGGTGAGCGCATAATCCTCATTCTGAGTGTGCAGCAATGAGAAACAGCAGTTAGCAATGATCTCAGGTATTTAAAACAAGAACATAAAATAACTACTCACACACATACACGTGCATTCACAGTTTTTTGGAAAGAGAGACAAGAAACTGTTAGGAGTGGTGTCTTACCTGGAGTGGAACGTGCATGAGGAATCAGGGCCAGATCTAGGATGAGGTGAGCAGGGCACCAAGGTACAAATTTGAGGAAGCGCTCTGAGATTGTCTCTTTAAATTTTGTGCCCTAAGCACCTCACGTGCTTCACTCTACTCCTGGACTGTGAGGGAGAAGACTTTACTTTCATTTTTATATTCTGCAATTCTATTTGAATCATTTGCATGAAAATGTAAATGTTATTTTGGAATTAAGAAGAGAAGAAATCACTTGATAAAATTAGAATTTAAGAACAGGGAATCAAGCAAAACTACTGTAAATATCACTACAAAACTGATTTTAAATTCAATAAATATTATTGAAAGAAGAGATGTAGTAAAAATAAAAACAACCCCTCCAAATTATATGAATAAGACGGGCCTCATTTATCAGATGAATAAACACAGAGATAAGGCAGTTGTGGTATTTAAAGGTTCAGAAAAAAACGGGATTGAAGTGACAAATGGAAAATATAAGGTTGTTTTTTTTTTTTAAAGTAATGTTACAACTCATGCTGACAATGCCCATGAAGATTAGAAAAAGAAAGGGCCTCAAAATCAAGCAAAGATTGTTGGATTTGAAAAGAGTAATAAATACTTTTTTTTTGATAGAAAACTTGGCCGTGTCTCTAGTAAATTTTGATGAGCCAAAGTAAATACATACGTACATATGTACATATATACACATATATACATAAGAGACCTAGTTATTGAGATGATATGTTAATGAAGTTTAGGTACATATTAAAACAGAAAATATGCACATTTTTTTCAACCATCTGTGGAACACTAATTTGAAAACCAAAACTAAAATTAAGGTACAAATTAAATATCAATAAAATCTTAAAAGTACAAAGTGTAAAGGCTAGATTCTTTTACCACACATACTACAAAACTAGAAATCATGTTCACAAGCTTAGATAAAAGTATTGGGAATTACTTTGAAATTAAAAAAAAAATCCAACAAAAATCTCCGATACAAATCTACAGGTACGGAGTATTTATAAAATGAGAAAAATGAGAACATTAATTATCAAAATTTGTGGATTTTGGCCAAAGATTTACTCAAAAAGAAATATTTTTTGTTAAATGGTCTTATTATTTTTCAAAAGAGAGATAAAAATAAATCGCTAATAATAATTTAAGAAGTTGGGAAAAACAATAAAAATATACCTAAGAAAAGTATAAAGGAAGTAGTGAAAATAATAGAAACACAGAATCAGAATCAATTAAAATAAAGTTTAAATTGATTTAAACTTATCAAGTTCTTTAAAATCAAATCTTACATAAACAAATTATAACAAAGGATACAATACAAATTTTATTTACTTATTAAGATTTTGTTTTAGGTTTGGGGTACATGTGCAGGTTTTTTATATAGGTAAATTGTGTGTCATAGGGGTTTGGTGTACAGATTATTTCGTCGCTTAGGTTATAAGCATAGTACCCAATAAGTAGTTTTTTTATTCTCTCCCTCTTTCTACCTTCCATCCTCAAGTACCCATGTGTTCATGTGTACTCATTGTTTAGTTCCTACTTATAAGTGAGAACATAAAGTATTTGGTTTTCTGTTCCTGCATTAATTTGCTTAGAGTAATGGCCTGCAGTTCCATCCATGTTCCTGCAAGGGACATGATCTCATTTTTTTTTATGGCTGCATAGTATTCCATGGTGTATATGTACCACATTTTCTTTATCTTATCGGTGGTTGAGGGGGAATTAAGGTTGATTCCATGTCTGCTATTGTGAATAGTGCTGAAATAAACATACACATGCATGTGTCTTTAAAGTTGAAAGATTTGTATTCATACCCAATAATGAGATTGCTTGGTTGAATGGTACTTCTGTTTTAAGTTCTTTGAGAAATTACTACACTGATTTCGACAATGGCTGAACTAATTTACATTCCCACCAGCCGTGTATAAATGTCCTCTTTTCTCTGCAACCTCACCAGCATCTGTTATTTTTTGACTTTGTAATGATAGCCACTCTGACTGGTGTGGGATGGTATCTCATTATAGTTTGATTTGCATTTCTCTAATGGCTAGGGATGCTGAGCATTTTTTTTTTCATATGATTGTTGGCAGCATGTATGTTTTCTTTTTAAAAGTTTCTGTTCATGTTCTTTGCCTACTTTTTAATGTTTTTTTTTTTTTTTACTTATTAATTTAAATTCCTTATAGAGTCTGGATATTAGACCTTTGTTGGATGCACAGGTTGCAAATATTTTCTTCCATTCTGTAGGTTATCTGTTTTTCTCTGTTGATAATCTTATTTGCAATTTTTGTTTTTATTGCAATTGCTTTTGGCACCTTCATCATGAAATCTTTCCCAAGGCCTATATCCAGAATGGTATTTCTTAGAGATAAAATATATATTTTCAAAATAGGGATTAGAAATTTGATATCACAAAAAGTACAGAGGGAATATATTATAAAATATATTTTTTACAATTCTATAAAAATATATTAGAAAATTTCAAATAAGTAGGTTATTTTTGAGAAAAATTAATATTCAAAATTGGCTCAAGAAATAGAAAATATAAATTTCTACCAATAAAAATATTTTTTTTCTGAAAAGTTTTGAATCCATATGGCTTTACGTTTGAAGGTTATGTCAAACTTAAAAAAACAGATAATGCAAATTCTGCATAAATACTTTTCTATAACATGGAAAAAGCCAATTTAATATTGATCTTTAAATAAATCTGTTAACTATAGCATTAAAAAACTATATATGAAGTGACAAGCTACAGACTGGGAAAAAACATTTGTAAAACACATTTGATGAAGAACTCATATCCAAAGTATGCACAGACTCTTAAAACTTAACAATAACAAACAACCCAATTAAAAAGTGGGCAAAGACATGAACAGATACCTCACCAAGAGAGACATAGAGATGGCAAATAAGTATATGAAAACATGCTCAACCCATATGTTTTCAGGAAATTGCAAATTAAAACAACAATAAGATACTACCACACAACTATGAGAATGGCTAAAATTGAAAAACATTGACAATACGAAGTGCTGATTAGAATGTGGGGCAACAGGAACTCTCATTCATTAATGGTGGGAGTGAAAAATAGTGTAGTTACTTTGTGAGACAATTTGTCAGTTTCTTACAAAGCTAACCCATATGATCCAGCAATTATGCTCCTAGATATTTACCCAAATGAATTGAAAATTTATGTCCATAAAAACTCTGGACATAAATGTTTATAGCAATTTATCAATAATTGTCAAAACCTGGAAACAACCAAGATTTCCTTCCATTGGTGAATGAATAAACAGACTGTCATACATCCATACATGGGGCTATGATTCAGTGATTAAAAAAAGAAATGAGCTATCAAGCCATGAAAAATTACAGAGGAAACTTAAATGCATATTGCTAAGTGAAAGATGCCATATATGATTCCATCTGTATGACATTCTAGAAAAGGAAAAACTATAAAGGCAGTAAAAACATTAGAGGTTCCTAGAGGTTTAAGAGGGTAAGGAGGGAAGAATGAGTAGGTGGAGCAAAAGTGATTTTTAGGGCAGTGAAACTGTTTTATACGATACTGTAATAGTGGATACAAAACAGCGTGTATTTGTTAAAATCGACAGAACTGGGCCAGGTGTGCTGGCACATGTCTGTAGTAGTAGCTACTTGGGAGAATGAGGCAGGAGGATTGCTTGAGCCCAGGAGTTCAAGGTTACACTGAGCTCTGATTGTGCCACTGGACTCCAACCTGGGCAACAGAGTAAACCCTGTCTCTGAAAAAAAAGATACAAAAGAATAAAATGATAAAACCTATAGAACTGAACAACCCAAAGAGTGATCCCTAATGTAAACTATAGAGTTTAGTTAACATTTTTCAATACTGGTTCAACAGTTGTAACAAGTATACCACACTCATGCAAGTTGCTAACATTAGGGGAATCTGTGTGAATATGTAATGGAGAAAAGGCATATGGAAACTATCTGTACTTTGTGCTCAATTAATTTGGAAACCTAAAACTGATTAAAAAAAAAAAAAGTCTGTAAATTTTTAAAATTACATGAAATTCAGTATTCAGTGTCCATAAATCAAGTGTTACTGGCCAGGAGGGAAAGAAAAAAACTATACATGTAGAAAGTGTTCCCATAAGTAGAGCTGCAAAACTTCCAAATAATACACAAGCATAACAATTTGAGAAATTTATTGAATAAATCATTCAAGATGCACTTTAACTGAAATACATCTTAAAATTTATATATCAAGCATATCATATAACTTAATTTTATTTATAAAAAAATAGTTTTAACTGATTAACAAAATTACATTTGAAAGAAAACATTGACACTCATTCCTGGTGAAATATCTAAAATAATCCAAAACAACTTAGGAAAGAAGTATCCTTCCCAGTAAAAATTTTAACATTAAATTGAGTCAACATTACACTTACTAAATTTTAGCAAAGTTTGTTTCAAAGTACAAGTTTCAAGCGATTTTATAATAGATATTTCTTGCTATGTCTTTTCAACTCATGAAAATTTCCCTCTCTCTGGAAACAGCCCTTGACACACAGGGATGAACGTCTAGGTATTATATCTAATCATCTGACCCTGACTATTGCTGATTTATCCAAGAAGGAAAACCTGACACTAGTGTGGCCAATCAGGTTTCCTCTCTTGGAAATTTGAAATGTGGGATTTACATACAGGGACTGGGGAGTAGTTGGAGCTCAGCTTTATTACTGGCAGTGCTTGACAGAGAGGCTTCCTCACTCAATTCCTCTGTATTCTTTCTTTCTCAAGTCTTGGTTTTTAATTCTGGATTCCTGTACCTTATCTCTGTTTCAATGTGTGGCAATTTTTTTTTTTTTTTTTTTTTTTTTTTTTTTTTTTTTTTTTTTTTGTGGCTTGCAAGCAAACAAACAAAATCTCAAATAATGCAAAGCTGAGTCAAATGTCCCTTCTCTGGGATTCTGGACTTTGGAAAAAGTGGTTGGGGTTGGGAGAAGGAGAGAAGAGGGAGGGACAGTGGCAGGGAAATAGGCAGAGGGAGAGGGAGAGGGAGAGGGAAAGAGTATGAGACTCTAGAATCGTTCAGAAAATATTTTCTATGACAACAAAAGGTCTAGAGAAACACAGAGGCTGTTTTCCAGAAAGAGGAAATTATGCATAGAAAAGAACTCAGTACTGAGATAGACATGGAGTTCTGAGTGTTGAAGTCTTTGATTGTGATTATTCCTGAAATACAAACATAGCCCTTTCACACCTAACTTACTAGGCTAGTCTCTTCAGCTGGGGGAGTCTATAGATATATTAAAGAAACAGCAAGGAGGAATCATAGATGTTTTGAATATGAAGGGACCTTTAGGAGCCAAAGTATGGAGAGACAAGGTATTGTGGTCAATTTCCAACTCAGCTTAACAAATAGTCTGGTTCTTAATGTGCTTTATTCTTTATTGCATTGTTCCATTCTTGTTTCATTTCCCTTCAGTTGGTTAGCTGATTCTTAGTTCCTGCCTCTTTGGCCCACTGTTCTTTTTGCAGATTATCATGTACATTTCACATGTCCCCTTTCCTTGGTTCTGCATTCAACCATTAGCTTCAGGTTAACATTACTTTCTTAGTGTACCTGAACTCATTCATAACGGTTGCCTAATTGCTCTCTCTTCTTTACTGGGTGGAAATCTCCTCAATACGTTTCCACAAAAGGACTTTCCAAGTACCAATAGTTGCATTAGTGTGACGTTAGAACTGTAACAACAGGACAAGGTAAGACTTGAGAGATATGCTCCGTACAATCAGGTGTCATTGAAGTCTTTTATAGGAGTGTTGTCGTGGCCAATAGAGAGAATATGAAAACAATTTAGAAATAGAATGACATCATGCATAGACTCATTGACTATCAGTCAACCTCAGTGGGTGATAAAAAACTCAAATCAGACAAGAGTATTAGATAATAAGAAATTTGAATCCAGCGCACTTAGACAACAAGACAGCCTTAATTTGAAAAGCATGATGTTGGAATCCTCAGAGGTTTAGACTTGGCTTAGCATTGGCCATGAGAGTCTAATCAGGGGGAAGTGTCCTGGATGTTTGTAGTCCACCTGTCATGCTAAGGTCTGAATTGTCTGTCCAAAGTTCATATGTTGAAAACTATATATTCATCTGTTAGAGATACGGCTTCTAAAAAGGTAATTAAGTTAAAATAAAGTTATAACGGTGGACCCTAATCCAACCTGGCTGGTGTCCTTAAAAGAAGAGCAAATTTGGGTACACAGAAAGATACTGGGGATGTGCTCAGAGACAAAAGAGCATGTGAGGACATCTGGATGCTACATTCCCCTGTTGCATCAGCCAGAGAAGGCTGCCATCAGTGAGCAAAGAAGACAGAAGAAACCAGACCTACTGACACTTGATTTTAGACCCCCAAACTCCAGAACTGTGAGAAAAGACATTTCTGTGTTTAAGCCACCCAGTCTGTGGAAGTTTGTTAGAGCAGACCTTGCAAACTAATACATTTCATAATCCTACTTAAATCTCCAACTAGTATTTACTATCAGTAAATTCAATTCAGAGGCTAACATAAAAATTACTTGTGATAATATAATTGACTTTTTAGTGCTTTAAAACTTGGCTTTAAATATAGGAATAAATTGTAAATATGTTTGATATTTGAAAATTTTTAAATGCCTTCATTTAAAAATAAGTAGTTAAATTTTAGAGAAGCTGGCATATTAGAATATAGAATATCTAACAGATAAGCCTTGCTATTCCCATTTAAAGTGTTATAATTGAATAATTGATTAAGACATGATTTTAAGTTTACATTTTATGTATTTATAAGCCATACTTTAATTTAATTAAGGAATACATTAGGCAAACATAAGAGTCATTATATTTATTTTATTAGATTTAAAATAGTCATTTAAATGATGGGAAGGCTTATTTTTAGGTAAAAATTTAAAATTCTTAGAAAATTAAATATAATAAAGTTTATAATTCAAATTTAAAATGTTCAAAGGAATTTAGTTAAACCATAGAAGGACCCATAGAAGTGATTGTTAAAATTTGGTCAAACCTATAGATAGAATAATAAAATTTATACATTATAAAGTATATGAAACTAGGGTTTTTTACTTATAAATTTAATAAGTCAAACATGTATTTTACCACCAAACATCTTGGACTAACAGAAAAGTTGTAAGTACACCACCAAGACCTTTTCCCATGAATTATTTACAAATAATCTACTGACATGATCCCCTTTGGATTCTCAAATCCTTCAGTGTAATTTCCTACATTTAAGAACATTCTGCTACATAACTACAATATAATAATCAAAATCAGGAAATAAATCTAACCACAATACAATCACCAAAATTGGAAAATAAATATTCTTATATTATTATCATTTAATCTTCAGAACTTTAAATTTTCACCATTTGGAAAAATTAAATTTTCACCAGTTGCCCCCAAATTCCCTTTATAGAATAAGGATCTACTTCAGAATCATGTATTGTATTTGGTTGTCATGTCTTTCTATCCTTCTTCAGTCTGGGACAGTTCCTCCTTTTAACCTTCACTATCATGACCTTGACACTTTTAAAGATTACAGGCCAGTTATTTTGAATAACATCCCTGGATTTGGGTTTGCCTGAGTTTTCTTTTGATTAGGTTCAGGTTATGCAACTTTGGAAGTACTATTACAAAGGGGATGCTATGGTCACCTGTTGCATCAGATAAGTCTTGCTCTTCCAATTTAAAATGTCATATTTGACAAATTGATTCAGACATGAATCTTATTTGCTAGGGCACGAATTCATTTTACTTCATTACTGATGATATTCTCTTTGATCATTTGCTGAAACTGGTGTCTTCCACCTATCTCCATTGTTTTCTCTATAATTAATAAATATTTTATGGATACTATGTAAACACCCTTTTTCTTATTTGA
This sequence comes from Macaca mulatta, assembly GCF_049350105.2. NCBI lineage: Eukaryota > Metazoa > Chordata > Mammalia > Primates > Cercopithecidae > Macaca > Macaca mulatta. The sequence continues at coordinate 52,818,627 of NC_133410.1, forward strand.
CTTTCAATTTATTCATGTCTGTAGATCAGTATGGACTCACTGTTTCCTACTTTATCTCTTAATTATCATCATTTTGATGCCCCAGTGGTCCTATATTTGGCCAGTGGGTACCCTTCACATTGAGTTCTGTGATCCTTTTGATAAATTCCATTTGTTTTTGGAGAACTTTTTTACTTCTGGCACTAAAAGGTATTCCAGACTCTTGTATGTTCCCTGCTTCAGCCCCCAGATTAGTTGTTTCCCCAAAGATCCCCATTCCTGCTTGTTTTGGTGGAAAATGGTGTTAGGAATCTAAGGTCCTGGCACTAGGTATGCTCACTGATATTGGTGGGTGGCTGCTCCTGGGCTCTTTCAGTTAACAGCGTGAGACTATACATGCACATATATATATTCCATATCTGTTCTATATATTGTATATACTGAAAATTATGAGATCACCCTGATATACCCAATTCCAATGTAACACCACTCCACTCACCCTGCTTGGCATCTGACATATCGCGCCAGGCCATTGCCTTCCCCATGAGTACACCCTTGCATTTGAACTGTGACTTCCTGCCTTGGGCTCTACTAACCCCACACCTGAGCAGATTTCCACCACTTGTCCCCACCTAATTGCCTCAGTTCAAGGTTGTTTAAACGTATCTCAAAATAATAAGAGCTACTTATGACAAATCCACCACTAATATCATACTGAATGGGCAAAAGCTGGAAGCATTCCTTTTGAAAACAGGCACAAGACAAGGATGCCCTCTCTCACCACTCTCATTCAACAAAGTATTGGAAGTTCTGGCCAGGGCAATCAGGCAAGAGAAAGAAATAAAGGGTATTCAAACAGAAAGAGAGGAAATTGTCTCTGTTTGCAGATGACATGATTGTATATTTAGAAAATCCCATTGTCTCAGCCTCAAATCTCTTAAGCTGATAAGCAACTTCAGCAAAGTCTCAGGATACAAAATCAATGTGAAAAAATCACAAGCATTGCTATACACCAATAACAGACAAACAGACAGCCAAATCATGAGTGAACTCCCATTCACAATTGCTACAAAGAGAATAAAATACCTAGGAATACAACTTACAAGGGATGTGAAGGACCTCTTCAAGGGTAACTACAAATCACTGCTCAAGGAAATAAGAGAGGACACAAATAAATGAAAGAACATTCCATGTTCATGGATAGGAAGAATCAATATTGTGAAAATGGCCATAATGCCCAAAGTAATTTATAGAGTCAATGCTATCCCCATCAAGCTCCTATTGACTTTCTTCACAGAATTGGAAAAAACTACTTTAAATTTCATATGGAACCAAAAAAAGGCCTGCATAGCCAAGACAATCCTAAGCAAAAAGAACAAAGCTAGAGGCATCACGATACCTGAATTCAAACTATACTGCATGTTCCCACTCATAAGTGGGAGTTGAACAATGAGAACACATCGACACAGGGAGGGGAGCATCACACACTGGGGCCTGTTGGGAGATGGGGGTCTAGGGGAGGAATAGCATTAGGAGAAATACGTAATGTAGATGATGGGTTGTTGGGTGCAGCAAACCACCACGGCACCTATACCTATGAAACAAAACTGTATGTTTTGCACATGTACCCTAGAACTTAAAGCATAATAATTTAAAAAAGAAAATACATTAAAAATAATTAAAATATAAAATAAAAAATAAAAAGGTATTTTGAAACACTAAAAAAGGGAATTAAATTGAATGGGAAATAAAGAAGAGGAACCAAATATTAATTTTTAATAGAAAGTGGCCTTCAAATATTAATATCTTTTCTGCACAAAAGCCACCTGCAGGGCACATTAGGAAAAAGTGTTTTTTTCTATCATCGAGTCTTGAGTTTTCTAAAATCTTCTAGTTTCCTTTAGATTTCATTTCCTCAGCTTCGCTGTTTTAGGATTCATGTTATCCAAGCATATATGCATATTAAACACTTTCATTCATTTTATACATCATTTCATGGGATATCACAGATTTTACTTACTTGTTTGGTACTGTTTAAAACCTTGTATGCCAATTTGAGATCCCTTAACTAAGGTCAATATTCAATGATTTTAGCAGCTAGCACTGCCATATGGCAAAAGCTTGGTACATTCGATTTAGCAACAGGGGATTTTTTTTTTTTTTTTAATTCTGAGCTACATAATATGTCACCAATTTCCGTATCTTTGAAGTAGCACCAAAATTCTCTTCCATGAAATGTTGCAATCAGCTTAGAGCCTATCAGTATAATAAAAAGACAGTCAATATTACAGTTTTCTTTCTAATTTCTTTATTAACTTTATTGTTCTAATTTGCCTTCCAGCTACAGGGCTCATTTATTATTCTAATTTGCTCTGTCTATGGAATTTATTTAAATTTAGCAAATTATTAGGAAATTAACATGTTGGTACTTAAGTCTTCCTTCTGGAAATGTGGTCAAAAATGACAGCTTGTATGTAGAGTTCTGTCGGGATTGGGATTCTAGTAGAGTTGTCACCTGGCTGTGCCTAAAATACATAAATTACATTGTTAGTCAAGTCTATGGAAATACTTGGCCTTATTTTTATTATTATTATTTTTTGCTTTATATTGTAGAAAACAAAACTAACAAGTTTGTTTCCATGGAGATATATACATGTTTCCCCCTTAGTCTTTTTCTCAGGAGTGATGATAATTCCAATTAGGAGCTTTGAGGCCCTGGGTTGTGATATTGAAAATGCCCAGGATCAAAGCAGTGTCACAGGCTCATGCTTGTCTAGACTCTACTGAACCGCATGAGTCACTAACTTCAGAATTCCTAGCGAAGGCCTTTACAAACATGTGTGACTTCAGGGTAATAATTCAAAAAGAATCCTATCTTGATTTCAAGTTTGTCAAATAAAATGTCTCAAGTTTGGGATTGGTTTAGACCAGTGGAAGTGCCTGTCCGTGGTGGGTTTTACATAAAGCATCTTTCTTATCACTTTAAAAACTATTTGATCTGCTTTTTTTTCTTCCTTCAAATTACAACCTTTTAAAAGGATTTCATCCTTTTAAAAAAAATATTGGATAGCTTATCATACTGATAGGCTTCTAGAAAGCCTCTATGGAAATAAGTATTTGCTAATGTGGTATTGATAAGGGAGAAGAAAGAAGTTTGGGTAAAGCTGATGCTCAGAGGAGAAAAAATGATTCTAAAAGAGTTGCACAATATGTACAATTAGAAAATTTTAGTTACTAGACCTTTTGCATATTTGATGTAGGAAAGAATTATATTATTTGCTCTCTCTTCTATGAATAAATAATTAGAAATTTAGAATTGAAGATGAAGAGAAGCTTTGGTATTGCCTTTTCCATATGGTACTTAATTTCTTGTGTTCAACAAAAAAGTGGGTGTCCTGACTGTGCCCCCATCTAAGTTAGTTTTGCTTTTTATTGTTTTTGTGCTATTTTATAACTCTTTAAGTTGTATAAAACTGATAATAACAGAAAATATCTTGCCCACATAGATGCAAAATAATTCTGCCCAGTGGAATTCAATTAACCATTGCCCTGTATAGAGACCTATTTTGCAGCTATTTTATTTCAATTTTCCTTATTCCCTATACAGATATGTTCTCCTTTGAATTGGTTATAATATCTTACTGATTCCTTCTATAATTAATGAATTAAATGAAATCTTTTGAACATTTATGCTGTAGCTGCATGATAGTTATTTATACCCCTTTAAAAATTGTCTTGTAAATATTTTGGAGGTTCTTCTGCCAATAGTCAGTGGATTCCTCTGATAGATGAATAACCTATATGCTGGAGGAGGTTGTACCCCTGGGGGCTTAAACCCAGACTCCCAAAGGCAAATCCCCAGTGAGAAATTTAACTTTGTGGATCTTCTGTTTCTTTCTATATTTTCCTTTTTGGCTATTTTTGTGTTTTGTTTTTGTCTTTGCAGCTTTTACAATTGATATATTATTTCCTGCTGGTGACAGCAGTGATTCAGAACATTGTGGGCTAGCCGTTGTGATTTCTGTAAATGGATTAATGGATTAGAGAGATTTATTCTCCTTGTGTGACAGACAATAACCTTTTTTAAAGTATTTTATTTTTATTGGTTGTTATTTGTCTATTTTGAGCTCAAATTAAGACTCTTGCACCCATCACGAAAGACTACAATGCTTTGATATATGAACTGGTGATTTTTCTGTGTTTACTTTTGATATGTGGCTAATACTTAGATCTGAAGTTATAAGCAGTCTTGTGTCTGTGTGTCTAGATGCTTATAATTTAGAAAGACCTTTATCTCTTTTTGGATGAGTGCATAATATTTTCCTGTCTCTGGAGGGTAATGAATTAGGTTAAAATGTCTTCTAAATTAAAGAATCTCTGTTCTGATTGGCCTATAGAGTTCTTATATAAATACATTCTTTTTTTTTTTAAATTTATTTATTATTATTATACTTTAAGTTGTAGGGTACATGTGCATAACGTGCAGGTTTGTTACATATGTATACTTGTGCCATGTTGCTGTGCTGCACCCATCAACTCATCATTTACATCAGGTATAACTCCCAGTGCAATCCCTCCCCCCTCCCCCCTCCCCATGATAGGCCCCGGTGTGTGATGTTCCCCTTCCTGAGTCCAAGTGATCTCATTGTTCAGTTCCCACCTGTGAGTGAGAACATGCGGTGTTTGGTTTTCTGTTCTTGTGATAGTTTGCTAAGAATGATGGATTCCAGCTGCATCCAAGTCCCCACAAAGGACTCAAACTCATCCTTTTTGATGGCTGCATAGTATTCCATGGTGTATATGTGCCACATTTTCTTAATCCAGTCTGTCACTGATGGACATTTGGGTTGATTCCAAGTCTTTGCTATTGTGAATAGTGCTGCAATAAACATACGTGTGTATGTGTCTTTATAGCAGCATAATTTATAATCCTTTGGGTATATACCCAGTAATGGGATGGCTGGGTCATATGGTACATCTAGTTCTAGATCCTTGAGGAATCGCCATACTGTTTTCCATAATGGTTGAACTAGTTTACAATCCCACCAACAGTGTAAAAGTGTTCCTATTTCTCCACATCCTCTCCAGCACCTGTTGTATAAATACATTCTTATATAAATCAAATATTCATAAAATTCCAAAAATTAGGAAACTAAAAGTTATAGAATTTTAAATTGCACTATACTTAATAACTTATTTTTACAGAAACTCAGAAATGTTTTTAAAGTTTAAGTTCACATAATCACAGTAAATCTTTGGAAAACAAGACTAGTGTAATAATTTTGGTTCAAAATAAGCAGCTATGTTCTCTGATTTATCAGTGTTGGGTTTAATATAAACAACATTTTGTTCTACTTGGGTTTGTTTGTCTTAAACTTACTTAGGTCTACTAACTAACAATATGCCTACATAATATTTTAGATAATGAAAAGTATAAATTTATATTTAACTACATTGAATCATTATTCAGACAACTTTATTTCAACAGTAATCATGTTTTTTTTTTTTTTGTAGTTGTTGTTCTTTTAACAAATCAGCTTAAATATAGGTCCCAAGACCCTCAGATGTAGATATCGGTCTAAGACACATAACCTTAGACTGATATTAAGTTGAATTATACAATGAATACTCACTTGATATGTAGTTGACTTCTAACTAAGATAGGAAACCACAAATTTGATGCCTAATTATTAAGCATAATTTTAAGTTTATATACTTTTGCTTATATCCTATAGAATGTGTTTGCCTTTGGGTCCTGTTAATGAACGATTCATTTTGTCTCTTTGAAAAGGTATGTGTGTGGCTATTGAAAGTTGCCATATAAATTTTGCTCATCTTTTAAAATGCTTGTGGAAGACAGACAATTCTTAATTATCAGCCTCTAGTTTTCTTCTTGAAATAGAAGTCACTTGGGTAAAAGTCCTTTTAATATGAATAGTTAAGACTACACTGTGAGAATAGGGACAGACTGACACCACTGTCTATGTCCTTTTGTGTTTCAAAGAGAAAATAGTTTTGTCCTATTGTAGTTGTTTTGTAGTAGTATATAATAGTGGGGATATATAGAGTAGTGGTTTTCAGGCTTCCCTCCCATGATTTTCCCCATCTCAGAACCTCTGTACGATCTTGGGACTTACTAAGGACCCTAAAATCTTTCATTTATGTAGTTGATAACTGTTAATATTTTCCTTATTAAAAGTTGAAATTGAGAACTTTAAAAATAGTTACTGCTTCATTTGATCATAGTAATGACAAACATATTGAAGTTTTAACAGAAATAACATTTGAGGATTAATATAAAAACGGATCCCCTGAAAACTGCAGTTATATGAAAAAGCAAAATGAAGAGCAAATTTTGGAAATATATTTTACTTGCCTTAATTCATAATACCTGAGTGTGAAAAGAAGCTTTGAGATGTGCTACAATTTTCGTAAAATTTGCCCAATCTTGATGGGCTTGCTTTCCTAGCTTACTATTTGCCTACTACGTGAAAGATTTTTTTTTTTTAGCTTCCTATGTAATCTGCCTAGATAGATAGCAAAAATTATGTCTAATAAAAATAATTTTCTGTGCTTTATATTGAATTTGTTACATACCTGATTATTTAAGGAAAAGAATGCAAAGAACAGTTTCCTCACATATAAAGAGCTAAGGTTCTTTACAACCATGTTAATGTATATGTTTATTTTTAAATATTTTATTGTTTTAAGTATGTACTTAAACTGTTAACTCATTGTTACTTCTCTGGTACCCTGATCTTATTTTAATCAAATGTCCAAATGTCCTCTATCGTTTTTTCTGATTTTTGCCATTCATAATCGGATCTTAAGTATAGAAAAAATTAATAAAACAGTCAGGATATCTTTTACACTTAAAACTATCTCTGAGATTTCCCAGATGGCCCTTCAAAAATATCACAAAGAGTTATTCCTTCACCTTTGCAAAGAGGTGCTAAAAATAATTAGTTTTGTTTGTGGAATTCCTTGGGAAGAATTTTCAAATCAGAAGACTGCTCAGCCTTACTTATGTAAGTTGAATAGGCATAATATTATTAACAATATTTCAGAAATTTTGTATGCTTTATGCGAAGTTCCTGAATTTTTTTTCATTGCCGTTTCCAGTTTACTTGTTTTTAACCTAAGGAAAAATAATGATTATAACTGTTGGAAATATTTCCATCAGGTTTTTCTATATTTATCAGAGTTGTAGCAGTGTTTTGCCTAATGACATTAGACAACACTAGTATAATGTTATCAGTCATAATTTCAGTTACTGTTTAAAAAATACAAATGTTTAGGCGTTACGTACACTTACCTAAATTTCTTTACTTGGTTTCTTGTATTAACAATTATGTTTTAGTATTATCTATGTCTTATCTCTATCTCAAGACTTCTTCCTCTGTAAAATTATTTTCATTCATTTTTTGAATCTGATATATCTTTCACAGACTTCTTTGAAAATAGATTTAATCACCATCCTTAGAGATATTTGTCTAATTGTCTTTTGCAGTGGCTTTATTATCATTGTTTTGCATACCACAAAAAGAACTAAATTTCCTTGTCTGTTGCATTATTCTTACTATAAACTCTCATCAGACTGCTCACGTTGGAAAATTATTAGTAATCAGTCCACAACAGTCATTTTAGGTCCCTATAGTTTATTGATAGTACTGTTTTACTCTGCTGCTTCCCTGAAGTTTCTCTTCCAGGTTATAGTCCAGAATTTATGTCTTTAACAAAGAACTGTCTTAGAACCTCATGGAAGATAACTACCAGGTACTTTAATTATTGACATTTCAAAGCTGAGCTGACATTGGTTAGACAGCTTTCAGATTGCACCACGAGTGGACTGAGTCAGGATTTCCAGGACCCATTTTAGGCCAAAGCAGAGGGCTGCATATGATGCACAAGATTCAGCGGACTAGGAATTAAAATTGTAATAAGACTAAATGCAGTGATGAGAGAATTTTCTTACGGTTATTCATTTGGGATATTGTTGATGTTCTCTTAATGTTTCATTTTTCAGATATATAAGAACACCCTTTCTTCTTCTTCTTAAGAAATCTGTAACCCATAGAAATTTAGTAGAATCTACTTTATAAAATGAAATGAAACATTTGAAAATGACATGTGATTTTCATTTATTCCTCTAGGACTCAGAAATTCTTATTGAGTCTTTTTACTTTCCATGTCCATTTAGTAATCCGCATCAGTTCAGTAAGAAGTTGTCATCCTTTTTACCAGGATGTAATTGTACAAACTGTAAAACCAAAGCCTTCCCTGTAATGTCATGTTTGTAAATAATGTTCATTGAATCACATAGAAAGAGCTACTTTTAAGGAATTAAGCTCGACTTGACTTATGGAGGTAGTATTTACAAAGATCTTCCAGACAAACTGGTCTATTTATTGGCTTTAATGGTCGAGAATATTGTATACTATGTACAAGTTATCTTGAGATATTTTGGGACTTTTAGAAGAGAATAATTTACCCAAAGTTACAGGTTTTATAGGTGAAATATTGTGGACAGAGTTTCTTGGATTTAGTTTTCTAGCAGCAGGATGACAAATAATAGAGGTACTTAAAAGTCCAATTTGAGATTCCTTACGAATACTTCCAGACAGAATTTAATTTAGTATTTGTTCAAAATTGTATAGCCTTAGAATTTACAACACAAACTTAAGGTGATCTATATGGTAAAATAACACTTTTGCGACACCTATATAAACGGTAAGGCAAACCTAATAAGACTAGCTGCATTTTATGATCAAGAATAATCTTTCCAAAATTATTATGATAAAAAGAAGGAAGGAGACAGACTGCCAGGGAAACTTGTGAGAAACTTTGAAATGGGCAAAAAGTCAAACAATGGGTATCTTGACTACTCACTCATTTAGGTTTTCTTATTTATGATCTTTATTACAATTCTGCAAATTTTAGAAATTTGATAATAATTCAAATAATTATTGTCTGTAGTAATGCAAAGTAGTTGTGCTCAGTAGAATACAATGGATTTTTGCATTGACCCTTTTTTATTTATTTGAAATTTATTTAAAAATCTGTTTATTCCCTTTTTATGTCTCTGCTCTTTGAATTCTCTGGAATCAGTTGTAATACCTTACTGGTCCCTCATTAATTAATGAGTTAAAAATATTTGCCACATGCTCACTGTATAGCTGTATGAGAATGATGATTCTATCTTCTTTTAAAAATTGTTTCTTAATAATGTATAAAAAGAGTGCTAAAAACAGTCACACATACACAACAGCAACAGCAAACGATGTAACTGGCTGAGAAAATTCAGCACTTAGAAAGCTCTTCCTTCAAATTCATGGCACTGTAAGGAGCTGTGAAAAGATTACTGTCTGAAACCATTAGTGGGTCCCAGGAGAGATGGGACTCCAAGCCAAGAATAAAATATGGGTAAAACAAGACATTGGAATAAGAGCAACAGTAAAAAGTTACTAAAAAATAATAATTGATGGAACAAAAGAAGACGACTCTAACCTTATTCTACCCAAATCCCAGAAGAATTACAGATTTAAATGTATCAAAAGAACCATAAACAAATTTAGAAGAAAATATATGTAACTATTTTCCTGATTGTAGTATAGGAAATCTTTTTAAATATAGAAGCAATGAAAGCAATCAGAAGGAGAAATCAGTAGTTAGGACCATAGAAAAATTTAAAAATTTTGCATGCCAAAACAATTGTGAACTTTAAAAGATATATAAGCTGTGGCATGTCACTAAAAATATGAGAGCCAAAAGTTTTTTACCCTCTACATATAGAATACTTTAAAATTTTATTTTAAAATTCCCACTAAAACCCTACAGGAAAGTAGGTAGACGGCATTAACAATTGTAGAAAAAAAGGAGACTGGGCATGGTGGCTCAAGCCCATAATCCCATTAATTTTGGTGGCCAAGGCAGGAGGATCACTTGAGGTCAGGAGTTAGAGACCAGCCCGGGCAACATACTGTCTCTACAAACAACAACAACAACAACAACAAACAACAAAAAACAACTTAGGCATGATGATTAGTGCTTGTGGTCCCAGCTACGCCAGAGGCTAGGGAAGGGGGATGTGCCGGGTGGAACTGGGATCATTTGAGCCCAGGAGTTCTAGGCTACAGTGAGTTATGATTGTGCCACTGGACTGCAACCTGTGACAGAGCAAGATGCTGTCTCTAAAATAAATATGTAAATAAGAAATATTATATACTAGCATGCATATAAAATAAATGTTCATTTCCAATAGTAGTAAAAATGCAAATCTAAATGACTCCAAACAAATCTGGACTGTGAAATTAACAAAGTTAAAAAAGTATGCAAAATAAATAGAGCATGGAAAATGGGACACTTAAACAGCTCAGATATAACTGTAAATTGACATGGTCTAACTGCAAAGCAATTTGACAATATGTATCTAAAGCTTTACAAAATACGTATATTTTGATTAAGCAATTTCCATTTTAGAAATCTGTCCTAAGCAGGGGTAAAATCAGAAACTTGGTTGTAGAGAGTTGTTAATTAAACTGGAGGGAAAGCAGAAACCAAACTAAATTTCCACAAGTGGGAAATTCTTATCAACTGTGAATAATTCAAAGGACAGAATATTATCTACTTTTTTTTTTTTTTTTGAGATAAAGTCTCATTCTTTCACCCAGGCTGGAGTGTAGTGCCATGATCTATCTCAGCTCACTGCAATCTCTGCCTCCCAGATTCAAGTGATTCTTCTGCCTCAGCCTCCCAAGTGGCTGGGATTACAGGTGCACGCCACCATGCCCAGATAATTTTTGTATTTTTTTTAGTAGAGATGGGGTTTCATCATGTTGGCCAGGCTGGTCTCTAACTCTTGACATCTAACTCTGCCTCAGCCTCCCAAAGTGCTGAGATTACAAGTGTGAGCCACCGCACCTGGCCAATCTACATTATTTTCAATTTGCTTTTTTCAGTTAATAGTGTATCTTGAACATCTACACCAATCCATCAACATCACTAAAAATGGCTTTAACTTTTTAAACTGCTACATACTCTTTCTTTGTTCGCATGTATCATAATTTATTTAACCATTGCCTGATCATGAACATGCAGATTATTTCCAATTTTTAACTCTTGCAATGCAAAATGATTATTCTTTTAGAGTTTTCATGGTATCTAAGGTAATACACTACTAGGAAGCAATTTTCAGTCATTGTGCACCTACTCCTTGGCAGGCATTTTAAACACATTCTCTCATTTAATCTTCACAACTGTTTGTAAATGACAGTAAAATTTTAGATTTTTACAGATGAGAAGACAGAGGTGAAGTGCTCAAAGGGGTGAAGTAATTTTCCCTAATCACAAAGCTGACAAGATCTCTGTACCTTCGACTCATTCTAAGTATTGCTCCTCTTAAGAGCTTTGCCGTGCCTGAGCCCTGGTGGCCATTTCTCAGTCCCTTCCAGCTTTTTCTGCTTGTTTCTGCTTTCAACTGCTCCAAAGTATTTTAGAGAATCCTCAGGTCTTGAAGAATTGTCAAGTGGGATTTATTAAGGTACTCAGGCAGGTCTTTGAATAACCTAAAATACGAATACAATTATATTACTCTGTATATGGCCATGTGTGTTTTTTTGGTTTTTTTTTTTTTTTTTTTTTTTTTTTTGAGATGGAGTCTTGCTCTGTCGCCCAGGCTGGAGTGCAGTGGCGCTATCTTGGCTCACTGCAACCTCCACCTCCCGGGTTCACGCCATTCTCCTGCCTCAGTCTCCCGACTCGCTGGGACTACAGGCGCCCGCCACCACACCTAGCTAATTTTTTGTATTTTTTAGTAGAGATGGGGTTTCACCGTGTTAGCCAGGATGGTCTCGATCTCCTGACCTCGTGATCCGCCCGCCTCTGCCTCCCGAAGTGCTGGGATTACAGGCGTGAGCCACCGTGCCCGGCTGAAACTTAACAGATTTTTAAAATAAGTTGTTTTTCTCCCCAAATTAAGAACCTATTCCCCTGGAGCAACCTCATATACTTATGAGGTAGTTTTCTGACCTACCAAGTTGGGGCTGACATTTTTGTTCATTTAACTGTGTTTTTCTTTTTCACTCAGGGCCACTAATGTACATGCTAAAGATATCCCAGCCAGCAATAACCACTTAAAAGTTATCAACATGAGATTTTTCTTTCTTACTAATGGTCTTGGTCACTATTCATGCTATTGTATTCCATATTCTAATAAACTTCAACTCTCACTCTGCTTTGGGATTTCAATTTTTGAGAAATTATGAGTATTTGCTGGGAGTGGTGAATGGCTGAGAAAGAGTCATGGGAGTTAACTACTTGTTCAACTGTTGAGGCCCAGGAAAAAAACATGCTTTTTCTTTGAACTAGAAATAATCCCTCAACTGTGGTCTTGCACCTGCAATGACACCATGCCTGACTCATGTGTTTTCTGATGCCTGCTTCTGTGTTATTAGTTATCAGGATTTTAAGATCATAGAGGAAACAATTATTTTGTTCTTATTCAATCATTTCATCTTGCCAGGAAATTAACTTCTATTCTCTTCCGTACTTCTTGATTTGCGGTAATACATTTTGTGAGAAAGTGAGCATGAACTGTGTATAAAGATCTCTTCCTCAAATCTCTCCATCCTTGTATTCCTAGGCCATATGGGTCCCTTTTACTTTTGGCATCATGTTTGATTAGGCTGCTCTTGGAATTAAAAGCTTAAAACAATATTTTTTCTTTGTCATGTATGCTTTATTGGGATATGTACCTTTCTTTTCATTGCATATATTCAGCTCAGATGATGGAGGCTTATCATTTATACTCTCTTATTACTAAACATTGACATGTATCTATTTATGTATATGTATAAAATTCAAAATTAAAAAATATATATGTATTTTTTTCTTTCGCATAGCTTACGTTTCTTGTGTTACAGTTCATATATGAGTTCATGCACTGGACACTTATGAACAATGTACTTATCTCTGGGGGTTGTTCCTTAAATACTGCATATAAAATTAAAGTCAGTTTTTCAGGTCAAGTGGAGGACATGACATTTAAGTTTTAGGAGTTTTAATTCATAAAAGCCAAGCTCTGTTATATAATTTTAATGTATTCCTCAAGGCCATTGATTTTAGCAGTAGTTAGTTGAGTAAATACTTAATTTATATGTGGTGGGCTTTCAGTTCAGATATACCAGGTGATTACCCAGAGGAGAAAATGTTTAAAAGCTACTTAGTATGTGGGTGTTTTAGGGCTATAATCAACCAAACATTCAGAAATTTGGGTAGCAAAACCAGAAAGTTGGCAAGGCCTCAGCTTTACTTAATAACTGCGACTGTGCCACAGTTAAAAAGCAGCATTTATAGGAGGCCCCCAAGGGAAATCCAGGGGCCAAAAAAGTGGTGTTGGTGATTCAGTAGATATCCCCTGCCCCACTGGCCCAACATTAATTTAGTTTTGTAGTACAGTTTGCAGAAACATTTGAGACGTTGAGGAAGCCATAACCTTGTTTAAAACTTATTCTACTCAGCTTTTTGTTTGTTTGTTTTTCAAAAGGGATTATATGTAGCTCCTCCTGTTAAAAGGCAGATTTTAAAACTGAGGACCTTCACTGAAGGGCGAGGTTCCAAGAGATTAAATTGGAACCATCTGCAGATAGGATGTAGAAATGTTATGGGCCTCCATTTTGAGAAGATCAATTTCAAGGCTGTGATAGGTTAGGATTTTAGGATCTGGGAGGCAAGGGAAATGAAGAGCAGTCAACAACCTCGGAAGCAGAGGTGGCATTAAGCAGGTAATGAACACCTTTCCTACTAATAGTAGCAAGTGATTGGGTGGGGGTTGCCTGAGAGGGCAAAACAGAGGAGAGAGGAGCTCTGAGAAGCTGTTGCTAGAATCTTCCTCTAAATTAAAAAAAAATGCAGAAACAAAAATGGGTGATTTTATTAGTTGAATTTATTTTTAATTTTAAACTTTATGTGCTAGCCTTTTGCTCAGAGAAAAAGAAAGAATTTGACATATTTGTTTTTAGCATCTGCACAATAATAGATAACAGTAACTACACATGTTTTAAAAAAAATAATAAAGTAATTGCCACTCTCATTTACCCATGCACCTAGCACATTGCCATTACCCTGTACAAATTACTATTTACCCTCAAAAGTTCCTCAAAGAACCCTGAGTGATAATTCATTTATCCACCTACCTAGGCAGAAAAGTACCAGAGTCAATAACTCTGGTAGTTTTTAGCTAAAAATAGGTTTAGCTCTACATATGTTTTCAGTGCCTAAGACCCTAAAATATTTTAAGTTAACCTCATTTTTTTAAGAATTATTTTTGGCCCTACCATTCATTTTCTTTAGCAAATATTTAATATTTCAATTTATTCATCCCACAGATGTTTACTAAACACCTACCATGTGCGGGCATGGTGCTAGCCCTGGTGATACAATGGCAAAATGTCCAGAAAGGGTTCCTGCCCTACATTTGACAGTTTATGCTTTACAAGTTTCTGTCATGTGTATTGTTTCATTTGAGCCTCTAGGCAAACTCACTTCACAAAATGAAGTTCCATGAGGCAGTAATAGCAAGAATGCGTAAAACCCCCCAACCCCTTGCCCACTCTCTGGTCCTCATAATGATCCAAATAAGAAGCAAAAATAGCAGTGATGGTGATTTATTAGCAGAAGCATTTATTATCAGAAGCATTGTATCTCATTACACAGCACTCTTTGGTATATGGTCTGTGCTTTCTAGTCTGTGTGCAGTCCTGGGAATGTGTAATTTCAATGACTTAAAGTTAACACTGTTGCATTACAACATATTTTAAATGAATGAAGTGATTGCTTTATGCACATACATTAAGGTGAAGCAACAGCTAAGACAATAGTACTGTGTAAAGCAGTGGATATAAAATCCAGCTAATCTTTAGGGCTACCTGAAGAGGCTTTTAAAAATAGAATTTGCTGGCCCTCACCGTAGATGGATTCAGTTTGATACCTAAGGGAAGAGCCTGGAGTTCTCTGATCAGTGAATTTGAGAAAGAGAGAGGAAGAGGAAATGCTTTTCTGAATTAATAGGAATTGCTCCTAGTCAAGCCAGGGCAAGCTGGATACTGATAAAGAGTTCTTGTGATAATAGACTACATGCCAAAGTAGCTCGTTATTATGTTTGAACAATTGTGAACAATTTTCACATAGAGGAGTCTGGGCTTAATAGTCAGGAGTATTGATACAAAAAGAACAAAGAAATAAATCCTGCTAAGTCCATGCACAGTCCACATTGCACATGCCTTCCAAACTTTGTGACATTCAGCATGGATCCAGAAAGTTTTATTCTATAACATTGTTTTTTGTTTCACTGATGTCCCATATTCAATAGAAACTATGCCTCTCTGAGATCTTTTTCATATGTCTTTTAGTTTGCTAGTTTAGTTATCAGTGATTTACCAAGCAACTATATTCAAGATGTACTCTACTGGACAGTAAATAAGATAACAAAAAGAGATCTTGCCCTATAAATTTTCATATTTTTAATATAATTGATTTTCTTTTGAATTCTAAAAGCATGCCGATGAAGTTTATCCAACAGAACAGTCACATCACATCCTTTCAAAATGGATTATGCATTTTCATACTTAGAAATTTTGATTCTAAGTCATTGTGACACAAGTAGTACTGAATCTCCTTGAGGTCTATAGAACG
The DNA here is from genome assembly GCF_049350105.2 of Macaca mulatta. Lineage (NCBI taxonomy): Eukaryota > Metazoa > Chordata > Mammalia > Primates > Cercopithecidae > Macaca > Macaca mulatta. The sequence continues at coordinate 52,834,296 of NC_133410.1, forward strand.
GCAAAAACTAATTAGATTTTGCTCCACTTGTGTAGTTTAGTTATTCTCTCAAGACTTTTCTGACATGACTCTCCTTCCTACACCTTTGTCTCAACCCTTGTGAACCACTAGAATCACCCAGGGTATTTTTGAAAAGTACCAGTGCCTAAGCCTTCCACCCAGATCAGTTATCCAGCCTTCTTGAGATGAGGCCAGGCATCATATATTCTAAAGCTTCCTGGGTGATTCTGATATGTGATTTGTGCTGACAGCCTGTCTGTAGCCACAAGGAGGTCCTCTGCCTTCCCTCACAGGCTCATGTTTTGTGCTCCCATGCCTTTGTGCATGATTTTCCTTCCTATCAGAACACCTTTCCTCTCCAGTCCTCACGTCCTCACCATACCCACCCTTCCGGACCCAGTTCAGATGCTATCTCTTTCATTAACTTGGTTTTGAACATCCATGGTCCAAAGTACATTCTGCCTCCCCCGAATTCTTACAGAACTTTTTCTGTCCTCTCAGGTTGCTTTCTAGCTTGCCATTTCTATGTGCATATTTTCCCACCCACTCACCAGTTAACCTGTAAGCTTTTTAGGAAAAGAAATCTACCTTTCAGATTCACCTTTATACTTCATAGTTCTCAACAGTTGTCAAGGAAACATCAAATGAGGAAGAGGGGGGTGAAGGGAAGAACACAGAGGTGGCAGACATCCATCCAGCTCACCTGTGTGCTCTATACCCATCCAGCAATACTGTCTCTCTCCTCTGTCTCACACACACGTTCTCTCTCCCTCTCTTTTCTGAGTACTGGGGGAGAGTGAGGTCTCTCAAAAAGTTTTCTAGATAGATATACATAATCTAAGTTCTATCTGTACATGAATGATCTGGTAGTTGCAATATTGAAAGCATTAGCTCGAAATTTGCCAACTACAGCAGGACCTCTACTTCCAGTCCTTTTTACTTTTCACCTGGATTACTGTTACTCTGCTTGTCTTCTCCAGTTTTTCCTCCCTCATCGGTACTACTGTACACCTTCTAACATTAAAGCCTAACTTTCATCCTGTTATTTATCTGCACAAGATGTTTGGCATATTTCCCCATTTCCTCTTAAGTCCAGTCCAAGATCTGCCTCAGTCCTGCAGTCAGTTTCTGATGACCTCTCCAGGCTTAATTCCCACTTCACTCTTTCAAGCCAATGCAGAAGCCAGACTGAACTATTTGGGTTTTCCCTTGTCTGTTTTACACTTGTGAATCTTATCTTGGGTAATAGGTTTAATTCCTGATATTGACTGCCTTTCCCTCCTTATGTGTTCAATTCTCCCCTGTCTAGTTCAATTTCTAATCATCCTTTAAGTCCCCACTAAAAGTTTCCTTCCTCTATTATCACTTAACATTATCTCCAATGCTCTCCCTTCACCATTCCTTTCCACTAGCTCCTGTCCCCAGATCAAAAATCATCTCTTCTTCCACTGAATTCCGAAAGTATTTCTCTCCTGTGCAATGTACCACTTTTTGCCTTATACTGCAGTGATGTTTTGACTTATTTTCCTGAAAACACTAAGAGCACTTAAAGGGCAAATACTGAAGTTTTGCTTATCTTCACCTCCCCATGTGTTTCATAATTTTAAGCTTCATTGATGGTTTCTACTAATAATTAACTGTTGACTGTGAGTGAGTCATTTAATCTGTTGAAGTCTGTTCATAAATCAAAATCATGTTCTAATTCAATAGTCTTAATTTGAGATAGTTTAAATTACATACTCCTGGGACTGCACAAGAAGGTATAAAAGCATAGACCAAAATAGATATTTCTGCATAGTTGCTACAAAATCTGATTTCAGCAATAAATTCTTGCATTTTTGTGACTTATTTGTGTTAGTATAGAGGGAAATGACTATACCCATATCTGCTATCACTGCTGTATCAAATAACTAACATAATTTACTCATTAACTTTTAATTAGTGTAGCACTATTACTATTATTATGGTTGTTATTATTGCTTTTGGAGGGAAGGATCTATTCAATCATCAATTTAATGAACATTTATCAAATATTCATTAGCAAGGCATTTTTCCAGGTGATGGCCTCTCAGAAATGGGAAATGAGAAAAGCTGGTGTAACCAAGAAATATATATACTTTTTGTTGTAACTATTATATACAATCGCTCTCTTTCTCTTTCTTGCCTTATTAGTGGTTCATGCCAGTTTTAGACCACTTATGCTACGGTAAGAGTCAAAGCAAACTATCCCATGGTTGGTGTTTTTTAAAAGCCAAAAAAAAAAAAAAAGCCTATTTAAAAAATTTGTCCAGATAATATATTGGACAGAGTGCAAAGTGCTTCCATTTAATTCTTCTAAAGATAATACACTGGAAACATTTTGGTGGGTGTGAATCACTCAAACAAGCATTCTTCACTCAAAAATAGAAACTTGGCTTATTTGTTCCAGATGTTATACAGCTGCAGGGAAGTTAAAGCCAGTGGTCCTGTTTTCAATGCAACCAAACTCTTATTGCATTTGGAATTTCTTAACCAATGAACTCATATTACTTGTTGTAAGACCTGTACAAGTTTCTTTTTCCACTGTTACCATTCCCAAACAACTGCCTTTTCGTGGGAAACATACTTCAGAATTAACGAGTCCACATCTGTGTTGGACAAAGTAAACACATCCTGTTTATCACTGTTTCCACCTTTAATTGATCTTGACCTCTTTAATTTTAAGTGTAAAGTATTTCAAAGAGGGTACATGAAGGAGAAGAAAAGGAGAGCTGAGTTGGTCTTACAGTATTTTACAGCTCTTTAACTACTGGATTTATGAGATGTTCACCTTAGGAAGGATTTCAATAAAAATTGCTAAGAAAAATATTGAGTATAAAAATGTAATTTCTATCAATATGTATTAGTAGTTATTAAAGTAACTAGAGATACTTATTTTGGTTATTTCTTGGTTCTTCCTCAGGTCTATAAGAAATTTTATGTTGGATGCATGAAACACAAAAGATCTTGGATCTTTGAAGAGAGAATAAGTTAAGAAATTTTGTAGCCATGTACAATACATCTTGTCCACAATAATTAAAATATATAAGTGTTTTTCTACTTTTTTTTGAGAATAGAATGCCAGATGTTTTTAGACTATTGACTTTTTATGGAGATTTCCCTCAAATTGCAGTTCATGAACAACCTGTAGCAGAATCACACTGGCTGCTTATTAAAATATGTACTTCTGGTCCCAGTTGAGGCAGAATCTCTACAAATTGGGCCTGGTACTTTAAAGGAACTCTAGAGATCAGAAAGAAACAAAACAAACAACAACAACTACTACAAAAACCCTCTATCTTCTAGTTGTGACCACTAAAACCCAGGGAAGTTAACTGAATTTATCAAGGTCATGCAGCCAATTAGTAGTAAAGCCTAGGAGTCTGTTTACTAATGCTGAGACCAACATTTCTTTTCATAAGTCTACTATTAATTTTTACTTTCCATAAGATAAAATTAAAATTTAAAGAAATATATGTATCCAAATGTTGTTGTATGTCTTGCCTAATAATTCTTACTCTTACCACTCATTAACCAAATGCTTGCTCTTTATTCAAGAGGTGGAAAAAAATTTCTTCAAATGTATCATAAAATCTAATCAAAATCTTTCAGAAAAAAAGAGACAAATGTTATATGTCATGTTGAAATCTCATGGTTGACTACTTTGGAAGTTTGAGTTTTAGTTAAAATTATTTCAACCATGTTTAAGCAACAGTTCGCATTCAATAATGATTCCCCAAAGACTGTAAAAACTACAAATCATGACATGCATTCTTGAAATATGCCATTAGTTAAAATACAGCCCTAAAATAGTTTAAATATGATGTCATTCAAAATTGATTCAAATATTTGTTTTGCACATCTTAACAAGCGTGTTCATAATTTAAAATCTTTTCTTATTTATATAGTTTAGACTTCTAAGGAAATGACTCTGGAAATGCTATTTATTAAGTTTTCTGTACTTTGTCCCAACTGATCTCATTTTGACACCCATAAGTAAAGAAGAACCACTAGAGAGAAGGTATGTTGATAAACTATTCTGGTATAGATTCATAATAAATACAGTCCTAAAAACTCTCTGATCCAGTACTTCATTTCACTAATGAGAAATCTGAGACCAAAAAAGAGTATTGTTATTTTGAAGGAGATAGCATTGTGTTAGAACCTGCTAGTTGTCTACTTAAACCTCTCTTCTCCCTGTCTCAGAATACCTGTTTTTAGCTGGGTGCATGGTCATTTGAATTAAGATTGTATTTCCCAGCTTTGCATGTAGCTAATCATCTCCATAAGACTAACTTCTTACAATGGAACATAAGTGAACGTTTGTGCGGTAGCTTTTTGGAAATTCCCTTTAAAGGCATCAGGGGAATGTTCTTTGTACCCTCTCAACCCCATCCATGCATTATGTTTTGAATGTGGTTGTTTTGGCTGGAGACCTATTTTGGCCCAAGAACATGAGGATTACTCTGGCCCAGATGACTGTGGAGCTGTCATTTAAACCTTGGACTGTCACTATCTACACTTACATGTGGAAGAGAAAGCAGCTTCTATCCTGTTTAAATTACTACCTAGGCATTTCTGATATTTGTAGCTGAATCTCATTTCAGGTAATCATCTATTTCTTGCTACAGAATTTTGGTCATGAATTCTTTAAACACATGGTTATTTAGCCTTTTTTTTTTTTTTTTTTTTTTTTGACAGAGTTCCACCTCCCGGGTTCAAGCCATTCTCCTGCCTCAGCCTCCTGAATACCTGGGATTACAGGCATGCACCAGCACACCTGGATAATTTTGTATTTTTGGTAGAGATGGGGTTTCTCCATGTTTGCCAGGCTGGTCTCGAACTCCCAACCTCAGGTGCCCTGCTCACCTCAGCCTCCCAAAGTGTTGGGATTACAGGTGTGAGCCACTGTGCCTGGCCTATTTAGCATTTTTTATGTACAAGGAACTGTACTAAGTGGATATGAAATACAGATTGGATTTTTGACTTTGGTTTTCTAAAAATTTTTGGAAAAGTTTTTATAACCTTTGGCCCATCCTTGTCCATATTCCATGTGTATCACACAATTTTTATTTATTTTATTATGAAAGAAACTTTCTTGCTTTTGGAGTTTATACTGATGCTTTCATGTGAATCATAGTTTTCAAAATTTAAAAATAACAACAAAATGAAACCCACCGATACAAGTCAAACACATAATGACTTCAAGCAAAGTTTCAACTTCCATCCCTAGACATATGAAAAATCATAATAAAAAGTCATGATTCAAATGCAGTCTTTGAAAATATGCAAGATGTAAATATTTATCTTTGAACAAATTCAAAATACCATGGGACGTGTCTTTAAAATATTTAAATAAAAGTGTTTTCCAAATTAACACTTAGAAGTACATTAAGAACCAAACCATTTTTAGTGTTGGTCACATACACAGAGAGGTATTAGAATTCTGAGTACAAATGTAAGGTGAGAGTCTCCCTTCTTTAAATGACCCTCCTCCCCACTAACAGTAACAAGTGGCTGGACATCTCCAGTATCGGGGGAAGCACATGCGCGGCCTACTGGCTCCCTGGTGCAATTCTATGCTAGGCATGGAGAAGGGTTTCCACTTGTGAGTTCTATTTAAATTCCCCCTAAACTCTTTCTTATTAATTTCTAATAATTTATGAAGCTATGGAGTGGTTTTTAAAAGGTAGTACATGCTCTAAGTTTCAAAGTGCTATTTCCTTTCTAAATTTAACAACTTAAGAGTGTCAGATACTTAACAGATTTTTTGAATAGTGGCAGAAATACAATAACAGGTGAAGAGATACATAAGTGTGAAAGAGGAATTACCTTTGGGTCCACATTGAGAATTTTTCTGTCTCTTTTGTATCTGAAAAGTAAGCCTTCTGGATTATCAGCAATCACTTGATAGTTGGGACTTGAATTACAAACAGCAATATCAGCGTCCCAGTTGTAAAAGCTATAAAAATAAACATGTATTAGGAATTAAGATGTATAATGCATGAAATTGATAAATATAGTTTAAGAACTATTTGAGGAAGTTCAGTCATAAGATAAGTGGGGAACAAACCTGCCATACAACCATGTAGAACACATTTGAGATGAAAATTCTTGCACAAGAGATTACATTGGGTTATTCTCAAATCATTTAGACACATATATATGATGGTTTTGCATGATTTTCTGGACACAGAAGACCTAGGGCCTATTACAGTACTATTACATTCCCAGGAAGTCAAGATGAAAATTGATGCAATTTAAGGCTATTTGTTCTAGTGCAGGTTCTTCGGGGTATTAAGAGACTGTTTACTGGAAGAGAGAGCACACTAAATCACCTCTTTCATTCAAAACAATTCCAAATAAATTCATTTCTTTCAGGCTCCATTTTTTCCCTCAATAATATGTTTCTCAGGGAGTGAGGAAACTATTTATGTTTGAGTGGTTACCGTGGGCCACACATGAGGTAATCTATGCTATCACAACCCCCATATGAAGTTGCTCTCATTTTATGGACAAAGCAAAAAGACTAGGGGAGGTCAGATAGCATCATTAAAGTCTTGAAACTAATATGCCACAGGGCTAATATTTCAACCCAAATTTGTCTGTTTCAAAGCACACATATGCACTTTCTATTTTTCAATATTGCCTTCAAGCATTTGATATTTATTTACTGAGATGGAGTCTTGCTCTGTATCCAGGCTGGAGTGCAGTGGCGTGATCTCGGCTCACTGCAACCTCCACCTCCTGGGTTCATGCAATTCTCCTGCCTCAGCCTCCCGAGTAGCTGGGACTACAGGTGTGCGCCACCACGCCCAGCTAATTTTTGCATTTTTAGTAGAGATGGGTTTTACCATGTTGGTCAGGATGGTCTTGATCTCTTGACCTCATAATCTGCCCACCTCGACCTCCCAAAGTGTTGGGATTACAAGGGTGAGCCACCATGCCTTGCTTATTTCATTTTTATATTTTGTATGGAAACTTCCTATTTGTTCTACATTCTGTTTTGTACTTACTTGTCAGAATTGAATGTAACACTGTCATATGAGTTGAAAGAATCCTCAATATATTTATACTTTCTTACATATCTTGTAAAATATAAAATAAAAATCTACTTATTTTTATTTATCTTATTCCTACTAACACATTTCTAATATATATTTGCTTTTAAAATGATGGTTACAGAAATAACATAAACCAGGGTGCCTCTCAAATGTTCGTAATGTTTATTTTTAATGATATTCTTCAGATCCTGTTTCTAGGTTTTTTTGCCCTCTATTACTCCCTTTCTTTTTTGAAAAGAGTAAATTTCATTGTTTAAGCTCACTGAATTATATTGTTTTCTGAGGCATCATTATTACCACTTTCATATCATTACCTAAAAGTGCAATGTTTACCCTCAAAATTTTCAATACTTAGAAAAGATTGATTGTATAGATCATATATTTATATCACTGGGAGGGGGGCATATCAGTGAGAAAAAATTTTCTTCCCCTACTACCTTTTCTATGGCCCGGACATAGAATGTCTGCCCTACTGAGGCACAGAGTAAGAAAAAGTAATTTTCCAAACATCTTTGTCTGTTTAGTCAATTCTCCCTAAGAAAACAGGAATGACTATGTGATTAGTGAATTGAGAAGAAGTGTCCATTCACGGCCTTTTAGGCCCTCAACTTAATAAGCCTTCACAAGCGAAGTTTAAGATGGCAGGCTCAGCCCCCAGTGGAGTGATGGCAGGGGATGAGTCTGTAGCATTGGCAGTCAATTCAGTGGATGAGTCTGTAGCATCAGGAGCCAATTTGACTATGCACCCAAGCTGGATTTTCCAATTCAGTTTAATTCATAATGAAAAAGATAATTTGATATCCATCCTACTGACTATTCAGTTAGGATATTGCCAAATTGGAGTGGGGGACATGGGTGTGATTTTTAACTTTACATATATTTCTACCTCAATAATTATTTATGAGATATATAGATATAGATAATTCTACCAAAATACTTGAGTCAGAGATGTGCTTAGAGTGGCATGGTTTATATCACACATTCCTATCTTGTTGCTCAGACCCCAAACTAAAAGTCTTATTGAAGTCCAGGAAGATTTTATATAAATGTTTTTTACACAACAAAAGTAAATTTGTATAGCACATGGTTCTTTTGATGAAGATATTTTGGTTGTTTCATTAATACTTTTGTTCTCCTAAGCAGAGATAGAAACCAGGCTTTATTTCACATGCCAATTATAGTAGCTGATAATTATTAATATTTAAGAAAAATTAATAATTACCTAATAATGGTCATGTGCTAGGTACTATTATAAGTCTAATGAATCTATTATGTCATTTAATCTTTTCACCAAATCCATGGAGTAGGTATAAAATATCCATTTTATTCATGTAGAACTGACAGGAAAATGACATCACTTGGATTCCAATATTAATGACTGACTCCAGAGCCTGCACTGACTAATACATGTACTCTTTGTCCCACACACTACTGGTTGTGACTACACTACCTAAAGCTCTGTAGCATATATGACTGCTGATCAAAATACAAATTTTCAAATTTTTCTTGGTAGACCTCCAGACTACAACTATAGTCTCTCTTGCAGTGTAGCCATGTAATAGAAATTTAGTCAATGGAAAAAAGGGCAAAAGTGCTATTTGCCACTACTAGCCTGGGCCCATCAAAACCTTCCATGTTCTTTTTCCCATCCAGCTAGCTGAAATGAAGATGATAAATTTGAAAGCCATTGACATGGTTTGGATCTGTGTCCCTCCCCAAATCTCATGTTGAATTGTAATCCCCAGTGTCGGAGGTGGGGCCTGGCAGGAGGTGATTAGATCATGGAGGCCTATTTCCTTCTTGGTACTGTTCTTACGATAGTGAGTGAGTTCTTGTGAGATCTGGTTGTTTAAAAGTGTGTACACCTCCCTCGTCTCTTTCTTCTTCCTGCTCCAGCCATGTAGAGTGCCTGTTCCCACTTTGCCTTCCGCTATGATTGAAAGCTCCCTGAGACCTCCCCAAAAGCATGTGCCGCCATGCTTCCTGTACAGCTTGCAGAACCATGAGCCAATTAAACCTTTTTTTTTTTGATAAACGACCCAGTGTCAGATGTTTCTTTATAGCAGTGCGAGAACAGATGAATACAGCTGTATGTGAAAGATATTTGGACTTTGGAGAAACGTAAGGACAAAAGAGTTGAGCTAGTTGAGAAAAATCTCTATTTAATGATTTCCTATGACATCTAGGTTGCTTTAAATCCATGAAATTTTCAATTAAACAAGCATTTAACTAGTACCAAGTATATTCCAGTTAGGTCCTATAATTACGGTTTCTACGAAATAAAACATGTTCCTGGGAAACAGTGGTCTAGCACAATGTTTCTTAAACTGAGATCCATGGCAAATTTCTGGCAGTGTGAATTCTCTCTGAGCAGTTTAATATATGTAAAATATAAATATAGTCAGCCCTTTGTATTCCACAGCTATGGAATAAAAACCCTTGATTAAAAATATTTGGGAAAAAATGTGTCTTTACTGAACATGTACAGGTTTTTTTTTGTCATTATTACCTAAACAATACAGTGTAACAACTATTTATACAACATTTACATTGTATTAGGTATTATAAGTGATCCAGAGATGACTAAAAGCATAGAGGAGGATGTTCATAGATTATATGTAAATATTACACAATTTCATATCAGGGACTTGGGTATTCATGGATTTTGCTACCTATGGGAGGCCCTGGAGCCAATTCCCCACAGATACAAAGGGAAAACTGTATATTCTGAATTATTTTGATTATCATTTTATTACTCATTACAGAACTATATCATCTCAGTACCTATCTGTGTGCTTATTATATTTACCATTGTCTTCATGCCAAATTAAAATAATTGAATTAGGCCTTCAATGGATTATGGCACAGTAGTATGAAGCTGAGTAATTTGTATATATATTTACAAGGTATAATTTTTTAGGACAGAGAAACATTAGTACTTAAGGGAATTTGTACAAACAAAAATAAAACACTCACAAAGATAACTTTTTGTGACATGAAAATATTTTATTGAAAAGTAAAAAGGCCAGAGGGACATCAGCAAGATAATGGAATAAGAGACTCCAGCCCTCACACCCCCACAGCAACAGCAATTTTAACAATGATCTAGGAATTGTATGCATCTGTGGGAAACCAGAAGTCTAGTGGAGGGATTCTTGAACCCTGTTCATGGAAAAAAAGTTTGAAGATAAACACATTGAGGTGGGTAGCAACAGTTACACTTTACCCACATCACTCTCTTCTAAGGCAGTATAGCCTAGGGCCGAGGGAGATCTCACAGGCCCATGATTTCTCCCACAGGGAGAAGTGAGAGCTGAGTGAGGGTCTAGCTTCCCCAGTCTTATGGAATGGTACCCAAGAGGCTTACATTGGTCTTCCCACTCCCAGATTACTGAGGTGACTGGCATGACTAAATAGTCTTGAGGGGAACTAGGAGCAGGTAAGAAGGGATGAGGCTTCAAAACAACCACCGTGAAGATCTCAAAATATGGCTATATATCCTACTAAGTGGCTTATGGACTCCACCAAGAGGCCCACCCGTGAGCTCTATGGAAAACCTCATCTGCACTGTCCCCTACAGGCTAATTTGCACCCTCTTCATTCTATGTGCACTGCTGAGATGGTGCAAGCAAATACTCACAGAGAGTGCGTGTATATCAGCAGCCAGTTCAACTCTGCAGGACTGGGAAAAGGTACACAAGATTAAATACTTCAGGGCATTGCCATGTGAAAGATAAAGAGGAGGCTCTCAACACCTGGCCTGACTTAACAGGATCAAGAGAAGACATACAATCCCAGGACTTCCTCATAGGAGGAAAAAGGAGCAGTGGGGTGGGCATACCCATAAAAAAGGCCTGAGAGACCCTCAAAATCTCTAGTTAAGCTGACTTGTGAAGGTCTTCTTTGAAGACAGATAGTAACAACTTGAAAATGTGACTGCTTCTTTCAACACAAAACTTTAAAAAGATGAAGAATCAAGGAAACATGAGACGACCAAAGGAACAAAATAAAGTTAATGTGGCTGACCTAAAAGAATTGAAGATTTACAAGTTGTGTGACAAATTATTTAAAATAGTCATCTTATATGAGCTCAATGAGCTATAAAAGAACACAGATTTACAACTAAATTAAATCAGAAAAGCAGTACATAAACAAAGTGAGAAATTCAACAAAGAAATGGAAATCATAAAGCTGAAGACTACAATGATTGAAAAAAAAATCAACAGAGAGCTACAACAGCTCATTTGGTCAAACAGAAGAATCAGCAAACTCAAAGGCAGATCATTTGAAATTATCCTTTCAGAGGACTAAAAAGACAAAGAATGAAAAAGAGTGAAGAAAGCCTGCATTACTTATAGGATGCCATCAAATGAGATGGTATGTGTAATATGAGAGTTCCAGAAGGAAGAGAGAAAAAGAAAGGAAAATAAAGTTTACTTCAAGAAATAATGAGATAAAACTTTGTAAATCTTGGGAAAAATTGAACATCCAAATCCATGATGCACAAAGATTCCCAGATAGGCTAAACATCAATTGATCTTCACTGAGACACATTCTAATCAAATTGTCAAAAGTCAAAGACAGAGGGAATTTTGTAAGCAGCAAGAGAAATGACTCATCATCTACAAAGGGAACATTCCCCTCTCCCCAAATAATAAAACCATTAGCAGAAATCTGAGTAGAATTTTTATAGGTCAAGAGAGAGTAAAACAATGTATTTAAAGTGCTGAAAGAAACAACAACAACAACAAAAACCTGACAACAAAGAATAATTTACTTGGCAAAGCTATCCATAAAAAATGTAGGAGATAAAGACTTTCTCTGATGAACAAAAATCAAATAAGTTTATTACCACTATACCTGCCTTACAAGAAATGCTACAGGATGTTCTTCAAGATAAAACAAAAGGACACTCAGTAAAAACATGAAAACATAAAAGTATAAAACTTAGTGGTAAAGACAAGTACATACTCGAATTCAGAATTGCCGAGACCAGCTCAGTCGGGGAAACCCTAACCTAGTGGCACTAGAGGAATTAAAGACACACACACAGAAATATAGAGGTGTGGAGTGGGAAATCAGGGGTCTCACAGCCTCCAGAGCTGAGAGCCTCCAACAAAGATTCACCAACATATTTATTGACAGCAAGTCAGTGATAAACATTGTTTCTACAGATTACAGATTAACTAAAAGTATTCCTTATGGGAAACAAAGGGATGGGCTGAAATAAAGGGATGGGTCTGGCTGGTTATCTGCAGCAGGAGAATGTCCTTAAGGCACAGATCACTCATGCTATTGTTTGTGGTTTAAGAACACCTTTAAGCGGTTTTCCACCCTGGGTAGCTCAGATGTTCTTTGCCCTCATTCCGGTAAAACCACAACCTTCCAGCTTGGGGGTCATGGCCATCACGAACATGTCACAGTGCTGCAGAGATTTTGTTTACGGTCAGTTTTGGGGCCAGTTTATGGCCAGATTTTGAGGGGCCTGTTTCCAACACAGAATCCTCTAATACTATAATGATTATGTAAGGATAATTTTTAATGCTAATGTAATCTACATAAAAAAGTATTAAAAATAACTATAGAATAACTTGTTAATGAACATACATTATAAACAGGTGTAAATAGGAACATGATATCAATGACATAAAATGGAAGGAGAAGTAAAAGTGTAGAATTTTTGTTTGTGATCAAAGTTAAGTTTTATAAGTTCAAAATAGCCTGTCATAACTATAAGATGTTTTATGTAAGCTTCATTGTAGTCATACAAAAAACAAAACACCAGTAGCAGATAAACAAATATTAAAAAATGCACAATCAAAATATAATACCGCAAAAAATTAACAAATCTCAAAGGAAAATAGCAAAAGATAAAAAGGAGAACAAGAACTACAAAACATTTTGAAAACAATGAAATGGCAATAAAAGTCCTCACCTATCAATACATACTGCAAATTTAGATGAATTAAATTTTCCAGTCAAAATAGAGAGTGACTAAATCAATTTTTTTCTAAAAAAGATCCAACTATATGCCACCTGCAAGACATTCACTTTAGGTTTGAAGACACATATAAGACAAAATTAAGGAATAGAAAATATTCCTGAGGCCAAGGTGGGCAGGTCACTTGAGCCCAGGTATTTGAGAGACCACCCTGGAAAACATGGTGAAACCATGTCTCTACAAAAAATGCAAGAACATTAGCCAGGCATGGCAGTGCACAGCTGTATCCCCAGCAACTCAGGAGGTTAAGGTGGGAGGATCAATTGAGCCTGGGATATTAATGCTACAGTGAGCTGTGATCACACAACCGCACTCCAGTTTGGGCAACAGAGTAAGACTCTGTCAAAAAAAAAAAAAAAAAAAAAAAAAAAAAAAGAAAAAAAAAAGGAAAGAAAGAAAGAAAGAAAAGAAAAAAAAGAGATATTCTATGCAATGATAACTGAAAAAGAAAAAATAGTTATTCTTAGACAAAATAGACTTAAAAAAACTGTCAGATGAAATAGGAAGTTATTGTATAATGACAACGAGATTAATTCATCAAGATGAATTAATAGAGATGTATCACTCAATGCTGGAGCACCTAAATGTATAAAGCAAATATTAATAGAACTGAAGGAAGAAACCAACAGCAATACAATAACAGTAGAAAACATCTACCCCCACTTATAGCATTGGATAGATCACCCAGACAGAAAATCAATAAAAAACAGGATTTGAAGAACAAAGGGAAATAACAGATATAGGACATTATAGATGTAGAACATTTCATCCAACAGCAGCAGAATATACATTCATCTCAAGGACACATAGAACATTCTCCAGAATAGATCGTATCTTAGGTAATATAACAAGTTTTACTTTTTTCATCTTATGTTTTATTTTTTATTTTTATTGTTTTAATTTTTATTTTAGGTACAGGAGCACATGTGCAGATTTGTTATGTAGGCAAACTCGTGTTATGAGTGTTTGTTGTACAAATGATTTAGTCAGGCATGTACTAAGCCCAGCACCCAATAGTTATTTTTTCTGATCCTCTCCCGCTTTCCACCCTCCACCATCAGGTAGGCCTCAGTATCTATTGTTCCCCTCTTTTTGTCCATGAGTTCTCATCATTTAGCTCCCAATTATAAGGGAAAACATATGATATTTGGTTTTCTGTTCCTGCATTAGTTTGCTAGGGTAATGGCCTCCAGCTATATGTTCTCACAAAAGACATAATCTTGTTCTTTTTTATGGCTGCATAGTGTTCCATGGTGTGGTGTATATGTACTATGTTTTCTTTATCTTGTTTACCATTGATGGGCATTTAGGTAATTCCATGTCTTTGCTATTGTGAATAGTGCTGCAATGAACATACACATGCATTTATATCATATAATGATTTACATTCCTTTGGGTATATATCCAGTCATGGGTATTTCTGTTTTTGGGTCATTGAGGAATCACCACACTATTTTCCACAATGTTGAACTAATTTATACTCCTACTAATAGTATATATGTATTCCCGTTTCTCCACAAGTCCATCATTATCTTTTATAGGTTGGTGCATAAGTAATTATGTTTTTGCCATTAAAAATAATGGTAAAAACTACAATTTTGCACCAACCTAATTTTGTTTTGACTTTTTAATAATAGACATTCTGACTGGTTTGAGATGGCATCTCATTGTGGTTTTGATTTGCATTTCTCTAATGATCAGTGATGTTGAGCTTTTATTCATATGCTTGTTGGCTGCATGTATGTCTACTTTTGTAAAGTGTCTCTGTTCATGTAGTTTACCCACTTTTTAAGGGGGTTGTTTGTTTTTTTCTTGTAAATTTAAGTTCCTTCTAGATAATGGATAGACCCTTTGTCAGATGCATAGTTTGCAAATATTTTCTGTCATTCTGTAGGTTGCCTATTTACTCTGTTGATAATTTATTATGCCATGCAGAAGCTCTTAGGTTTAATTAGATCCCATTTGTCAATTTTTGCTTTTGTTACAATTGCTTTTGGCATCTTTGTCATGAAATCTTTGCCTGTTTCTATATCTAGAATGGTATTGCCTAGCTTGTCTTCCAGGATCTTATAAAGTTTTAAGCATTACAGTTTAGTTGCTAATCAATTAGAGTCGATTTTAGTATATGATATAAGGAAGGGGTTCAATTTCAATCTTCCGCTTATGGCTAACCAGTTATCCCAGCATCATTTATTGAATAGGGAATCCTTTCCCCAATTGCTTGCTTTTTTAAAAAAAATCATATTTGTCAAAGACAAGATAGTCATAGGTGTGTGGCCCTTTTTATAAGCTCTCTATTCTGTTCCATTGGTCTATGTGTCTGTTTTTGTAGCAGTAGCATGTAGTTTTGGTTACTTTAGCCCTGTAGTATAGTTTGAAGTTAGGTAATGTGATGCCTCCAGCTTTGTTCTTTTTGCTTAGGAATTTAAGCAGATGCAGTTATACCAAGTACAATTTCTGACACAATGATATAAGACTAGAAATAAATAATGTGAGGAAAGTTGGAAAACTCAGAACTTCGTGGAAATCAAACACCGCATTCCTAACCAACCAATAAGTCAAGGGAGAAACCAAAAGCTAAATAAAAAATACATTGAGATACATTAAAATGGAAACATGATATACCAAAACTTATGAGATTCAGTAAAAGCACTTTTAAGAAGGGACTTCACAGTGATAAATACCTATATTCAAAAGAAAATCTAATCTAAATTTATATGCAAGAAGCTAGGAAAACAAAAAGCTAAGCTCAGAGTTAAGCAGAGGGAAGGAAACACTAATGATCAAAGAAGAAATAAATGAAATAGATACTAGAAAAACATTAGAAAAGACAAATAAAACTAAAAGCTGGCTTTTAGAAAAGATAAATAAAATGGACATATCTTAAGTAGACTAACTTAAAAAAGAGAGAATGCTCAAATAAAGTTAGAAATGAAAAAGAAGACCTTTTGTTTGATACCACAGAAATACAAAGGATCTTAAGAGACAATTATGAACACTTACCAACAAATTGGATAACCCAGAAGAAATGGATACATTCCTGGAACCATCCAACCTAACAAAACTGAATCTTGGAAAAAGAGAAAATCTAAACAGACAAATAATGAGTAAGAAAGTTGACTTAGCAATGAAAAAAAAAAAAAAAAAGCTTAGAAACAGATATCTTCACTTGTGAATGCTTCCAAACATTTAAAGAAAAATTAACACCAATCCTGCTAAACTCTTAGAAAAGATTGAATAGGAGGGAATATTTCAAAATTCTTCTTATGGGGCCTACTTTATCCTGATACAAAAGCCAGACAAAGAATTCACCTACAAAGACAATTATAGACCAATAACCCTGATAAACATAGATGAAAATTCTTCAACAAAATAATAGCAAACAAAATTGAATGGTGTATCTAAAGATTATACACTATTTACAAATAGGATTTATCCTTGGGATACAGGGATGGCTCAACATATGCAAATAAATAAATGTGATATATCACCATATGATAAAAATCATATAATCTCCATAGATGAAAAAAAAGCATTTGACAAAAGTTGACATCCTTTCATGGTAAAAACTCTCAATAAATTAATACAGAAGGAATGTACTTCAGCACAATAAAGGCTATATATAACAGCTACAGCTAACATCATATTAAATGGTGAAAAGCCGAAAGCTTTTTCTCCAAGATTAGGAACAAGACAAGGATGCCTACTCTCACCATTTATATTAAATGTAGTACTGTAAGACATAGCCAGAGCAAATAAGAAACAAAAATAAATGAAAGACCTTCAAATTTGAAAGAAAAAAATACAATTGCCTCTGTTTGCAAATGATATGATCTTATATACAGAAACCCTTATTGACTTGACCAAAATATTGTTATAATTAATAAAAGAATTCAGTAAAGTTACAGGATAAAAATCAACAATAAAAGTTCAGTTGCATTTATATACATTAACAATAAACTCTCTAAAAATGAAATTAAGAAAATAGTAACATTTATAGTAGCCTAAAAAACAAACTTAAAAATAAAATTAACCAAGGAGGTGAAAGATATATACACTAAAACTAGAAAACAATGATGAAATAAATTGATGACATAAAAAATAGAAATATATCTTATGTGTATGTATTTGAAGAATTAATATTTTAAAATGTCCATATGACATCAAGCCATCTACAGATTCAATGCAAATTTTGCCTTAAAAGAGAAGGAAATCTGCCATTTGTGACATCATGGATGGACCTGTTGGGCACTATGCTAAGTGAAAAAAGCCAGACAGAAAGGCAAATATTGTTTGATCTCACATATATATGGAACCTAAAATAGCCAAAATCATAGATGCAGAGAGTAGACTGATGGTTGCTGGGGGGTGCCCGGAGGGTGATATGAGGATATGTTGGTCAAAGGGTTGAGTACGTGATTGGTGATCTAATGTGTAATATGATGGCTTATGAGTAATAGTATAGTACTGTAGGTCCTAAGTTTGCTCAAAAGAAAAAGAAAGAAAGAAAGAAAGAAAGAAAGAAAGAAAGAAAGAAAGAAAGAAAGAAAGAAAGAAAGAAAGAAAGAAAGAAAGAAAGAAAGGAAGGAAGGAAGGAAGGAAGGAAGGAAGGAAGGAAGGAAGGAAGGAAGGAAGGAAGGAGAAAGAAAGGAAGAAAGAAAAAGAGAAAAGAAAAGAAGGAAGGAAAGAAAATGGTAATAATGTGAGGTGATGGATGTATTAGCTAGCTTGATTGTGGTGATTATTCACAATGTATACATATATTTCACAGTTGTAAACCTTAAATATATATAATTTTTAAATAAAATGGAATATAGAAGATTTTATATGAATCATGGTGACATTTAAGTATTAAATTTTTTTTTATCTTTGTGTAGCCAGCCGGTAAAACAGATGACTCTATAACTTTATTTTCCAAACTAGGACGCTATTGCGAAAGACAGAGCCTGTTACTAATACTTGTGCCAAGACAAGAGTAAGCCTGGACTATCCTGGGCAATCAGATGTGTGGTCTCCACAACTATAAATCATTTAAACACTGCTGAATTAGAGTTGATATATTCAATGTTTCTGTGAAATGCTTCCAAAGTTTTTCCATAGATTTGCCAAAAATACGGTAGAGATGTTTAAACAATGCAAAAACATGTTTTCTTATGGTTGATCCTTTTTATTTTATTTTATTGCTGTGGAAAAATTATATTACATGGAATTGCATTTATGGTACAGAGAGATGAAATTTAATCTAGAATAATAAATATTCACGTTCTTTTTTCTATTTTCAAATAATATCAAGGCAATAATACATTCTGTAATAGACTAATTTTTTGAAATGTTACAGTCCATATAAAAATATAAGTTTGATCAGTTATTTGGGTTGATAAGAATATGATATCTAAAGTTCAGTGTTGCTATAAGTCAGTTAACTTGGCTCCTATATATGACTATATATTGTATCTCTAACCTCAATCTGAAATTTAATAAATGGATATGCCATTTAGGAAAATACAGATAATGGTTGAAAAATCTACTACAATCTTTATAAAAATAATTAAGAAAATTAAGAGTTATGGCAACAGACAGAAGGTTCAGTCAGAAGGTTCATTTAGTTCATTGGGCCATTTAGTTATGTATTGTTATTAGTATTTTACAGGAGAGAAAAATTGAAGCTACAGAATGTGCTAGGTATTATATAGCAGAATGGGCATTCAGTCTATATTTTAAGATGATTTTTCTCATGGCTGGACTTTGCTAATTACTACCATATGTCAGATTTGTCAGGCTAGGCCAAAAGTCCTGCTAGCCTATGGAATCAGTAAAGATTCCCCCCTAAGAGCAAACCACAGGGAGAGGGAAGGTAAGGAATAAACTCCCAGGTGGGACTTTTGAAGCCAATTGTCTCCTTACAGTTGAAACAGCAGCCACAAAGAAACAGTTGTTTCCTCTCAGGGAAGGTACAGGGTGACTTCTGTTGAAAACTTGGCTTACTTCACTATGTGTGCTAAGAGTAGGATTGAAAACCTTCGAGCTTGGCACTAGGCCAGGGATGTGTGTGTGTGTGTGTGTGTGCGCGTGCATGTTAAAATTAGCTAAACCAGTTAGCTAAAACCAGGATGGTGATTGAAATAAAACCTCCCTGTGCAGTCTTTTTGTGTTCCTAAGCCTCCTCTTGCCTTGCACTGATCATTGGCATGCTATGGCTATGGAATGAGTTGATTCTTGTAGGAGTAATTGCTTGTGCAAGTACCAGGGTTAACACCTGAGTGAGACATGGCCTGCTTCAAGTTTGATGGAACTGGTAATCTGGTCCAGAACATCTCTAAATACTTGACATTGTTCATGTCAATTTTGCCAATTGTCTTGTTTGAATGGGGTGCTCCCCACCTCAGAAACAATCATCGTCATGCCTCCCACTCAATTGGTCCATCTTAGAAGTTCTAAGGGAAACATTTAGGTAAATAAGGATCTTTGGAGGTTTTCTGGCTTCAAAGTAGTTCTGTCCAATTTTTTCCTGCAGACCTACAGGAAAATTGTTGCTTAGAGGTCACGCAGCTTAGGGTGAGGCAAGGAGCCAAGCAAAGTGCCTGTGAAGCCATGCTAATTCACTCACTCACTCACTCACTCATTATTATGTCTTTTCTCATTTAAAATCAATGGAGAGGATATTCTATGGGATGGGCACACTTTTAGGTATTTGGGACAGAATGAGAAAAAAGATACAGTTCCTGCCTTATGAGTCCACTGCTTAATAGGGAAAACCCAGATAATCCTAACAATACAAGTATGCCTGGAATGCTATGAAAAGACACAGGAGAGAAACCTTGTCCAGACCGAGGGGGAAAAAAAAAGGACAGAATAATAGCTCTCTGGAGGGAGTAATGCTACAGTTGAACCCTAAATCAGCAACAGGTCTTAGTCCAGAAAAAGGGGTGGGATTGGGGATGGAAAAATGGCCTTCCAACTAAGAAAGATGGCATGGGGAATGCATGCTTTTGAGAAACTGAATGGAGAAGGCTGGAAATGGAGTGGCTAGCAAGTCAATATCAGTGGAACAGAAAGTGTAAGCAGGTGTGTCTGAGTGAGAAAACACAATTTTTTCCCCTCCACTCTCACCCACAACAATCAACATAGAAGATTTCTGTGACCCAATGTGTGGGAGGTTTTCCCCAAACACCAGCAAGCAAGCAATTTTGTAGGTGGGTGTCTTATTTCAGTTTAATTCTGACACTATCTACCTGGAGATAGTGTGAGATACCACAGGTTGAAGGTTCAGTCCTCAAGACCGCTCCGCCCACATCATCCACTTCAGATGTCAATCACAAGCTTTAAGTTTTTTTTTATCTGTGCTTCCAACGGATTAGCTATTAATTAGAAATCCCATGACTCTCTCCTTGGCTTCTACTAACTTGCTACAGCAGCTCACATAACTCAGAGAAACACTCACATTCACTGGCTTATTATAAGGATATTACAAAGGATACAGATGAAGAGATGCATAGGGAGAGGTATGGCAAAGGCTTCCTCACCCTTACTGGGAACTTCTACATGTTCAGCTATCCAGAAGCCCTTTGAACCCTGTCCCTTTGGGTTTTTATAGAGGCCTAATTAAATTGGCATAATTTATAAAGCCAGTGGTCATTGGTGATGTACTTAACCTTCAGCCCCTCTCCCGCTTCTACAGGTTGTTGTAAGGGGGTGGGATGGGACTGAAAATCACAACCATCTAATCAAGCTTTGTTCTTTCTCGTAATGAACCCATTCTGCAGTTACCTAGGGCACCCAAACACCAGTCATCTCATTAGCATACAGAAAGACATTACTTTGAAGAGTCCAAGAATTTTAGGAGTTGTATGCCAGGAGATGGGTATGAAGACCAAATATGTATTTCATAATATTACAGTGTATAAGAAATGAGATTGGAGACATACCCACAGAACAGATCTCAGAAGGCCTTGTTTACTACATCAAACAATATGAACTTTATTCTGCAGGTATATAAGGGCATCTGAGGGTGTAAGCAGAAAAGAGAGATGCCGAGATACGCAGTTCCTGGTCCATCCTGGCAATGGGTAATGAATGGATTGAAGGGACTGGAGGCAGAGAGAGCTGGAAATCAGGAGACCAGTTTAGAATCTGTCTCATTAACCCAGGCTAGAATGGAAAAATGATTGTACATTATGGAGTTGGAGAAAATGAGATACTTTTAGGAAATATATAGAAGATAGCAATTATAGAAGTCATTATTGAGCAGTATTATAGATGACGCCTAGGTTCCTAGCTTCAGAGACTGGATGGGTAGTGGTACCATAGAGACTGGATAGATAGTGGTGCCACAGGGATAGTGGTGCTATCGAGACTGGATGGATAGTGGTGCTATAGAGACGGGATGGATAGTGGTGCCACAGAGACTGGAGGGGTAGTGGTGTCATAGAGACTGGATGTGTAATGGCGCCATAGAGACTGGAGGGATAGTGGTGTCATAGAGACTGGATGAGTAGTGGTGCCATAGAGACTGGAGGGATTGTGGTGCCATACAGACTGGACAGGTAGTGGTGCCACAGAGACTGGAGGGATAGTGGTGCCATAGAGACTGGATGAGTAGTGGTGCCATAGAGATTGGATAGATAGTGGTGCCATAGAGACTGGATGAGTAGTGGTGCCATAGAGATTGGATAGATAGTGGTGCTATAGAGACTGGATGGGTAGTGCTGCCATAGAGACTGGATGGATAGTGGTGCCATAGAGACTGGATGGATAGTGGTGCTATAGAGACCGGATGGGTAGTGCTGCCATAGAGACTGGATGGATAGTGCTGCCACAGAGACTGGATGGATAGTGGTGCCATAGAGACTGGATGGGTAGTGTTGCCATAGAGACTGGATGGGTAGTATTGCCATAGAGACTGGATGGGTAGTGTTGCCATAGAGACTGGATGGGTAGTGGTACTATCACTTAGGAATGTTAGAAGGAAACACCTTGTCAATGCCTGCACTTTCTATGAAGGGAAATTTTTCCCAAGCATGTCTGACCTTTTGCTCTACTGATTTGATGGGAAATAGAAAAATAGTGCACTATGAAGAGACTTTATGGAACATCAACATTTAGGAAATGTGTAAGGTCCTGAGAAGATAACAGAAATTTGCACACAAACATACAAGGAGAGTTATGATAGAATAATACTATGAGGACAGAAGGGAATATGAGGTACGAAAAAATACTGGGGAGATACCCATCATCAAATGCAGGAAAGGAATGGTAAAATGAACATCAAAATTTGGTAGCTGTTATTGGTAACTGTCCTCTTAGGGACCAGTGTATATTTATCTTAGACTAAAGAGATTTTATGGATAAGTAATCTTTGCTGTTACTACTGGAATTATAAGATTAAAATTCTGTTCTTTAAAAATAACAAACATTCTTTGGCTTAATATATTCTCTCCTTCCTGCAAGGTTTTGGCAACTCAAATTTTATGACTATGAAAATACTTTGAGCCATTGCAACCTCATCCCTCACCTTTACATTATGAATATTGAGATGCTCTTTAGCTTTATTGATCTTTTTTGTGAGTAGTCAGAAATTCTGTGTTATAATCACCATACTTTTCCTTCATATCTGTGGATAAATGTCTAGGCTTTGCTAGAATAGTAATTTTCCAGTTATGACTGGACATGACAAAATAAGAATTTTCATTAAAAGCAATGAGTATAATGGGAGAGAAAACCATAGTTGGGCTTGGGTCCTAGGTATCAGCTAGAAAATTCAGGAGTACAGGTTTGTTGTGAGAGATACTGGCCACTCTTTCAGGCTCAGACACTGTGGCTGTGCCTGTGGTGGAATGGCTCTGAATGTGTGAAAACTAAAAAGAGATGTGCAGTTAAACAGCATAATATTATAAATGAGCACAGTGCACCTAGGTTTAAGCAGCTTGGAACTATGATGAAGGAACAGAACAGAACGCTGGGGGAGAGAGACTTCCTTCTCTATTGCTGTATCTGCAGAGAGATCATCAAGTCAGCAGTGGAGCACCAGGTCACTAAAGTAACTTTCTTAAGTGGACAGGAATTTGCTTAGGTGGATACGTTATCAAGTTTAAGTGGTAGTGCTGATAGATGTAGTAGCTAGAATTGAAAATATCACCTGTGATCTATCCCTTCTGGCATTGCATTCACAAGTATGTTATATGCTTTGGTAAAAAGGACTTTGCTGACTTTGTCAGTTTACTAGTCATTTGACCTTAAAATAGGACAATTATTCAGGTAGGAACAATGTAATGACTTGAACTCTTAAAAGCAGCAGAGGAAGGCAGAAGCAGCAGGAGAAATTCAAAGCATGAGAAGGATTTAACACACTGTTGCTGGCTTTCAGATACAGGGGCCACGGGACTCAGTCCAATAGCCAGAAGGAACTAGATTTTGCCAAGAATCTAAATGAATTTAGGAGCAGATTCCTCCCCAGAGCATCCGGAAAGAAATGCAGCTCTGCCAACACCTTGATTTCAGCCTTGTGAGACCCTGAACTGAGAATCCAGCCACACAATTCTGGATTTCTGACACACAGAACTGTGACGTGATAAATGGGTGTCATTTTAAGCCACTAAATTTGTGGTAATTTGTGACTTAGCAGTAGAAAACCAATATATTAGACCTTGGAGGGGTCTTGGTTTTACCTTAAGGGAGTGTGTTGAAGAGGAAACAAACATTTTAGGATACTTGGGATGTTGGGATGGACCAGAGGCTCAGAATTTATTTTGAATGTTGAAAGGAATTTGACCTCATTTTGTACTTAAGGTTGGGGAATCAGGAATATAAGTTATAATTATAATATAATCATGGAGAAATAATAAAAATAACACTGAAACAGCACAAACTAAATTAGTGTTGAATCCACATAGAAAAACAGCCTTAGGACAAAAGGGAAACTAAAAGCTTCATAGTCTTTGACTTTTCACTAAGCAATTTTTTAATTTCTGTACATGATATGGAAAATACGTATGTCTATCTGAACTGTAAAGAGCTAAACCAAGGAAATATGTGCTGGTTTATCCTGGGCCAGAACTAAAATGAGGGCAGTTATTTGTTGCAGCACATTATGGTGATGGTAGTAAGAATCAAGAAGAGGAAACATTCAGGTGAAATAATTACAGCTGTTCGCCCAGCTAGTCTTTGCCGTCTGACATATCTCCTTTTGAAGGTCTTCTTAATTCAAATAATAAAGCTCAATGTTTTATATTTGCAAATAAGACCATTACCTTATAATTGCTCCATAAATTCCTACATCAGAACTCTTTCCATTGTACTCTCAAACTTTTCTTTTGCAACTGATTCTTTTCCTCCCTCTATTGCCATTTTTTATAGTGAAACAGAAAGAAGCAATGTCTTATCATGTTTGTGAGTCATAATTTGATGAATATGAGTCATCAGTAAGTAATACTGCCATCTGCCCCCAGGCACCCAAGCTAGAAATGTGGATTATCCTAGGTTGTTCCCTCTCCTTCACCATGCATCCTGTCTTTCATCAAGTCTTACAGATTCTATCTCTTTAATCTCTCTCATGTCTATCTACTTCTCCCCAAATATTTCATTGTACATCAATTCTTGCCTGAATTAATACAATAGCTTCACAATCAGTCTCTTCCACCCCTGTCACCTTTGGTCTGCATCCTTTCTCATCCATCATCCCCTTGCAATCACAATTATCTCAAAACATATCACATAAGATATTATATCCCTGCTTACAATACTTTCCTAACATCGATGGCTTTCCTGACACACTCTGTAGCTTAGCACACAAACTTCTCCAAACCTGGAAGCCATCTCTCTAGTCACATCATGCACTCCAAACTTCATATTTCTCTTGAGCTTTTTCTACTATGCGCATTTCTCTAAACATGCCATTCCAGGCTCTGCTAGTGCCTCCTACCTGGGAGCATACTGTTTTCTTTGCCTGGACTACTATCTCCACCTTGTTTTTCATCTAGCTAAGTTCTGCACATCCTTCAAATATCATATCATGCAATACTTCCCATGGGAACCTACAACCAGACTAATTTATATTCCAATTTCTGGAACAAATAGATAATCTACTGTAGAAACTAAAGTTCTGTTCTGTAATAACTGATTTACATTCTGTCATTTCAACTAGGCTGAGAGCCCCATAAAGGTAAGAACAACACCTTATTGGACTATTTCTAGAACTTATTGCAGCACCTTGGCACTTGGCCAGTTCCCATAAATGTTCACCACTATTATTCTAATTATAATAAATTATTCCTTCACTACCATGAGACTGGCATGAGTCTTGTGACTTGACATTCATCTTCAGCATCAGCTTCTCTTTTGCTCTTTTGTCTACTTTTACCTTCTTTAATCTTTAGTCTTTTGTTTCACTAAGAGATTGAGGTCAGGACATTTTTAGACACTTATACACTAGTACCAAATAATCTGCCTCCTCTTTCATTTGTCAATATCATATATCTCTATAATTGCAGGTGTATGGGTTGTCACTTTTAAGAGGAAATATTAATATTTTGAGTGTGAAGTGAAAGTTTCCTTACTGTCTTTCAGTCACATCACATACTCAGCAACCTTTTTGTGCTCCTACAAAGCATAACTCTCTTGGTCAATGTGACAAAAGCATCAGATACCCCACTAGAAATTGAATAACAGAGATCATTGTAGTGGGGTAAATCATGTGGCATTTAAAAATACATTGTTTCACTCTTAAGAAGCCGGGAAGATATGGTTTTGACACACATTGGAAATTAATAATGATGATGAACCCCACAAAGGTAAAGCAAGAATATTTTGTTCAGGAAAGACAGAGGAAGAAGACTAAGAGTGAAAGCATTATGAAAATTGGAAAGCCTCAACAAGCAATGAAAGGGAGAATAGGTAAGTTACTGTTTATTTGACTGGCACATATTGAGGTACATAGTAAGCTTAAGAGTGATGAGAGAAACCTTAAAGGAAGAAAGATCCATTTACCTTCATAACAATTAAAAAATAAAACTTTATGTCAAGAGAAGTCATAAATAAAAATAAAGTCAAACAACAAATAGGGAAAATGTGTGCCATAAATGTCCTTGAAATGTAAAGCTCTTCTATAAAGTAATTTAAAACATTTCAATGATCCCAACTTTAAACACTGAGGGAAGACAGGATTAGATAGACTACAGAAAATAAAATAATAGCCAAAAAAAAAAAAGAATTGTAATAAGCAAAAGCATTGCTAATAATAAAAGAAATGTGAGTAAAATAAAACAATTTTGTCTTTTAAAATGATAATAAGAAGAAAGAGTTTAATACTTATAACCCTCTAGCTGATAGAGCTAGAGTGCAGTGAGATAAGCATTCTCATCTATAGCTTGTGAAAATACAAGCTATCATACACCTTGGAAAGCAATTTGGCAATGTGCATAACAAGCTTTATAAGTACTCATAAATATTACAAATTATTATAATTGTAACTTATAAATGATTGAGCAATTCCAATTCTAGAAATTATACGCACAGATATATAGATATAGATACACATAATGAATTGTCACACGATTATGTATTATAGCAATGGTTTGGAATTAGCCTAAAGTGGGCCAAATTCCCATTGTAAATAATCAGGATGCCAAATTCTGACTTCAACTGGGTCTGCCACAAGTAACAGCAATGAAGGGTTAGTAGCAAAATAGGGTGAACAAGAGGTAGAACCTAGAGAGAATAGTAATTTTAAAACAGCAGACACTGTGGTCTCTTTTTGAAGTGTAAGATCAATTCAGTGGGCCATAGCCAAAAGTAAAATATGGACTAGAAAGGAATAGAGAATAGTAAAGGGGACTTCTCTGGATAAACGTGAACAAAAGTTTCACAAAATGTTTGCCTAGTGTATTTATTTAGAGATTCAGGTCACCCACCCTTTCTTCTCCTTTAAAAAATGTTTTGTGGAACATTTCAAACACTCGAAAGCAGAGAGCAAAATGATACCCCATGTCCTATCATCTAGAACCAACTGTTTATTCACAAATGCCCATCAGTTTCATCAGTCCCTTCCTGCAAACTCACTCTCATCAACGAGATCATTTCAAAGCTTACAAATCTCAGATATCAAATAATTTCATCTGTTAAAGATTTCATTATGGATCTCTAAATGATGGCTCTTTAAAAAATATTTAACTATAGTTTTAATATAATACCTTAAAATTACAATAATTCCTCAACACCTCAAATACCCAGTTAGTGTTCAAATTTCCCCAATTGTCTGATAATTTTAAAAATGGATGGTTTTCACAACTCAGAATTCAAATGAGGTCCATGATTTCTAGGAGTCCTGATACTTCAACCCAGGAAAGACAAAGAGCCCTAGAGGGCAACAAAATGATTTTGAAATGATGTTCAATTAATGAAAACTTGTTAATTAAATACTAACACCATAGTGGCAGCTATTGTAACTGAAATTCATGAAGACTTTTAAGAGAGAAGATAATGTGCTCATAATATAATAGGATGTAGAGTTATGGATACACAGTAGGACAGCAAATAAACATATTCATGCACACACACATACAGTTGGCTACTTGTCATTACCATGTTTGAG
The DNA here is from genome assembly GCF_049350105.2 of Macaca mulatta. Classification (NCBI taxonomy): domain Eukaryota; kingdom Metazoa; phylum Chordata; class Mammalia; order Primates; family Cercopithecidae; genus Macaca; species Macaca mulatta. The sequence goes on from NC_133410.1 coordinate 52,861,963, forward strand.
AAAACTTTTCCTTGTAGTAACAACACAGTGAAAATGGACAAATAAGTTCTTCATCTTGGCCTACTGGCACATATATGCTCAAAATGCCTTTTCATATATACACTGAGAGATGACAATGAAAGACGAAAGTGAAAGGATGCAGTGGAAGTAATAATGGAAAGCGTAGTGAGAGGTTCACAGGGTGTGTATGTGAATTGTACAACATTTTTGGAAGTCGGGTGGATTCAACTCCAACTCCACAAACTGGGGTGAGGTGTGAGAGTATCAGAGTACCTCCTCCTCTTCCTGGCTGTGGGTGAACTGTTGTGTTAGCAGAAGCCCTTTGAAGGCAAAGCCCATAACAACCGTGAACGAATCCCTCCTTGAGCTAGCAAATGTTCCCCCTTGGAGCAGATTATCTAAATGTAAACATTTTGCAGTTCTTGCCTTTGTTTAGCAAATAGCCAGCATGTACAGCTGATTATATAGTACACATTGACCTATAGGGAACACAATTTTGCCCAATAGCTGATCTCTTATCATTCTCTTTCAAATATATGTAAAATGTATATATTATAGATACAGTATTAGTAGATATTATATATGTATGTATAGATTATATTTATAACATTTAAAAATATTTATACTAATACTTTATATGTATATTTTATATTTAAAACATTTTAACATTTATAACACTTTAAGATTTTTAGTTGGGAGCATTCAAAGTGATTTCAATTTTCTCGTTTGTACTTCACATTCTTCTCTAGTCAACATATTTTCCACAATGAGTATGCACTACTTTTAAATCCAAAAAGAGAAAGAGTGCTTCTTTTTAATTAGGGGAAATAGAAAACCCTTTATTATAACATGTATATCATGTAGATAAATTAAATATTTAGTTTTCTTTTGGCTCTAAGTGTCTGTCTGAACATGATATACTTTGTAAGGTTACATAAAAATGTTGGAGTATAAACTAGAAATTATTTTGAAAAACAGACTGTCCTTGAGGTTTTTATCTAGGACAGCAAGAATTGACATAGAATGAGTCTGCAAACTGTAAGCTATTGTTTTACTTTGAAGAACAATATTTAAAATTATTCTTCAAGGTTTTAGTCATAAAATCATGAAAAGATTTTACCTGTTTTCTTATCTTTGTATATTTCAGTTTGCAAGTAAAAGCTTATCTCCCAACCATATATCCAAACAAGTGTGCAATCCACATACATACACAATAATAATAATAATAATAATAATAGCAATTTCTCAAAAACAGTGAACAGAGTCACCACTCCTATAAAAAGAACAATGTATTAGGGCTAATGGTAGAAAGAACAACCTCCTTGGATAACTTCAACTTCTGTCATTGTTTTAGTTATTATTTTTATTCATATAATTTCCATGTCCTTTTTCCTTGTCCAGACATCTCGTAGATTCAGACGTATACATCTATCTACTGTAGCCTAGATGTTCCACAGGCACTTTAAACTCAACATATACAGAATTGAGTCACTGATCTTCCCCCTGAACCCTGAATTTTCTATCTTACATTTTTTGGTACCTCTGTTTTTTGAGACATCATGATTTAGACTCAGAATTCTGCTTGACTCTTTCCTCTCATCATATCCCATTTCCATGTATTCACCACCAGATTCCCTCCGTAAATATTTCTCATGTATTAGCCCTTTATCATCTTGCTTCCACCACTGCTCTAGTTCAGGCCCTCCGCAGCAGTTTGTTTACTTGTCTCCATCTCATATTTACTCAATCTGACTTCTGCACAGCCTCTGGGGTGTTTTGCACACACAGATTTAACCATGTTATCTCCTAGGGCAAATTTCTTTGAATGAGTCACGATCACCTATAGCATAAATTCTAAACTTCTTGTCTTACTGCTTTTACATGGCCCTTCATGTCTTACTGCTCCTACTCAGATCTATGCTAAAGCAACCCTGAACTACTGATAGTTTCCCTTTCATATACCTGCTGTTTTTCAGTTTTATACCCTTGTTCATGCTCTCCTCTCTGCCTAAATGCCATTCCCCTGTCTTTCAAGGCTGGAAATGTCTATACGTTCTTTTTTTTTTTTTTCTTTTTTTCTTTTTTCTTTTTTTTTTAATTATTTTTTATTATTATACTTTAAGTTCTAGGGTACATGTGCATAACGTGCAGGTTTGTTACATATGTATACTTGTGCCATGTTGCTGTGCTGCACCCATCAACTCGTCAGCACCTATCAACTCGTCATTTACATCAGGTATAACTCCCAATGCAATCCCTCCCCCCTCCCCCCTCCCCATGATAGGCCCCGGTGTGTGATGTTCCCCTTCCCGAGTCCAAGTGATCTCATTGTTCAGTTCCCACCTATGAGTGAGAACATGCGGTGTTTGGTCTATACGTTCTTTAAAAATTAGCTCTATCGGCACTTCCTCTAGGAATTCTTACCTCTCTCCCCACACCAATTCCTTCTATGTTCTCCTCTGTGCTTGAAAAACACACTGAGCATATCTATCTCATTGCATTTCCAAATCATTTTACAATTGTCTAAGTCTGGCTTTCTCCAAAACAATGTGTTCCTTGAGGGAAGGAATTGTGTCTTATTTATCTTTATGAAATCACTTAATACTATGCCCAAGACATAGTAGGATCATGATATCAATTTTGAAAATGAAGTAATAAATAATGTGTTTTCCCCAAACCTACTGGGGATTAAGAATATGAGAATTGGGCTTGGTGGTTGGCTTTGTTAATTAATGTGCAGGAAATGCTACAAAAACAGACTAGAAGGCAACAAACATGCATTTAGCAAATAAGAAAATGATTCTTAGTTTACAAAGACTAGAATAAAAGGCAGGTTAATAGAAGGAATGTGTGCTTTTCACAAGTACTGTGTTTCACAAGTACTGAGTAACCCTGAACAAGAGAATAATATTTTTAGTGGCAAATTTGGCTTAATTTTAGTTGCTTTTAGAAAATAAGACATAGTCCAGAATAAAAATCCTCACCCTTACTTTATCCACATTTGAACCCTCCCTTTCCAAATACTCCACATGCACCCCAGAACATAGAAAAAGAGATCAGAGCTCACCCCTTCCAGTTGCAGGAAGTAATCACTGAGATTCAGGGAAATTCCGGACATTACATGTAAGCAACTAAAATAATTTGGAGGTTGACACATTAATATATTAGGGTAAAGGGCAGCATGTCTTAGGATAGGCTGGCTCAGGGATAGCACATGTAAAAGAGCTAAAAACAATATACATGAAGAGATGGAAAGTAGGAAGAGGAGCTAGAATTAGAAGATGAAAGAGCATCCATGTACCTTATCCTCTGAAGACCTAAGGAGAATTAGAGGTGGACATCTTATAAAGACTTCAGTCATGAGCTTCTGCCCCTTGTACAATGAAGTACAATGAAGCAGATCAGGTATGCTGACACTACAATCTGGCCCTACCTGACCCCATTCCCATTGCTTTGCTTAACTTTGGTTCAATGTTCCATTTGGTTCAGTGAGGAAATGTTTCCATCTTGAATAGGATATAGCATGTATTCAATGAAGGGAAGATAGGTGAGTCACATTCTAAGTGAGGAGCTGGTGGTCTAATTCCATATTAGTCTAATGGATATTGACTAAACCTCACTATGACTGTTTGTCAGGAAAGTGTTCTCATCAGGATTATTTGTCTTTCCCTGTACCTTTGAAAAGGGGCATACAAGGGTAGACACAACTTCAATGGGAGATCCTTTAGTGGAGGTGGGAGGAATGCACCATATAGGGGTAGTACTTTGCATGGAGGAGGTCGCAACTCTAGGTTTTCACTAAGAAGTTTTAATACGGGTCTGATAGTTCTTAGAGAATTGTAAGAACTAATGTCTGTAGCCTACATTGTGGAGCTGGGTAGGACATCCAAGCAAACCCATGTATCCTGGGGGCAAAGCCCTGCTTGTGCAAATGATGTGAGGTGTATATCTGACTTTTGACACGTGAGGGACTTGGGTCTATGTAAAAAAATATTAGTGCTTTCTTTGATTCTATCTGGGTGATGATCTATACATAGTAGTATCTAACATGGCCTGGAATAATTGACACTTAATATATTTCATTTGAATAAATTTGATGTCCTGATTCCACGTGTACCAGATAAATCTGAATTATAATGACAGAAAGTAATGTTCACTTCATAATAAAATGATCCAAACATTGAATTTGTGAGTCATGGATTCAAAAGAAAAACAGTTTCTTATGCAGTTTTGGAAAAAAAAAAACTGTATAAGTAATGGATAATTCAACTTTACCTGAGGATCTCATTCTAACAGTTCAAAATGAAAAACATTGCAATAGCCTGAAACTATAATAGAAAATTCTACACACTTGAATTATAATGTGCAGATGACTGCATTTCTGCCTTAGACATGATTATGACCAGAGGCTAAATCCTTGAATTTGTTGTACCACATTTGTTCAATGAGTTGAATTAGAGGGCTGTGTGGTAATTCATCATGGTTATTAAAACATACGAAGGCTAAAATACTGATATAATACATTGGATTATAACATGAATTGTGGGATCTGGAAATCTTTCTAATTAGGAATATTCTGTTTGGTAATTTGCTAAACTTGTAGCATGCTTTGGAACTAGTATTTAGAACTAAATTAGCATTTATTAAAATAGTAAGAAGAAAATTAATTCAGGTCCTTAGGGTTGTGGGTTCAGTGTCAAATTGTGGAAACTACAGACAGTTCCTGGATTTTGTCCATATAACTTACAAGTCCAGCAAGTTATACTTGCTGTTCTGGGGGGCTTTCCTTTCACCCTTCTCATTGATAAAGGGGCTCTTGCTTCTGCTGGACATCTCAGCCACCATCACAGTCTACAGATCTTTCAATGCCACTTAACATCCTCAGCGATGAACCTTATAAATAGAACATATGCCCTCAACACCCACTTCCCTGAACCCAGAACTTCTGATGCAGCCGCTGCCATTGAAGCAGCCCAAACACTGCTGTCACATTTCATCAGCCTCTCTTCCCTCCCTCCCATGCCTTCCTCTATTGGAGCCGCTACTGTGCAACCTGTGCCTGGACGGGGGCAGCAAAGTGTCCCTCTCACCATTAGAGTTGGGGAAGAGATATGATTGGCAACAAATATTAGAATTTATAAAATTTTTTACATAAAACCAGTACTATAAATAAATTTTGGTTGTCAGTTTGCCCTTAAAATTAACACACACATACACATACTCTCTCTTCTCTCTCTCTGTAGAAATAATAGTATTATAAAATCTACCTAACTGCTACATGAACATTCTTGGGAAAGCACAATAAACATTTCTATAGCCAGCTTGCAAAATTTTAGAATAAATGTAATTTGTAGGTTGGGATCAACAAGGATAAGTTAAATATGATTAGTCACAAATCAGATTGCTAACTTTTCCCACCAATTTGCAGTGGAGGAAAATTCACTTTGTTATTATTCATAGTCATGTGAACTAGAAGTTTATCTTGTAATCAGATTCAAGGCATGTAGTAACAAAAGAGATATAAGCAAAATGCTTATTTCAGATGTGTTGTGAAATCCACTGAATCATTGTAGGCTGGTTGGAGATGAGTGTAAAAGGAAACCAGGACAACATAAGATACTGACATTTAAGGTGAATAAATCAAAGAAATCATGCTTGACTAGCATCTTCCTATCTTAAAAGAATTTTGGAAATGTTTTCAAAAGAGCAGAGCTAATGGTACAGCAAGTAGCACTGAGTTGAACAAGAAATTTAATTTTTGTTCTAAATATGCCACTAATCTGGACAGGTAACAATATCATTTCATACCAATGGTTTCTATATCTACATATAAAGCATTTGGAGTAGGTAATTTCTAAAATCCCCTAGAATACCATAATTTATGTCTTCACTTAATAATTAGAGTAGCAACATTGAATTGTTTGCTACCCTAGGAAATTGTTTATAGAGAATAGACAGTTGTGAGATGTATTCTGGTCATTGTCTTTTTCATGAAGTGAACAAAATAATCATTTGTTGTGTTTTTAGAGCCTATTTCTGCTGTATGAAATCTTTCCTCAAAACATAAAAGGTTCATATTCTTTGGGAAATGTGCCATGGAAAGGAAATGAATGCATTAATCTGGCAACTGCTGGTGGTGACTACTGAACTATTTGGAGGCTTGTTTATCTAAAGGTTAGCCAAAATTCTGGTAAAGAATACGGCCTGGAGTTCCCTCAAACACAACATTTTATGTGGGGCTTTCAATACTTGTGTAAGTAAGTAATTGTGCAGAAGACCAGCTTCCTGTACCGTTGTTACAATCTTAGTAATTCCTTTTCAAACGTAGAAACCAAAAGGCATTCAAAATCTAAAGTAAATGTAATTATTAGTTTTTCTTTTAGCAATGTAAGATTGACATGACCATAGAATTTTGAACAGTAATACATTTGTAAAATCGAAACCCATCCATACTGCCCGTATCTTTTCTTTAGACTTAATGTTCCTTGCCCAGATCTGTTATCTGCGAAATAGTACATTATATCTCAATGGCTTCGAAGATATTGTTGTTTGGATGTGTTGCCTTCATCATAAAAAAAAGTCCAAAACTTACTCATCTCTCCCATTTGAAACTGTTTTTCTTTGCTCCTTGCTTTTAGTATCACCCTGGTTGGAAATTTTGGAGTAATCTCTGACTTCTACCTTCCTTTTCCTAACATCATTCTATCCCGTTTACCACTGTACTTTTTCTTCCAAATAATTTCTTCCTTCCAAATGTTGCTGATATTGACCCTTTCTTTTTTCTCTTTCAACTGCTCTGTGCTTACCTCTATTGAGTAACTCCTAGATTATTTAATCAAATAACTTGCCAGACTCCCTATTTCTAGATTTTCTTTTTTTGAAGACATGGAACGTATTACTTCACCTCAGAATTAATTCCCTGTGTATATCACCATTTCAAAATCAATAATTCTATTTTTACTCTTAAATCAAATTGTATTTGGCAGTTTGGCTTGACTTTCAATGTCTTTTATAATTCATATTCTCTTACTTACATAATCCCTGCAACAATTGTTCTCTTTTTTACAATGTTATGGAACCTGCTGTGGCTAAATGGGAAAAATAGGAGATTTATTTGAAACAAGAAAGGAAGAATTACCAGAATTCATAGAAGATTGGAATTCAAGGTTCAAGTTTCCTATCAGCCAGAGTACAGAAACCTTATAATATATAGGTGATTGGGCAAAGTCGTAGGGGCAACTTAGACCTATGCTTGAGGCAACTCTAGACATCCCCAAACATACTTTTAAAACAAGTGTCAGAAATGTATAACTGATTCTCAATAACTTGTCTGAAGTTCAAGACAAAGGGCACAATTCTTCAAAGGAATACAGAAGTATCTAGCACCCAATAATGTAAAATCCATAATGCCCAGCATGCAATCAATATACTGTACATACAAAGATGGAGGAACAGATGATCTGTAACTGAAATAAATTTTATATATATATATATATATATGTTTCTTTTTGTTTTTGTTTTGTTTTGTTTTGTTTGTTTTAGACAGAGTTACACTCCAGTTGCCCAGGCTAGAGTGCAATGGTGCAATCTTAGCTCACTGCAACCTCCACCTCCTGGGTTCCAGTGATTCTCCTGCCTCAGCCTCCTGAGTAGCTGGCATTACAGGCACCCACCAACACGCCCAGCTAATTTTTGTATTTTTATTAAAGATGGGATTTCACCATGTCAGGCAGGCTGGTCTTGAACTCCTGACCTCATATGATCCACCCGTCTCAGTTTCCCAAAGTGCTGGGATTACAGGTGTGAGCCACTGCACCCGGCCCTGAAATAAAATATTAACTAATGGAAATATACTCAGAAATGACAAAGTAGAAATGAGTGGTCACCAGATGTAAAACATCTAATATATATTTGATAAATATGCTAAAAAATTTATATGGTAAGAAGAGAATATGGAAGACATGAAAATAACCCAAATTAAATTTTAAAGAGAAAATATATAATACCTGAAATAAATAATATGTTTGATGGAATTAATAGATTAGAGACACTGCTGAAGGGAAAAAAATCAGTGAACTTTCAAAGCTGTAATGATAGAAACAACAAAAAATTAACAGTGGCTCAGTAGGGTAATGTGTAACTGGAGTTGGACAGGAGACTGATAACAGGAGGATCTGGGAGTGTGGTAGAGAGGGAGCTTAGAAAAAAAATGCTTGAAGAAATAAAGTCTTAAAATTTTTCAAATTTAATAAAAACTGTAAACTCACTGCTGTTAGAAGCTCAATAAAAATCAAGTAGAACAAACTTTAAAAAAATAAAATTACACCAAGGAACCAGTACATCAAAAATTGTGAAAAATACATCAAAGTGTAAAAGATCCATGACAAAAAGAAAAATCTTAAAAAACAAAGAAAAAGACATTCACATGCAGAGAAAAAAGGGTAAGAATTGCAGAAGGTATCCATCAGAAACTATGTAAGTTAGAGACAATTCAGTGGCATCTTTAAAATGCTTTAAAAAAAACCCTGTCAAACTAGAATTTTATACCCACTGATTTCAAAACCAAGCTGAAATAAAAACATTTACAAATAAAATAATTTGAGAAAAAAACTTAAAAACTTTTATATAACCCATGGGTCAAAGCAAAAATCATAAGAACATTTAGAAAATATTTGCAATAAATTAAAATAAAAACAAATATATAACAAATTTTAAAATGAACCAAAGCAGTGCTCAGGGGAAAACTGTAGCAAAAATATGCTCATATTAGAAAAAAATGGCCACAAATCAATAATCCGATATGAGGAAAAAGAAAATAATAAACTTAAAGGAAGAAATAAATAAAATGAAGGACAGAAAAACAGTGAACATCTGTGAAACCAAAAGCTTGTTCTTTGAACACATCAATTAAACTAATAAACATCCAGCTAGGTTGATCAAGAAAAAGAAACAAATTATTCGTATCAGGCATCAAAAGGGGACATATTACTACATTAACTACAGATAGTAAAGGCATAATAAGGGAATATTATGAACAACTTTATGTTAATAAATTTGACAGTTCAGATAAAATGGATGATTTTCTTGAAAGATACAAACTATCAAAGCTTGACTGAGGAAATAAATAACCTACAGAGTCCTATATATAAGCTCGTGCAAAGATGTTTACTGTCATTCAGCATTAGAGAAATGTAAATTAAATCCACAGTGATGTAGCGCTACATTAGTGGTTCCCAATATGGGGAGGCGTTTTCTTCCAGGAACCTTTTTTCAAAGTCTGAATACAGTTTGGGTTGTTACAACTGGAGGGATGCTAACTGATATCTAGAGGGTAGAGGACAGGGATATTGCTAAATATCCTACAACGCACAGGACAAAAATTATCTGGCCCAGTCTACGGTACTGAGGTTAAGAAATCTGATACTACACACACACCAGAATAGCTAAAATTAAAGCCACCTATAACACCAATGTTGGCTAGGATGTGGAATAAAAGGAACTCATATATTACTAGTAAGAATGAAAAGTGTTAACAAAATCTTTGGAAGTTTCTAATAACATTAAACATGTGCTTATCATATCCAATAATCCTACTAATAGATATTTAACCAAGAAAAATAAAAACCTTTGTCTACACAGACTTGTGTGTTCATACCCACTTTATTAATATTAGACACACAGACTATGAAGAATTCAAATGTCCATAAACTGGGGAATGAATGAACAGATTGTGGCATATCTTTATAGTGGAATAGTACTCAGCAATCAAAAGGAATAAACTACTGATAAATAGAACAGCATGGATGACTCTCAAAAGCATTAGTCTATGGGAAAGAAGCCATAGTAAAAAGACTACAGACTGTTCAGTTCCAGTTAAGTGAAATGCAAGAAAAAGTCACTCTATAGTACTAAAAAAGTAGATCAATGGGGCCAGTGTGGGTGTTGAGGATCAAATACAAAGGGCCAAAAGGCATACTTTAGGGGGTGATGAGAACATTCTATATCTTAATTGTGGCGGTATGTAGATTACTGTACACATTTGCCAAAGCTCATGAGTTGTACACTTTAAAATAAAGAAATTTCATTGTATGTAGATTATACTTCAAAATGTACTGACTAAAGAATAAAGAAACTGCGTGCCAAATTAGGGAAATCCCTTCTGTAACTATAGTTTCAAAACCACTCAGTCTTTGTGAAAATCGGGACGCCTCTTGCCTAGCTAGGAAGCTGCCTCTGCAATGCCATAGTTCACACCACCAAACTGGATGCTTAGCGCCTGCCTCTCTCTCCTTAAACACTCTTCCAAACTAAAGCAGGGAAACTTATGTCTCAGCCAGAATCCTAGCTGTAATCAAGTGTGAGCAATGTGTTCCTTAGCAATTCAGGTTTCATAGTATTGTACATTAAGGTATGTTAAACAGAAGTTGGAATCAAAAATGCATAAGCCATTCTAGAATATTCACAATTTTTCAGCCCAGCTTCATGTAGTGACTTGAAGTGCTAGTATTTTTCCTCCTTCTCACATATAATATATTTATTTTCTTCATTCTCAGTTGGGATGACTCCCTTGCTGCCTCCCAACTTTTCTCTCTCACTCACTATCAAATACTGTCAAATGTTCTTTTATCTGGAACCTTACTATCTTTTAAATTCTTGCTCCATTTCCTTCTTTCTGACAGTAATGTCCTTAGATCCAGGGAGGAAAATTTTACATTTCAGGGGGCCCTATGTTTAGGAGGTGCCTTTATAAAAAATTCTCATTATTCTTACAGTGGTATATAGTGGTGGAGGGAGCTAGGGTAGGCAGTGCTGTTTGGGTGGGGAATCGGAGTGGAACAAGACCTCTGTTATGGCTGGTCCCTCTTTCTTCTCTTTAGAGTATTGGCTTCTCTTCTATTCCTCACTCCTATTTGTGGGGTCCACAACAAGACTCTAGGAGCTCCAGACTCAGGCCTCTGGGTTCTTCCTTGTTCTTGGGAGTGTGCTCACATTTCAGGAGGGTAGCCTGGCCAGTGGATCACTCCTATTGACTGGTACAGTATTTCTTTTATGGGAACATGTGAGTTAGTGCTGCCAGAATGGGGCTGAAAGTTGATTTGGGGTGATTCTGACATATCAGACTCAGAATTCTGGGTTCAGGGCTCTGGGTCACCACTGACCCTTGGGCTTGAGCCATATGTGTGGGTCAGTGTGTCACCTCTCCCTTGTCTGTGGTCCGACAGCAGCTGTGCTCAGTCTGTTAACACCCTACCCTTTTTGCAGTCCTCACACAATGACGGAGACAGGAGCCCAGGGGTGGCCAAGCCTATGTCCTCCAAGGGCACTGTTGCCCAGCTGCACTAAGTGACTCTTTCAACGGATGACTCATTGATATGGTGAGGTGTTCTCCAAGGTCTCTCTTAGGCCATGCAGAATAGGGACAAACCTTTCTCGCTCATTCTACTCCCGGACTCCTTGTCTATTCTCCTGCTGTAAATGTGTGGAAGGCAGGGATGTAATAGTAAGTTGATGGCTAACTATTCCGTAAGTGCAGCCAAAATGTTAATTTTCCCAGTGGAGGTAATTTAAGATCTTGAAGAGGACTGTATCTTACATTTCTTTTTCATTTTTCATTGCACGTAGCTTTCTATTAGGCACTAGCATGTAATTATTATTTTGTTCATTTTTCTCTGATAGATTGCTTGAAAGGCCCACAAAAACAGTCAACTTTCTCAATAAGTAGAACATTTTATTTAGAGGATCAAATGCTTAATATTTTGTCTCTAAAAGAAAGAAGGTATTAAATAATAGTGGTTTGCTGCCCAGAGGTCAGCTTTCCTCAAGTGAAGTAGAATACAGTACATTTATTTATTTTTTTTATTTGGAGGCAATTTCAGACAAATTTTGCTTTTGAAACTCAGTTCGAAGTCAGTTATAGTGTCAAAGACTAAACCATTTTTTGGCATGGTATGAAAAAATATTAAGTAAATTAACACAGATTTCTTGAATGTAAAACAAGTGCCTTTTCCTTTTTTTGTGAATCGTTTTCCCTTCAAGAAGTGCTTCTTATGGCATTGTGCTGATCCTGACAGAAGTGATTCTGATTTCCTTTCTCTGATGTGTGGCGTGGCTTTTGAGGTCAATGTGATGTACTTTAGTGTGACAAGAAAGTCATAATGAGATGTATGGAATTGACTACAATCTTATTCCAGCCAGATTTTTTCTTAACAATCTAAGCCTGACATCAATTTGAATGATGAATGCACTCAATTTGAATTTTCTTTTGGCACACAGACAAATAATGGCATAAAAAATCTCATTTGGAGTGGATACCTGGTTCCAAGTCTATCAAAATTCTATGTTAATAATAAAGTTGAAGCAGAAAAGATTTTTATTCTTGTTCTTTTTAAAATAAACACATTTACTTGTAAATACAAAATTCTTGTAAGCTGTTTTATATTTATGTCAGAATAATGTCTTCAAATGTGAGTTTGGTTGAATAGTATGGGAGGAGTGCATTAGTGAAAAAAGGTAAAAATGGGTAGAAAAAATAATGATTACAATATAGAAAAGAAGATAAGATGGTCCAAAAAAAAAAAAAAAAAAAAAAAAAACAACAACAACTAAGCAAAAACAAGTAAAATTTTGAAGAGCCCAGGGACATAGGAACATAGAAAGGAACAAACAACTTATGTTTTATTTTATTTAAATACTTTGAAGTGCACAATTGCAAAGGCTTTGCATACATTAAAATATAAGTACTTATTTTAAGAATAAAATGGTAAGATTGGATGAGTTGAGACTGACAAAGATTAGAAAAAATTTAGTAAGATAACATGTTATTGAATGTTTATTAAATTATCAAAATTGCTTTTTTTATTTGAAAGCATTACCAATAGTGTATACTGAGAACTGGAGAGGAAAGCAAACATCTTATAGAGAACCCTGAGTTCATACTTCTAAGACTATTCTGTTTTTACAGTAGTCAGTGATGACAATAACTTGTTTTTATTTTTAACTTTTATTTCAAGTTCAGGGTACATGTGCAGGTTTGGTATATAGGTAAATGTCATGGGAGTTTGTTGTACAGATTGTCACTCAGGTACTAAGCTTAGTACTAAATAGTCATTTTTTTCTGTGCCCACTTTCTACCCTAAGGTAGCCCCTAGTGCCTATTGTTGTCCTCTTTGGGTCCCTGTGTTCTCATCATTTCGGTCCCATTTATAAGTTAGAAAAAACAGTATTTGCTTTTCTGTTCCTGCATTAGTTTGCTAGGAATGTCAGCTTCAAGCTCTATCCATGCTCCTTCTAAAGACAAGATTGTTTTCTTTTTTATGGCTACATAGTATTCCATGGTGTATATGTTCACAATTTCTTTATTCAGTCTGTGGTTGATAGGTATTTAGGTCAATTCCATGTCTTTGCTATTGTGAACAATGAACATATGCATGCATGTGTCTTTATCACAGAACAACTTATATTCCTTTACATGTATATGCAGTAATGAGGCTGCTGGGTCAAATGGTAATTCTGTTTTCAGCATTTTGAGGGATCACCACACTCCTTTCCACAATGGTTGAACGAATTTAAACTTCCACCAACAGAGTATAAATGTTCCCTTTTCTCTGCAACCTCACCAGCTCTGTTGACAATAACCAGTTTTCATAAAATAAACTCTTCTGGAAAAGACTAAACTCCCTTTTACTACAATAATGAACCACCCCAGATAGTCATTGAAGTTTGGCGACCATTGAAGCAAATTTAGTTAATTATTAGTAGTTAAGTAATAGAAGAAAAAATAAAGGCAATTGGTAATACAGATCTGAATTCAAATTCACAACCACAACTATGGATGTTTAAGTGATTACAGGTTTTGCATTTGTAAACTTGGGGAAAATTGTGAGAATTAACAAAACTGTGTATGTATAGTATGAAGCTTTACCTATGCTAGATACTTTCCAGAGGTTTGGAGGTATAATCTTAGCATTTAAGGTAAACATGTGTCTCATTGTCTGAGAGTTCAAAACAGGTATAACTAAGGCAGAATGTGTGTGTGTATGTGTGTGTGTTCAACATGTATTTTCAAACATTTGGATTAAATCCAGAGTTGTGTTTTAGGTATAGATCAAGCACAACAGCAAAGTGGTGATGAGAGAAATGAGCATTTGCACTCACTCTAACATTAACAATCGTGTAATCTGCTTTAGCAAATATTTATATTTATTAACAATTGAATGAACTTAGCAGTATTACCTGAGGTGTGGTTCACCAATACCAATAAGGCAGTTTGGTTTGCACACTTATGTCTAAAGAACATTTGGTCTGGAGATATAATGAGAAACAGAGTGAAGGAAAGGCTTTCTGGTGACACTAATGTGTACAGGCAGGTACATCACCAAATCAGAGTATGTAAGAGTAAAATTCTGGCATGTGAGCAATCCTATTTTGGAACACTTCTCCACTAATTTTTTCCAAACTTTGTTACTTAAGGAGGTAGGAATGTCATGCTAAATCAATATTCTCAAACTGTTAAACAAAGAATGGGGGAGAACAAAACAAAGTAAGAAAAAAATATGTTTAACGTTTAAACTCTATGGGACATCCAATCAGCAAAATAAATTAAGTGTTATGGACTTTGTATTCTGTGGCTATTTTTACAGCTCTGATAAATGTAACCCACAGGATTTATGCACTACCTGAAGTCAAGTTGTTATCATATACAGATGCAGTGTCAACTCCAACACCACAGTGCATTACACATGCTCTAACTTACTAAATGTTTTGGACCATTGGGATATCAGTAGAAGAATTTATGAGAGTTGAAAATTCAGATGCCTATGAACAAGACACTTTAGGTTCCCTGAGGAAAGTCTGAAATCACTTTGCACTTGCTTGTTAATCTCAGGTTGAAAAGAATGATGAAAAATTTTATGGACAAGCTCTTTGCCACAGTGAAACTCTGCATGCAAAGCCAATGTGAAACTAACAGAACTGTTCTTCCATCCAAGGAAGGGAATGTGATAGAGGACCTTAAGCTTTCTGGCAGGTTGCTCTTGGTGAACTCAATGTTTTTTTCCATACCATTCTGGGTAAGGGAGATCCATAATAAAAACACTGTCAGGAAATTTCTTTCAAGAACTGATACAGTTTGGCTGTATCCCAACCCAAATCTCACCTTGAATTGTAGTTCCTGTAATCCCTATGTGTTGTGAGAGGGACCCGATGGGAGGTAATTGCATCATGGGACAGTTACCCCCATGCTGTTCTTGTGATAGTGAGTTCTCACAAGACTTAATGGTTTTATAAAGGGCTTTTCCTCCTTTGCTCTGCAATTCTCCTTCCTGCTGCCACATGAAGAAGGATGTGTGTGCTTCCTCTTCTGCCATGATTGTAAGTTTCCTGAGGCCTCCTCAGCCCTGCAGAACTGTCAACCAATTAAACCCCTTTCCTTTATAAATCATCCAATCTCAGGAAGTTCTTTAGGGAGTGGGGTGCTGCTATAAAAATATCCAAAAATGTGGAAGTGACTTTGGAACTGTGTGACATGCAGAGGTTGGAATAGTTTGGAGGGCTCAGAAGAAGACAGGAAAAGGCGGAGAGTTTGGAACTTCCTAGAGACTTGTTGAATGGTTTTGACCAAAATGCTGATAGTGATATGGACAATGAAGTCCAGACTGAGGTGGTCTCAGATGCAGATGAAGATGGGAAACTTGTTGGGAACTGAAGCAAAGGTGACTCTTGTTATGCTTTAGCAAAGAGACTGGTGGCATTTCGACCCTGCCCTAGAGGTCTGTGGGACTTTGAACTTGAGAGAAATGATTTAGGGTATCTGGTGGAAGAAATTTCTAAGCAGCAAAGCGTTCAAGATGAAGCAGACCATGACAGTTTGAAAAATTTGTAGCCTGACAATATGATAGTAAAGAAAAACCCATTTTTTTTTAGAGAAATTCAAGCCAGTTGCAGAAATTTGCATAAGTAATGAAGAGCCAAATGTTAATTACCAAGACAATGGGGAAATGTCTCCAAGTCATGTCAGAGACCTTCACAGCAGCCCCTCCCACCACAGGCCTGGAAGACTAGGAGGGAAAAATGAGTTTGTAGAAAGGCCCAGGGTCCCCTGCTCTTTGCAGCCTTGAGACATGGTGCCCTGTGTCCCAGCTGATTCAGTTCCAGCCATGGCTAAAAGGGGTCAAGGTATAGCCTGGGCCATTGCTGCAGAAGGTGCAAGCCCCAACCCTTGGTGGCTTCCACAGAGTGATGGTCCTACAGGTGTGCAGAAGACACGAATTGAGGTTTGGGAACATCCACATAGACTTTAGAGGATGTATTGAAATACCTGGATGTCCAGGCAGAAGACTACTGCAGGGCACAGCCCTCCAGGGGAACATCTGCTTGGACAATGTGGAAGACACATGTGTGGCTGGAGTTCTCACACATAGGGGCACTGCCTAGTGGAGCTGTGAGAAGAGGGCCACCTTCCTCCAGGCCCCAGAATGATGGATTCACTGGCAGTTTGCACCATGTACCTGGAAAACTTCAGACACTCAATGCCAACCCATGAAAGCAGTCAGAAGCGAGACTGTACCCTGCAAAGTCACAGGGGTGGAGCTGCCTAAGGCTGTGAGAGCCTACCTCTTCTATCAGCATGACATGGGTGTGAGACATGGAGTCAAAGGAGATCATTTTGGAACTTTTAGTTTTAATGACTGCCCTATCGGATTTTAGACTTGCATGGGGCCTATAGCCCCTTCATTTTGGCTAAATTTTTCCATATGGAACAGGTATATTTAACCAATGCCTGTATCCTCATTGTATCTAGGAAGTAACTAACTTGCTTTTGATTTTACAAGCTCATAGGTGGAAGGGACTTGCCTTATCTCAGATGTGAGTTTGGACTTGGACATTTGGTTTAATGCTAGAATGTGCTAAGACTTTCAAGGACTCTTGGAAAGGCATGATTGTGTTTTGAAATGTGAGGACATGAGATTTGGAAGGGGCCAAGGGTGGAATGATATGATTTGGCTGTGTCCCCACCCAAATCTCATCTTGAATTGTACTTCCTATAGTCCCCACATGTCATGGGAGGAGCCCAGTGGGAGGTAATTAAATCATGGGGGCAGTTGCCCCTATGCTGTTCTCGTGATAATGAGTTCTCATGAGATCTGATGATTTTATAAGTGGCTTTTCCCCATTTGCTCTGCACTTCTTTTTCATGCTGCCATGTTAAGAAGGACATGTTTGCTTCCCCTTCCACCAAGTTTGTAAGTTTCCTGAGGCCTCCCCAACCCTGTGGAACTGTGAGTCAATTAAACATCCTTCCTTTATAAATTACCCTGTCTTGGGAAGTTCTTCATATCACTGTGAGAAAGGACTAATACAAGCACTAAGAATATGACTGCTCTGCATATGCAAGTCTTGAGAATTCTAGTCTTTTTTTTAAAAATCTATTTCCTGATTACAATATATTTTAATGATTAGAAGGCACAATGGAAATCAGCCCTGTAGTATCAGTTGAGGAAAAGGAATTAGAAGACAGTCCATGTTTACTGTCAAACTCACTAGTAAGTATAATCTAATAGCTGGATGTGTTTTGGGTCTTCTATCATTAAGTAGACCAGATTCAAACATATTGACCATTAACTTGATGAACTGGAATGTTCAAATGATTGAAATGATAATACTTGACTGTAAAGTAAAGCACAAATTTTTCATCACAACACAAGGGTATTCATTTTATTAATTTAACTAAGTTTTTCCAGTTTTTTCCAAATTCAATAAATGGAGGCCCTTCAACCTAAAAAGGATAGGGAGTAGAATTGTTACATCTTAAAAAATGTTCTATTTTAACTTATAAGAATTTGAATTATGTTTTTATTACAAAATTTTATCACATAAAATTTCATTTATATTTCACACATACTTTCAAATATCATAAGGTTGGATATTTGCACATACACTTATCATAGTATATAAAATCACTTTTTATTCATATTCTAAATTATAATTCTTTTCTCTCATATTAAGCATGGGCATTTTATTGCCTGTGACAAAGATGTAGGACACATGTTTACTGCTTATGACATATATCTCAGGGTTTCCTGGGGAAGAAATACAAGTTTGACCAAACATTGGAAGGTTCCACTCTTCTCACTAATGTGTAAATATACATCATTTAAAATTATTAGGCTTTTGTTCCAAATCCCATTGTATTCTCTTCAAAGCTAGGCTGAACCATGAGGAAACACCAAGGATGGTCTTCCTTGAAGCTGGTTGACCTACAGCATATAAGAAACATGCTGAACATCTTCCTTGTCTCCTTTTTTAGGCCCTAACTCTAATATCAGTCCCTCCAGATGTTACCACATTAATTATGAAAAAAGTCAAGTCCCAAGGAAATGTTCTTCCAAAAAAAGACAATAATAATAATAAAGAGGAAAAGAATATTCCTTTTACTAGGATATGAAAAAAAGTTGAAATTATCTAATTTAGGCCTCCCTAAAAATGGTTCCCCATAGTACTCAAGCAAAAGGTTCCCAACTGCCAATCTGACTAGGACCTGGGGAGGAGAGAGGTGGGTATTTCTACTGTAGGAAGCCTCACTCATTGACTTGCTCATATGCACTCTCAGTTTCTAAGAAGAATTGAAACTATTCCCAATCTGATTTGACTCTGGAACCATTTTTAGGAAGCATTGCTTTAATCCAGTGTTCTCCAGACCAAAAATGTTAATCCCTCCAATAGGGTTAATGTGAGGACTAATCCCATTAACACTGAACATCACACCTGGCAGAGGGCTATGCATGTAACATTTCCAAAAATAACACACTCACAACTGGAAATTTTCTATTGAAATCCTTAGATAATCAGTTAATTGCACCTCATATTTATTGCTCTATATAGGGTTTAACACACACAGGAATATTATAAGAATTATTTCAAAATGACTTTATGCCATTAAAGTGTGTCCCCCCCCAAAAATTGTATATTTTCTATTAAGTGCATATGTGTTGAGGAAGTTTAGAAAACCTTTCTCTATGCTCCTGACCAAGTATGACTTTAAATTTATTTTTCTATGAATCCCTGTTTAAATGAGGGAAAGAATAAAAGTCTCTTGAGACTACGTGTTACATTATTGCATATGTTGGAGCTAATCAATATTAATTAATGTGTTTCATTGACTAGACTGAGACCTAGCTACTTCTCAGATATGACTTTGAGGGACATTTTTTATAGGAGCTTAAAGAGTAATTCAAGTTTTGAAAAAAAAATTATCATCTATGTATTTATCTATATCTGTATTTGTACTTATATTGATATGAATTTTGACATTGCTAATATCCCCATAAATAAAGGAATACTAGCAGAATAAAAATCCAAATAATAATAGTAACATCTTAGGGTGGTAAAATTATGGGTAACTTTAATGGTTTTATAGTTTTGTTCCCTTTCTGGATTGTCTTCAGTAGAGGTTGTCTTTATAATTAGAACAAAATAATATTATAACAAAAATCACGTTAAAATTTTCTTCAGATTTCAATTTTCTTTTATGTAACTGAGAAAGAGCTAGAAATTTGTTTTTCTTGATAATAAGTAAAGCTTTCCCTTTTTCCTTCCTCAGTTTACCTGTAATTTTAGGCTCTTTTTGAGCCAATAGGAAAAATCTCTCCTGAGACCAACTAATGATGTAGGTAGGAACAACAGCAAGGGCTTCATATCCTTGGCTCATCTGCAGGCAAACATGTGATTCAACTTCTGAGGTCAGAGTGGCCCAGTGCAGCAACAGTCATCAAAATGAAAGATGCTTTGTAACACTCCATAGTCTCCCTATCCAAAAAGCTATGAAAGTTTTCAATATTATCTCACCAAAGATGTAGGTCTTTGCCAGTAAATCCATTTACAAGGCTTACTTTGATTGAAGATTTCTATGAATCTAGCAAATTATAATTTCTTGGTTATATAGTAACATTTTATAATAAATTATACTAACATATGTCAATAGTCTCAATTTCTTTGCAGCAGAATAGTAATTGAAATATACTTATGCTTTGTTTGTATACATATATATGTATAAAACTCAATAAAACACTAACATAATGTCCTATATATTTTACTCTGTACAGATAATTTATTCTCTGATTGGAACAGTTATAAAACCAATTGGAGGTAAAAAGTAGTTTATCAAAGTGTTTAAAAATTGCCTCAAGAAGTCTGCATTTATAAAAAATGATGTTGTCTTGAAACAATTTCTTATGTGGTTAGCAAACCAACTATTCCTTCTTTACCAAAGATTGAAGATATACTACAGCCCCAACTACGGAGTCATCAAAGTGTGTGTGTGTATATAAATATGTATATATTCCATATATATATGGATAAAATAATAATCCATATATATATGGATAAAATATATATTTGCATCCATACATATGGATAAAATAATAATCCAGATATATAGATAAAATATATATGGATAAAATATATGATATATTTATATATTGTGTATTTTATATATTATAAAATATGTAATATTTAATAATATTTCATATATATTAAATTTTATACATAAATTAAATATATTCAATATATAAGTAAAATATATGTTATATATTTATATAATATATATTTTTATCCATATATGTCTACATATGTGGATAAAATAAGATTCATATATATATATGGATAAAATAATGACATAAAGAAACAGCAGCCATTCTGTGCCACAAATTTGCTGTTAACATATAGATGTTCAGGGGAGACCTTATTTTTATCCTGGACCCAGAGAAGTAAAGGCTCTTAATTATACTTTCTGCCACTTCTACTTTAGGAAAAATGTTCAAACTTTTCTCACAGAAGAAATGTAACCTCAGAACATCCTCCAGTGAGAAGGAGTAAGGCATCTGACCCAGCTGTAAAATATCACAGTTTTGCTATTTGAAAGTGTCACTCTTCAAGGCTGAACTATTTTTCACAGTGCCATATAAATACAGACATACAAAAGTGTATAATTTTAGAAATGGCAACATCAGAGGATGGAGAGAGAAACAAATTTAGCCTAAGCCAAGAGTTAGTTGGCTGACTTAGGAGGATGGGGTAAAACTCAGTTGGTAATCCTTGAGAAGGAAAAATGAAAACTATTCTAAAACTTTAAGAGATTTAATTTAGAGTTCTGTTTGGAAATTTTAGGCTTAGTAAGTCTCTAGTCATATTCAAAACTAAAGTAGGTATCCATATACGAAAGAAATGAAGGAATTGAACCAATTGCTGGCAGTGACTGGGGCCAAAGGATAAAGCATCAATAATGATTAAATATGTAGTCTGGAAATCTGTTATTCTAGACAGTGGAATAAGAAGAAATACTGGCATGGTGACCCAATTGTGGTTTGTTTTAAAATTACAAGTAAATAAAACAGGCTCTTATATACCTGTGGCAATTCCTAAGGGTCACGAAGCATCTTAAAAGTGACAAAGTAACAGCAAATATATTTTTAAAATAATGTTTTCTACTTTTGATGACATGGGAGAAAATAACTTATGCTCAGTTTTACCCACAGAAGGAGCCAGAATGTATCAAAAGACACCCATTGCATAACTACACTGCTCTTGGATGATCTGCCCAAAGAAGATGTTTCTAGAAGATCCTGGGAGCTGCTAGAAAAACAAACTTGTTGATATAGTAATGGATTTTGAAAATTTAAATAGCTTAATATGTAATAGGTGTATGTGCACTTGCATGTTCTAGTCATATGCTACAGGAATAGATTATGTAACCAAAATTACATTTTAGATTGTGATGGGTATATTTTGTTTGCCCTCCATAACCCCTGTACACCTTGCTTCATGCCCCCAGGGAGAGTCCAGCTTCAACAGGCAACCTTGCTCTCATTGCTCTCAGTATACCGTTGTTTACTATGGTGATGAGTTATGCTGTAAAAATTCCTTTTTTACTCATCTTCCTAATTTTTTTATTGCACACCCTTTTTTAATTGTCTTCATGACTAAATGGTAGTCACTTAGTAAAATGATTAGCAGTGCTTTAAAATATTAAGCATCTATTGTGGGTTAGTTTTTATGCAATACCATATTGATCCTCACGATAACAAATTAAGGTATATATTATTATTTATTTTTATAAAATGCAGAAACCAAAGGACATAGGCGTCAACAAACTTGTCTAATTAGAAAAGAATTTTGATTGATTTCAAATCCAAGCCTTGTTTATTATTATTATTTAAAAGAACTATTTATTGAATCCTACTAAATTGTATTTTCTTTCAGAGAATACTGCCATACAAAGTTGAATTATCAAACTTTGCTTCTTATTACTTTTAGCCTTTTCTTCTAGGGCTTTTCCACTCTTTTATTTGAAAGAAGTAACCCTTTCTTATTTTCTTTGAACATATTTTACCTACAACAGATTAGAATACAGTAATCCTAGCAATATATATATTTAGATGATACATATTAATCCAGTTACTGAGAAACTAAGCTGATAAATCAGATCTCAGTCTTGACAAATTCTTGGCTTTAACACATGCTAGCATGTCTGATATTTTTCCCAGGTTCTTTAAACATAAGATATACAATCAGACAAGAGTATTGCTATGTTAATATTATTTCTGTTACATTCATTGTATAGTTACAAAACATATAAAAGAATAAGAGAGAAACATAAAAGAGTTGATTTGGAATTCTATATAATTATGTAAATGCCTTCTAGTTTCCTTGTGCTCCTATACATCGTATCCTATAAACCTCTTTCTTAGTTCTCATGCCACACTTCTGTTATAGACTACTGTTCCCTTCCACTCTCTCAGACACACACACACACACACACACACACACACACACACACACACACACACATTTTCTTCCACTTTTATGTCATTTATTTTCTTGTCAAACTTTTAGTTTTCTATGCTCTTTTTCCTCCACCTCCAAGTCACTTTTCAATCCACTACAATAGGGTTTTTTTCTGACCCATTACCACCACCACTTGACTAAAACTGTTCTTATAAAGTCACCAATGTTTTACTTATTTCCAGACACAATGGACATTTCTTAATGTTCATCTCTTCTTAAACATTTCCAATGAATTTGCGTTTATGAACTCATTCTGTTCTCACAATAACCCTTGAGGCAGGTATTATTAACTCCATTTTACTGGTGGGACAAATGGGGCAGAGAGAGTAAGCCAGGTAACTTGCCCAGTGTTGCTGAAGCAGAGCCAGGATTAGAACCCGGGCTGACTGATGCCAGAGTTTGCATTTTTCACCACTGTGTATTTCTGTACAGTCTGTGGCTGTTCTTGTCAAACTTCTACATTCTCTTTTATTCCCTGGCAGAACTGAAATCTCTCACATTCCTAGTATAAAAGCACCTCTCTCAAGCTCACTTGGCCTGTCCTTGACTTTCATGCTCATTTTAGTCAACAGGTGGCCACTTCTTTTATTTTTATTTTTTATTTTTATTTATTTATTTATTTTTTGAGATAGGCTCATACTCTGTCACCCAGACTGGAGTACAGTTGCGTGACATTGGCTCACTGCAACCTCCACCTCCCAGCCCCAAGGGATCCTCCTGCCTCAGCACCCCGCCCCCTCCCCAGTAGCTGGGACTACAGGCGCGTGCCACCACACCCAGCCAATTCTTTGGATTTTTGCAGAGGAGGGGCTTTGCCATGTTGCCCAGGCTGGTCCCGAACCTCTGGACTCAAGCAATCTGCCTGTGTTGGCATCCCAGAGTGCTGGGACTACAGGCATGAGCCACTGCACCCAGCCCAGAATGGTATTTAAAAAAATAATAAATAAATAGTGTCAGTGAAGATGTAGAGAAACTGAAACTCTTGTACACTGCTGGTGAAGTGTAAAATGGTAGAGTTGTTGTGGAAAATGGTTACAGCAGTTCCTCAAAAAAGATTAAAGATAGTATTACCATATGATTCCAGCAATTCTACTTCTGGGCCTATACCCAAAAGAAGTAAAAGCAGAGTTTCCAAAGACAGCTGTAAACCCAGGTTCACAGCATCATTACCTACAACAGTAAGAAGGTGGAAATGACTCAAGTGTTGACTGACAGATGAATGGATATGCAAAATGGAGTCTACCAGTCTGCCCATACAATGGAACTTTAGGCCTTTTCTGAAACACTACAACATGGATGAACCTTGAAGGCATTATGTGGAGTAAAGTAGGCCAGTCACAAAGACAAATGTTGTCTGGTTCCACTTACATGAAGCACCTAGAGTAGTCAATTTCACTGATTCAGAAAGTGGACTGGTGGTTGCCAGGGGTTGTGGAAGGGAGAAATGGGAGTTATTATTTAATGGCTTCAGGGTTTCAGTTTTGTAAGAGAAAAACATTCTGGAGACAGATGTTGGTGATGGTTGCACAATTCAAATGCACTTAATTCCACTGAATTGTACATAAAACTAGTTGCATGGTGAATTTTATGTTCTGTATATCTTACTACAATTAGAAATAACTTTTAAACAATAGCTGATGGTTATGAAGCTTGTGTTATAGGGCAATAAAAATGCTCTAAAATTAGTGGTGATGGGTTGTACAACTCTGTGAATGTACTATCAACCACTGAATTTTATACCTTCAAAAAGAATAAAAGGCTCACACCTGTAATCCCAGCACTCTGAGATGTCAAGGCGAGCAGATCAGTTGAGCCCGGGAGTCCGAGACCAGCCTGGGCAACATGGCAAAACCCCATCTCCACAAAAAAATAAAAAAATTAGACAGGCCTGGTGTCACAAGCCTGTAGTCCCAGCCATTTGGAACGCTGAGGTGAGAGGATCGCCCGAGCCCAGGAGGCCGAGACTGCAGTGAGCCCTGTTCTTGTCACTGCACTCCAGCCTGGGTGACAGAGCAAGATCCTGTATCCAAGAAAAAAAAAAGAAAAAGAAAAAGAAAGAGAAAGAAAGAGAGAAAGAAAGAAGGAAAGAGAGAAAGAGAAAGAATATAGCAATACCTGAAGAGATAATGGCTGAAAATGTTGTTGAAAGACTTTTCTCTCTCGAGTCCCATGATATGATTGTGCTCTGCTTTTCCTTTTATGCTGCTGTATCTTCCTTCTCAAATTAGTTTTCTGGGTTCTTTTCCTCTTCCCAACATATAAAATTGGCTGTTTTCACATTACATCTCATCTCTTCTCTACTCTAGTTAGTTGCATACTTTCCCAGAGATTTAAGCATTAACTTTATGTTGAACACTTTTAGGTTTGTGTCTACAGACCTCTCACATCTAGCCATATCTCATAAATAATTCAAATTTAACAGTTGGAAATGTTCATATAATAGAAAAATTTTTAATTGCACATGCTATGTGCCAGTGACTGTTCTAAGTGCTCTATGAATATTATCTCATAAAATCTTCACAGTAGCCTTCCATGTAGGTGTTACCATTAAGCTCATGTTATACACAAGTGTGAGAGAGTTTGAGTAATTTGCCCAATATCATCAAGCAAGGGGCAGAGACTGTTAAATCTAGTTTGGCTCCAGAGATCTTGTTCTTTAGCTGTATGATAGATATCTTTACCTAAAATAATCTTTTCCTTATTCTTTGCATGGAAAGTTAGCAAGCCCTTATATTTTGGGAATCAGCCTAAATTTTGCCTCTTCAGAGAAGCTGTTCTTGATTATCTTGTCTAAAGTAGCTCCTGCCTGCTTACTCTCAGTATTGGTTTCCTTTTATTTCCTGGAAATTACTTAAAAAATCGTTTAAGTCATTTAATTTACTCATCACTATTGTCATAGTCCATGTATTATTTTGCTCCATACCCACTCAAATGCCTTTATGGTATGCCTCCCGGATTACAGAGATAGAAGGATAAAATCTAATTTTCTCAGATTATCTTACAGCTGGGTTTTCCCATGCAATTTTAATAGCAACAGGAGACAGGAAAATTCTAGGCAGAAGAGAGTGGGTGCCCAGCTAAGGTCCCACCCTCAAGCCGAAAAACCTGATACCATGGCCCAAAAAGAGAACTTACATCTCTGTTTTCCTACTCAAATGTTGCCTTTTCCAAAACCACCCATAGCCCATCCCACTCCCCACATCCTGTGCCCATAAAAACCCCAGATTCAGCTGGCAGAGGAAGGAGAGCAACTGGACATTAGCGACTATGGTTGGATGTTAGAGAGAAGCAGCTTGAGTTCCGAGAAACAGCTTGAAGGTGTAGCTTTGGAGAGGAGTCTGGCTGGGGATAGCCAGATTTCAAAGGACGATTGCCTTCCTGCCCCATCCCCTTTTCAACTCCCCATCCTGCTGAGACCCACTTTCATTGGCAATAAAATCCCCCACATTTACCACCTTGAATTTGTTCATGTGACCTCATTTTTCTTGGTCACTGGTCAAGAGCTCGAGCAATAATGTGGATATAAGAGCGCCCACTGAGCTGTTAACACTTAAACCATCTGCAGATGGCAGACCTAAAAGAGCCCTTACTGTAACATTCCCTCTGGGACTTAGGGGTTCTGGGCACCCCACTGGAAGCTGTCATGGAGTCCCATATGGAGTTCACTCCTGCCAGTGCCCAAAAGCTCTTGTCCTGGTTCCTGCACTGACTCACCTGCATGCTCCCTCCTGCAAGGGGTTGAGTGCTGTGGGCTGAGTAAGTGAGGCACCCCTGTTGTGAGACCTGTGAGGAGGTCAGGGGAATATCCTGTTTCAATTTAGCTTTCCCTAATCAGAAGCTCTCACAGGGGAAATCAATGTGAAACTAAGTTATGCGGGGAAAGACACAGGACATAAGGAAACTGTGCTCAAATAGATTATGGCAGAAAAGGCACAGCTCTAGAGATGTCAGGTATGGCAGAAGAGTCTTGATAATGTGGTTCCTGACTTGTAGAAACATGTTTCTGGAGTTGTCCACAGTGGTAGGAGTTTCCTGATTATGCAGTTTTCTGATTGTGATAGAGGCTGCAGCTTTTTTGCCACCTCAGTTCTTCAGCATGACTTTAAGAGTTATTATGAAAGCTAAACATAGAGTCTGTTTCTTCGGTCCTCCCAGTGATGTTGTGAACTATTTATATGCTTATTAAATTCCTTCATGCTTAAACCAGCTTCAGTAGACTCTGTTGTCTGCAATTAAAGGATACTGACAAGTACTTCTAATAATATGTGTGTTTATTTTATCTATCAGCATATAAGCATTCCAAGAGAAGTTAACCACTCCTGTCAATTGCTGAATTCCCAGTGCCAGGAACAGCTTAGCTCAGAGTAGATGCCTAATATATAATTATTGAATTTCATAACATAAAAGTTTTAGAAATGTTTAATCTCTTGTACAATAATGAAAACTGCTCTGGAATACCCTATAAAGAACTTCTAGTAGTACACCTTGCTGTTTTTCTGTGTGTCTTACATTCCATTTCAGCTGGGTTCTAGAATATATCCAGAAGGTTAAGATTACTGAATAGGTACCAGCTTCTCACTGTTTCTAAAATTTGCCATGTCTTTTTCATCTTTCTGCTATTTGTAATGCGGTGCCCTTCACTTTTCTCTTGGGTGAATTCCTACTCATTTTTCAAAGACAAACTGAATTATTTTCTTACAGCAGTCTTTCCTGTACTTCCCTCAAATGATTGATTAATCACACCTTAATCAGATACTTTAATATAGCACTTATAATAAATTATTATAGTAGCCAAGTTATGATTAACATACCTTAATGCAGATACATTATCAT
This sequence comes from Macaca mulatta, assembly GCF_049350105.2. Classification (NCBI taxonomy): domain Eukaryota; kingdom Metazoa; phylum Chordata; class Mammalia; order Primates; family Cercopithecidae; genus Macaca; species Macaca mulatta. The sequence goes on from NC_133410.1 coordinate 52,889,635, forward strand.
AGCACTTCTAGAATAACAGATAATATTTTGAGTCACGGTGTTATGATCACGAGGTGAAATAAAATCTGTCAGTGAAGGACTATATTAAATTGACATAATGCTTGCTTGTGTAAATGTGTTATAAACTACAAAATGTAAGTCATTGCCTTTATTATTACATATGGAAGCAGAGAAAAATTGTCACTCAATTTCACCTAATTCTCCTTCCAGGTAATTAGATTTCCAATTCACTCCATTTATCTTCTTTTTGTGGATTTACTTGTGTTACATATGAGTTGCCTTTTTCAAGCCTTGAAAAGAAGGGCCGGTAAGCCCACAGAAGCCACATGTTAATCTGAGTGTCTGATCTGAAGAGTAGAAAGCTCTTTCAGAGTAGTTCCTCAGAAAATAGAGGACTAATTCACTTTGGAACTAGTTCATTCCCGCCCATAAAACATTACAATACTGCCCTCAAACAAATAAATGTAAACGAATCCATTTACATTTTTTTTCCTTTTAATTTCCTTTTTAATAAATTGTATCCACTTTGAAAATTATGTGTATTACATGTGTATTACAAAATAACCATTTTGGTTATTTTGGGATTTAAAAATATTATTTTATATATTAGGTGATTCAAATTCAAACAGTTTAAATATCTAAAATTTCTAATGTTTTCAGTTTTCATTAGAGACTGTGGTAAGCACAGGTCGGAAGCATGTACTATTTTGAATATTTTATTTGAAATATTTAATATTTGTAATATTAAATACAATGTCTCTCCACTGATTTTTATTTTACTTTTGTTCATAAACTAAAATTCACATCAAAAATAAAATTAAAAATGAAAGAATTTATATTTACAATATTAAACATAAGCCAGATGTGGAACCATGCTTTTCCAGATTAAACATTTACTGAGTTGGCAGGAAAAAACCTTCTTCCTCATTCATCCGAGTGAGTTTTGTTTGAATTAATTCTAATTTTTTATTCCTTTAGCCTTTTCACCATCTTTCTGTTGCTTTGTTTACCTAATAGTGGTTTTTCCTTACCACTGCCTTCCACAGTTCTGCACAGCTGCTTCCCAGATGAGCTAAATAGCACATTTTCATCTTTAGATGAATGGGCTGATCCTATACAGCTTTGACAGACGGAGGGATTGAAATCTCTTTGGGACAGTTATCATTGGTACACATTTTTATTGAGGGAGTAGTCAAGGGAATTTGAATATAGAAAAACATCAAACATTATCCAGCTCTGCATCCTTCAAATTATATATACATAGTTTGCAAACTCATGAAGACAAAACATATATTTGTGAAAAAATGTAAAGGCATATATTCAGCAAACAAATAACCTAACTTTTCAAACCTATTGACAACATTTCTAATTTTGTGCTTATTTACTATAGGTCGGTTAACCAAATTCTACAGAGTATTTCACCTAAATGCCTTTAAAGTGGTTCAAATTAAAATGATTTGAAGAAACAAAGCAATAACACTTTCATTTTAGTTTTATTGAGGCATAAATAACAAATAAAAATTGCATATATTTAAGGTTTACAGAGTGATGTTTTGATATACTTATACACGTGAAATGATTGCCACAATCAGACTAATTATCATAGCCATCATTTCACATAGTTACTAGTGTGTGTGTGTGTGTGTGTGTGTTGTGAGAACATTTAATAGAACATTTAATTTGTCTTAGCAAATTTCAAGTATATAATAGGGTATTGTTAACTCACTTTGCTGTTCATTTAATTTCCAGAATTTATTCATCCTGCATAACTGAAACTTTGCACAATCTGGCCAGTATTTCCCCATTTCCATTGCCCCCGAACTCCCTGAATGTCAACCACTCTTCCACTTCCTGGTTCTGTGAGGTTTTTTTTAGATTCCACATATAAAGTGGGACCATACTGTATTTTTCTTCCTGTGTCTAGCTTATTTCACTTAGCATTATGTCCCCCACGTCATCCATAAAAATAATAGTATTTTCTTATTTTTCAAGTCTGAATAATATTCCATTATCTCTCTCTCTCTCTCACACACACACACACACACACACACTCACACACATATCTTTACCTTAGAAACTGTGAATAATTCTGCAATGAACATAGGAGTTCAAATATTTGAGATACTGGTTACATTTTTTTAAATATATACCCAGAAGTTGAATCGTTGGATCACATAGTGGTTAGATTTTTAAAATTTTTTAAGGAACCTCCACAATATTTTTCATAATGTCTGTACCAATTCACATTCCCACCAATATTTCACAAAAGAGTAAACCTGTCTAAAACTTTATGTTATGAGATTCGGTAACTATATATTAGCATCTGCCTACTCTGGGCTAAGCTGTATCTCTCATTGGGACTTCAGCAATTGACAGTAATGGTTAACTTCTCTTGGAATGCTTATATTCTGGTACATAAACACACAAATTATTAGCTGTACTGGTTAGGGTCCTTAATTGTAGACAACATGGTCTACTGAAGTTAGTTTAAGCACAGAGGTATTTAATAAGCATATAAATAATTCACAACATCTCTGGGAGGAACAAAGAAACTGACTCTAGGTTTAGCTTTCATAATGTACAAAGATTCCTTTTTTTTTTTAAATATATCCCTGTAAGGAAAAATCTTTTGTCTTTTTGATAATAGCCATTCTAACAAGAGTGAGGTGATATTTTATTGTGATTTTGATTTGCATATTTTTGATGATTAGTGAGGTTGGGCACATTTTCATATATCTGTAGGTCATATGTATGTCTTCTTTTGAAAAATGTTTGGTTAGGTCTTTCAACCATTTTTTAATTGGATTATTTGTTTTCTTGCTGCTGAGTTGTACTTGTGTTTTTTATATATTTTGGATATTAATCCCTTATCAGATGTGTGGCTTGCAAATGTTTTCTCCTGTTTCATAGATTGTGTCTTTATTCTGTTGATTGTTTCCTTTGCTATGCAGAAGCTTTTGTTGGATGCAATTCCATTTGTCATTTTTGCTTTTGTTGCCTGTGCTTGTTGGTTCATATCTAAAAAATCATTGCCCAGACCAATGTACAGAAGCTTTTTCCCTATGTCATCTCCTACTAGTTCTACATTTTCAGGTTTTATGTCTATGTCTTTAATCTATTTTGTTTATTTTTATGTACATTGCAAGATAAGGGTCCAATTTCTTTCTTTTTTTCTTTTTCTGTTGCATGCATTTAGTTTTTCTACTATCATTATTTGAAGAGGTTATCCTTTTGTTCTTTTTTGTTTTGTTTTGTGTTTGTTTGAGATGGAGTCTCCTCTGTTGCCGAGGCTGGAGTGCAGTGGCGCGATCTCCGCTCACCGCAAGCTCCGCCTCCCAGTTTCACGCCATTCTCCTGCCTCAGCCTCCCGAGCATGCTGGGACTACAGGTGCCCACCACCATGTTCACTGTTAGTATATAAAAATGCTCCTGATTTTTATATGTTGATTTTGTATCCTGCAACTTTATTGAATTTTTCTTTTTTTCTTTTTCTTTTTTTTTTTTTTTTTTTGAGATGGAGTCTCTTGCTCTGTCGCCTAGTCTGGAGTGCAGTGGCATGATCTCGGCTCACTGCAAGCTCTGCCTCCCGGGTTCACGCCATTCTCCTGCCTCAGCCTCCCAAGTAGCTGGGACTACAGGCGTCCTCCACCACGCCCGGCTAATTTTTTTTTTTTTTTTTTTTTTTTTTTTTTTTTTTTTAAGTAGAGACGGGGTTTCACCGTGTTAGTCAGGATGGTCTCGATCTCCTGACATTGTGATCCACCCACCTCGGCCTCCCAAAGTGCTGGGATTACAGGCGTGAGCCACTGTGCCCAGCCGCAACTTTGTTTATTGGTTCTAATAATTTTTTGTGGAGTCTTTAGGTTTTTCCAAGTATGAGATCATATCAACTGCCAACAAAGATAATTTGACTTCTTCCATTCCAATTTGGATGCCCTTTATTTCTTCCTCCTGTCTAATTATTATGACTAGGATTTCCCATACCATTTTGAATAGCAGTGGGGAAAATAATGTCATTGTCATATTCCTGATAAGAGGGAAGGGAAGGATTTCAGTTTTATCCCATTCAGTATGATATCAGCTGTGGATCTGTCATATATGGTTTTTATTACGTTGAGGTATGTTCATTCTATTCCTAGTTCTTTGAGGATTTTTATCATTAAGAGGTGGTGAAGTTTATCAAATGCTTTTTCAGCATCAATTGAAATGATTATGTTTTTTGTCCTTCATTCTGTTGATAAGAGGTATTACATTGACTGATTTGCATAAGTTGAACCACCCTTGCATTCCTTGGATGAGTCCTGCTTGGTCATGATGAATGATCTTTTTAATGTGTTTTTGAATTTGGTTTGCCAGTATTTTGTTGAGAATTTTTGCATTTATATTCATCAGAGATATTGGCCTGCAGTTTTCCATTTCAGTTATTTTTTTTCTGGTTTTGGTATTGGTATACTGGCTTTGTAGAATGAGTTTGGAAGTATTCTCTCTTCCTCTATTTTTCACAATAGTTTGAATATGATTGGTAGTAGTTCTCTATTAAATTTCCGGTAAAATTCATCAGTAAAGCCACTGGGTCCCAGGCTTTTCTCTGGGAAATTTTTGTTTCACCTTCAATCTTGTTACTTACTATTGGTCTATCCAGATTTTGGATTTCTTCCAATTCAACCTTGGTAGGTCATATGTGTCTAGAAATGTATTCATTTCCTGTAGGTTTTTCAATGTTGGCATATATTTGCTCATAGTCGCCACTAATGTTCCTTTGAATTTCTGCAGTATCAGTTGAAATGTCGTCTTTTTCATCTATGATTTTATTTATTTGAGTTTTCTCTTGTTTTTTCTTAGTCTGGCTAAAGGTTTGTCAATTTTGTTAATCTTTTCAAAAAAACTAACTTTTATTTTGTTGATCTCTTGTATTGTTTTGTTCATTTCAAATTCATTTATTTTTGCTTTGATCTTTGTTATTTCTTCCCCTACTAATTTTGGGTTTTGTTTGCTCTTGATTTTCTAGTTCTTTAAGATACATTATTAGATTGTTTATTTGAAGTTTTCCCTCTTTTTGTTTTTGTTTTTTTTTTTTTGCTTAGGCATTTATAGCTATAAACTTCCCCCTGAATACTGCTTTTGCTATATCCCACAGGTTTTGACATGTCATGTTCCCATTATTATTTGTTTCAAGAAAATTTTCAACTTCCTTCTTAATTTTTTCACTGATCCATTGGTCATTCAGAAACATATTGTTAATGTTCAATGTGTTTGTATAGTTTCCAAAATTTCCTCTTGTTACTGATTTCTAGTTTTATTCCATTGTGGTTTGAGAACAAGCTTGATAATGTTTCAATATTTTTGAAAATTCAAATACTTGTTTTGTGACCTAACATATGGTCTATTCTTGAGAATGATTCATGTGAGGAGAAGAATGCGTATTCTGTAGCCATAGAATGAAATATTTTGTAAATATCTATTAGGCACATTTTTTCTATAGTAGAGGTTAAGTCCGATATTTCCTTGGATCTATCCAATGCTGAGATCTGTCCAATGCTGAAAGTGGGATGTTGAAGTCTCCAGCTATTATTGCATTGGGGTCTATCTCATTACCTCTAATAACATTTGCTTTATATATCTGGTGATGGGTGCACATATAATACCAATCATAAAATTATCTTGTCGAATTGATCACTTTATCATTAAATAATGATCTTCTTTGTCTCTTCTTACAGTTTTTGTCTTGAAATCTATTTTGTTCAACATAAGTATAACTACTCCTGATCTTTTTTGGTTTCCATTAGCATGGAATATCTTTTTTCATCCCTTTATTTTCAGTCTATCTGTATCTTTGTAGGTGAAGTGTGTTTCTTGTAGGCAACGGATCACTGACCCTTGTTTTTTCACCCCCGCAGCCACTCTATGCCTTTTGATGGCCGAATTTAGTCCATTCACATTCAATGATATTATTGATAAATAAGGACTTACTTTGCCATTTTGTTATTTGTTTTCTAGCTGCTTTGTGGTCTTCTCTTTCTTCTTTCATTGCTTCCTTCTTGTCTTCCTTTTGGTGAAGGTGATTTTTCTCTGGTGATATGCTTTACTTTCTTATTTTAAAAATTATTTTATATGCTTATTGTATGATTTTTTGGTTGAGGTTACCATAAGGCTAGCATATACTGTCTCATAATCCATTATTTTAAGCTGATGATAACTTAATACTGATTATATACAGAAACAAACAGGCAAAAAGGAAACTAACGAGAACTCTACACCTTAACTTCATCATCCCAATTTTTAACTTTTTCTGTTTCTCCTTATGTCTTATTGTACTATGTCTTGAAAAGTTGTTGTAGATTTTATGGTTAATTAGTTCATAATTTAGTCCTTCTACTTAAGAGTAATTTATACCACAATTACAGTGTTACACTATTCTGTATTTTTCTATGTGCCCACTATTACCAGTGAGTTATTAACCTTCAGGTGTTTTCTTCTTACTCATTCACATCCTTGTCTTTCAGATTAAAGAACTCCCTTTAGCATTTCTTCTAGGACAGGTCTTGTGTTGATGCAATCCCTCAGCTTTTGTTTTTCTGGGAAGGTATTTATTTCTCCTTCATGCTTGCAGGATGTTTTCACCAGGTATACTATTCAAGGATATTTTTGTTTCCTTTCAGCACTTTAAATATGTCATACCACTCTATCATGGCCCCTAATGTTTCCACTGAGAAGTCTGCTCCCAGAGGTATTACAGCTCAGTTGTATGTTGTTTGTTTCTTTTCTCTTGCTGCTTTTAGGATTCTTTCTTCATCCTTGACCTTTGGGAGTCTGATTATTAAAAGCCTTTAGGTAGTCTTCTTTGGGTTAAAGCTCCATAGTGTTCTATAATCTTCTTGTACTTGAATGTTGATATGTTTCTCTACGTCTGGGATGTTCTCTGATATTATCCATTTGAATATCTCTTTATCTGCCTCCTATCTCTTTATCTGCCTCCTCTTTAAGGCCAATAATTATTAGATTTATCCTTTTGGGGCTATTTTCTAGATTACATGGGTGTGCTTCATTGTTTATTATTTTTTTTCTTTTGTCTCCTCTGACTGTATATTTTCGAATAGGCTATTTTCAAGCTCACTAATACTTTCTTCTGCTTGATCAATTCTGGTATTAAGAGACTCTGATGCATTCTTCAGTATGTCAGTTGCATTTTTAAGCTCTAGAATTTCTGCTTGATTCTTTGTAATTACTTCAATCTCTTTGTCAAATTTATGTGATATGATTCTAAACTCCTCTCGGTTATCTTGAATTTCTTTGAGTTTTCTCCAAACAGCCATTTTGAACTCTCTGTAGAAAGGTCATATATCCCTGTTTCTCCAGGATTGGTCCCTGATGCCTTATTTATACTGGTGAAGTTATGTGTTTCTGGATAGTTTGATGCTTGTAGATGCTCATCAGTGCCTGGGCATTAATGAGTTAAGTATTTATTGTTGTCTTCATAGTCTGGGCTTGTTTGTGCTTGTCCTCTTTGGGAAGGCTTTCCAGATATTTAAAGGGACTTGGGCCCCAAGCCCAATCATGCTGTGATTTTTACAGGCTCATAGAGGTACTGTGTTGGTGGTCTTGGATAAAATCTGGAAACATTCTCTGGATTACCAGGCAGAGACTCTTGTGTTTTTCCCTAACTTTCTTTCAAACAAACGAAGTCTCTGTGTTGCACTATGTGGAACTGCGGGTGTGGTGATGCAAGCACCTCTGTGGCCACCATCATTGGAACTGTGCTGGGTTATATCTGAAGCAGGAACAGCACTGGGCTTTGCCCAAAGCCCTTCACTTGAAAGTAAAGAGTTCCCCCAGGCCCTGGGAACATTCAGAGATGCTGTCTGGGAGCCAGGGATTGGAGTCAAAAACCTTAGCAATTTACCCAATATTCTATTCTGCTGTGGCTAAGCTAGCACTCAAACCACAATAAAAAGTGCTTCCTGCTCTTCCTTCCCATTTCCACAGGCAGAGGAGCCACTCCCTGTGCCCATTACCACCACCAGTCCATGGGGTGTTCGGCCAGGCCACCACTGATGCTCACTTAAGGCTCAAGGGCTCTTTTGTCAGCTTGTGGTGAATGCTACTAGGCCTGGGACTCATCCTTCAAGGCAGTGGGCTCCCCTCTGGTCCAGGGCAGGTCCAGAAATGCTGTCTAAGAGGCTAGGTCCAGACTCAGGGACACCAAGACCCTGCTTGTTGCTCTGCCTCACTGTGGCTGAGCTGGTACCTATGGTGCATGGCAAAACCCCTTTACTTTTCCATCTGAAGGAGTCTTTCACAGTAGCCACCACAGCTGGGAATGTGTTGGGTCACCCCTGAAGTCAGAACTTCTCAGTGCCTAAGGCCCATAGTGTACTCCCTGAGTATCACTGTTGGTTATTCACGACCCAAGGACTGTTTAATCAGCAGGTGACGAATCCTTCAAGGACCGGGTCCTTCCCTTCAAGGTATCTGGTTCCCTTCTGGTCCAGGGTGTGTCTTGAAATGTCATCTAGGAGGCAGAACCTAGAATGGAGGCCTCAGGACTCTGCCTGGTTCCCTATCCCACTGTGACTGAGCTGGTACCCAAGTTGCACAACAAAGTCCTCTTTTCTCTCTCCTGTCCTTGGGCAGAAGGAACGAGTCACTTTTGTTGCTGTGAGCTGCACTGCCCGGGATTAGGAGAGGGATGGTGCAAGCACTCCCATAGCTGCACCATCTTGTATCTCCCTAGGTCATATTCCACCCTAGTTCACTGGCTCTAAGCCTAATCTAGCACTAGGAATTGCCTAGGAATTGCAGTCCTTGTGTCCTAGACTACCTTTCAAGTTTATCTAGAATCCCAGAGCACTTCAGCTTGTAGTAGTGGAGCCTGATGAGAAAGTCAGGTTCCAGTTGCTGGGATGGGCAATTGCCATCTGGCTAGGACTGGTCTAAATACTCCCTCCATGTGTGGGCACTGGCTGAGCCCAGAAGGTCCTTATTCTCTGCTGCGTGTGATAGGGCAGCAATGAGTTCAATGTAAAGTCACCCATTCACTAAACTCTCCCTCCCCAAAGCTCACAGATTCTCTGAGTGGTATTACTGCTGCTGGGGTATGGGGGAGGGATGCTGGTGGTGATTTAAGACTGTCTCTCTGAGCTTCTTCCACGCTTCTTTTAGTGATAAGAAGTTAAAACCACATACTGTGATTGCTTACTGGAGTTTTGGTTCTTGTGACAATTGTTAAAAATTGTGATTGTGCTTTTATGTGTGAAGATACTTGTTAAAATGTGGTGTTCCAGTGAATGGGAGGTGGGGGGATGAATGATGCAGGGTTCTATTCTGTCATCTTGCTCTACCCTCTCTCCTTTTATTCTTAGTCTAGCTAAAGGAATGTTAATTTTGTTTATTTTATTTTTTACAAAAAATTAGCACTTAGTTTCATTGCTCTTTTCTATTTTTTTGGTATTCGCTATATAATTTATTATTTTTATTATTTTATTATTTTCTTCCTCTGCTAGGTATAAAGTTAGGTTGTTTATTTGAAATATTTTGTTTTTTTCTGAATGTAGGTGTTTATTGCTACACACTTCTCTTGGAACTGCTCTTGCTGCATCCCATAAATTTGGGAATGGTGTATTACCATTTAAATGTGTCTAAAGACATTTTTAAATTTCCCTTTTGGTTTATTCTTTTACCTGTTGGTTTTCAGGAGTGTGTTGTTAATATTCCACATATTTGTGGATTTTCCAAAGTTCTTCCTATTTATATCTAGTTTCATAATATTGTGCATGAAAAAGAAACTTGATCCAATTTTTAAAAATTTATTGAGACATTTCTGTGGTCTGACATGATCTATCCTGGAGAATATTTCTTGTGCACTTGAGAAGAATGTGTATTCTGCTACTGTTGAAAAGTTGATCTATAGTGTTGTTCAAGTCTGCTGTTTTCTTACTGACTTTTTGTTTTATCTATACATTGTTTAAAGTGGAGAACTGCCTCATGTTCTTTCTTATATGTGGGAGCTAAATGACGAGACCACATAGACACATAGAAGGGACTACCACACAACAGTGCATACTGGAGGGTGAAGGGTGGGAAAAGGGCGAGGATCAGAAAAAAATAACTGTTAAGTACCAGACCTAATACCTGGGTGACGAAATAATTGGTACAACAAACCTCCATGACACATGTTTACTTATGTAAGAACCTGCATATCCTGCACATGTACCCCTGAACTTAAAATAAAAGTAAAAACAAACAAACGAAAAACTAAACAAACAAAAAAGTGGACTATTGAAGTCCTCTATTATTACTGTATTGCTATCTCTCCCTTCAAATCTGTTGATATTTGGTTCATATATTTAAGAGCTCTGAGTGCATATTTTAGAAAATTATATCCTCTTAATTGGCCTCTGTATCATTCTATTATGAACTTCTTTATCCTTTGTGAAAATTTTCTATATAAAGTCTATTTTATCTAATATAAGATTAGGTAATCTTGCTCTCTTTTAATTATTATTTTCATGTAACATTTTTTTCATGAAAATGTATTCATTTTCATCCTGTTTGTGTCCTTAGAGGTAAACTGAGTCTTTTGTAGGCAGCATATGGGTGGATAATGTTTTCTTATCCTTTCAGCCACTTTTTTGATTGGAAAATTTTACTATTTGCTTATATAGTAGTTATTGATAGAGAGGACTTTTAATTGTCATTTTGTTGTTTTCTGAACATTTTATAGTTTCTTTGTTCCTTTCTTCTTCTCTTGCTGTTTTTCTTTATGATTTCATGATTTTTATAGTGGTATGCTTTGATGCCCTGTCTTTATATTTTCTGTATCTTGCACAGGTTTTAATTTGTGTTTACCATGAGGCTAATATATGCCATCTTTAGTTATAACAGTCCATTTTCACATGATAAAACTCAAGTTCAATCACATACAAAAACTCTCAACTTTTCTTCTTCATTCCTCTCATATACTTAATGTTATTAGGGTCAAAATTTTTAACTTTTAATATTGTATATTTATTAGCAAATTATTGTAGTTACAGATATTGTTATGCATTTGTCTTTTAACTTTTATATGAATTGAACATGATTTATGCATCACCATTATTATCATTATTATCATTATTATATTATTTCTGTTTCTATCTCCTTACCTTAAACAAAGAGGTTTATAATTTTTTGTATTTTCATGCTTCTAATTAGCATCTATTTGTGTCCTCTTCATCTTGAAGAATTCCCTTTAGCATTTCTAATAAGGCAGGTCTTGTAATGAGCTCTCTCAATTTTTGTTTGGGAGATTTTCTCTCTCCTTCATTTCTGAAGGATAGCTTTGCTGGTATATTCTTTTTGGTTGGCGGCTTTTTCTGTTTTGATATTTTGAGTATATTATCTTATTTTCTTCTGTGCTACAAAGTTTCTGCTAAAGGTATACTTACAGTCTTACGGTGATTATCTTGTATGTAATGAGACACTTTTTACTTACCACTTTGAACTTCCCTTTTCCTTCGACTTTTATAATTTGATTACAATGTATCTTCGTGTAGACCTCTTTAAATTCAACCTACTTGGGTTCCTTTGGGCTTCATGAATCCAGCTTTCCATTTCTTTTTTGAGACTGAGGATGTTTTCCATCATTATTGCTTTAAATCACTTTCTACCAATTTTTTTCTCTATTCTCCTTCTCTAACTTTCGTAACACATACACTGATTATCTTGGCAGAGTTGCATAAGTTTCTTAGGTTTTCTTCAGTCTTTTTCATTCTTTTTTCTTGCTCTTCTGATGGAACAATTTAAAATAACCTGTCTTTAAACCTACTGATTTTTTATTCTGCCTGACAAAATCTGCTGTTGAGACCTCTAGTAAATTTTTCATTTTGGTTATGGTGTTCCTCTGCCTCAAAATTTCTCGTTAATTCTTTTTCATCATTTCTATCTCCTTATTGAATTTCTCATATATTTCATCTATTGTTTTCCAGATTATGTTTAGCTGTCTATCCACGTTCTCTTGTAACTCACTGAGCACCTTTAAGATGATTATTTTGAATTCTTTTGCAATTCACAGATCTCCATTTATTTTGGGTTGGTTACTTAAAAAATGTTTTACTTAGGTTTTGTTATGTTTTCTTAATTCTTTGTATTCCTTGTAGGTTTACTTTGTCTTTATCTTTAAAGAAGCAGATACCTCTTCCAAACTTTATGTACTAGTCCAGACTCAGAGAGGTGTACACTGGTCAATAGTGCTTAATATGAGGCAAGATAGAGGCCAACTCAACAAGGAGCACACTGTAAGGCTGGGAACTTACTGGAAACTTTCCTCCCTTCTGGAGGAAAAGCCTCAGTTCTGTGCTTTTTCCAATTTTATAGAGCAGTACCAGCTATAAGATGATGTTTGTCTCCTTTCTTTGTTGCGCACCTTTCCAGAAGATTGAGCTCTGCTGGTTATTCAGTGCTTGTTATGATGCAAGATAGAAACTGGCTCCCTCCATGGAGGGAGCTTTACTTCCTTCCGTCTTTTCTGGAGGAAGAACCTCTGTTATGCACCTTTTTTCCAATCTTACAGAGCTGTTAGGGGATGCCCTCCCTTCCTTGGAACTGGGCTCTGCCAGTCCTTCAACACTCAGTATGAGATGAGAAAGAACCTCAGTCCATAGAGGGTTCTGAAATGCCTAATAAAATTCCCTTCACTTTCTTCCTTTTCTCCTAGAGATACAACCTCAGTTCTGTGCCTTTTCCTTATCTTGAATAGCAATGCTGGCTGCGAGGGAATTCTCTTCTCTTTTCTTTATTTCTAGTTGTTTAGAGGACTGGGATCTACAGGTTGTTCAGTGCTCAGCATGAGGCCAAAAGGAATCCAGACCCAAGAAGGGCACCCTGCAAAGGCAGGAGGCTAGGCGGCCAGGCATACACTGCAATCTCACTTTTCCCACTATGGGAGAGATCATGTTCTAAGGCAAGCTTCTCAGTGCTAAACTAAGGTTGTTTTTGGGAGGAACCCATGTAGATAAAGTAAAATTTCCTCTTTTTTTTTTTTTTTTTTTTTTTTGAGGGGGAGTCTCGCTGTGTCACCCAGGCTGGAGTGCAATGATGCGATCTTGGCCCACTGCAACCTCCGCCTCCTGGGTTCAAGCGATTCTCCTGCCTCAGCCTCCTGAGTAGCTGGGACTACAGGCGCCCGCCACCATGTTCGGCTAATTTTTTATTTTCAGTAGAGACGGGATTTCACCATATTGGCCAGGCTGTTCTCAAACTCCTGACCTTGTGTTCTGCTTGCCTCGGCCCCCAAAGTGCTGGGATTACAGGCGTGAGCCACTGCGCCCGGATGATTCTATTTCTTAACTGCATTCTGAATTTCTCCTCAAAATATTTTGGCACTAATACTGTTGTTATATTGACTTTTTTTTTTTTTTTTTTTTTCCCTCTGGAGAAACAAGAGCTATGACTTTCTACTTTGCTGTCTTGCTGACATTCTCCCACCTTCTCCCAAAGCAATAATTCTTATTTAAATGAACTCATTTCATGTATTTATGCAAAAGACATTCAAGACGACTTCCTAATTTGGAGGTATTTTCATGAACTTCAAGCCATTTCCATCCTCTCTTCCCTCCTTCCTTTCTTGTTGAATAGATTATTTTCCCCCTTTCTCCCCCCTTCCCTCCTTCTGTTTCTCCTTTCTTTCCTCTTTCATTTTTCCCATCCTTCATTTTTTATGTTCATTTTCTGAACTTTCTTGACAGTGCATCACAGTCGAAGGACTTTGGTACTCAGTTTATCCTGGAATTTAAACAATAGAATCCTAAGGGTCTGACTTTGTAGACCCCCAATTGCATGAATGATAGTGAAGAGAGATTACAGGAACTAATAAGAAGGCATGTCGGCATTCTGAATGACTTGACTTTTCATGTTTGGACTCATTTATCACTTTATTTATTTGAATATAAGAAATGGAGGAATGGTTGAATTCTGTGTTATGACTAGAGAAGCTGAACAACTTTAATAAGTGCCATTAACCCATTTCATTAAATTTTGGCACAGTGGTGCATACACATGTTACCAGATTGTAAGGTATGTTCATTAATTAAAATTGCACATCTTGAGGGCTTATCTGCTTCACTCACACTCTTTAAAAATAATATGTAAAAAATAAATAAAAATTAAACATAAATTTCAATTGAAAGTAAAAATGCTGAGTGTTAAAACAAATGAAAATACTAAGATGAGATTTTTTAGAGCCATGTAATCAACAAGTTAACATTATACAGCCACTTCTACAGCTAAATTTACATGTAATTCTTCTAATGTGTAATGGTCAGGGAATCAAAAATAGATAAATATACAGCATGCTGAAATGTTAAACAAAAATTGGACTATGGATTAGGAGACCTAAGATCTAGTCCCATTGTTGTTACATCTACCCTTTTGTCCATAAGCAAGCTAATTATTTCTTCATTTGTGGGGTTAACACTTAAGCATCTCTAGATTTTAGATTTCCAATTATCACTAGATTCCTAGGGCTACCCAAGTTGCTAATGTTGGACCACTGCACAAATTCTTCCTGAAATATCCTGATTTACATATACTCCAAGAATAGGAACTGATATTTCCTGATACCCCAGAGAGCGAAATGTGTCCCCTGAAGCATCATTACCTTAGCGATTTTATTGTGTGGTGTCCATGGAAATGTTATCTAAAGAATAATGATCATGGTACATCCTTATTTCTTTTATTAACCCAAATGATATGGTCATCATAAGACCTGAGACAGGGAAGTTGTAGGACAGTAGAGATATTAATTAATGTCCTCAAGTTTCTTTTTACCACATAAAATAAAATTAAGTTTTCCATGGAAATAATGGGTTTGAAAATTTGTGACATGACCTGACAAACTATCTCTGATAAGATAATATCTCAAGGAAAATGATTCTGAGTTCTAAACAATAAACAATTTAATTTTGGTGCATAACTTATTTCGACATTGAAAGTTGTGTACAATTCCAGCAAGCTCCACTTACAGCTTTAACTCTACTTAAATTCTGTTACCATAAGTACTATCCTTTCTTCTAATTTAGAAAATTTAATGAAAATAACTCTGGAAAGCAAGGCTAATTTGCTACTAATATACTTTCTTATAAAATGTAAATTTTAAAGAAAAAATAGAAAAACAAGTAGGTTTATATAAATACACAAAAGTTAGTTCATACTAGTTTAGGTACTACACAATTTTGTTAAACAAGGAAAATATATCTTTTTAGAGGAATAGTATAGCAAGTCTTCTTTAACCAACAGGTCAAACTGAGCATCACTGATAATGGGACAACTTGACATTAGGTGCTTCCTGATATGATGTAATATGTAATGGATAAGTTCTTGTCTAAAAAAATATTTATACTGAACAAAATGAAGCGTTTACAGATATCTCCCAGTATAAAGAAAATACAGAGATAAGAGAAATGAGTCACATATTACCACAAGGAAACAACCAGACAAGTTCAGAATGTGAAACAATCTAAAAGACAAGGGTCCTGTGTTTTTAAAAAGTCAATGTCATCACAAAGAAAAGAATATTTGGCTGGGAAGTATGGAGAGAGGTGCTCTTTTAAAGAAAAAGACAGTCAAGAGACACAAGCAATGTAATTTTTATACATTGATTGAATGATGATTCACACAAGTAGCTACAATACATTTTGGACATAATTAAGAAAATTTAAATATGAGCTAAACATTAGATGATTGTAGAAAATAATTATGAATTTTTTTATCTAGAATAATGTGATGTTATATAGAAGGATGTCCTTATACTCACGAGATGCAAGATGAAATATTTTAGGGTGAAATCTGTAAGCTACTTTCAAATGGTACAAACATAGACACAAACACACCAAAATACCAAACGATAATTAAAGCAAATTTGGAAAAGTGTTAACAATTGTTTTGTCTAGGTTGTGAGTATATTGGCCTTCATTGTACTATTTTTTGAACTTTTCCAAAACTTAAAAAGAATTATTAATAAAGAGTTGGAAAAGTTGCATAAAAATTTGAATGTATTTAATGTCACTGAACTGTACACTTGAAATGGTTAAACTGTTAAATTTTATGTTGTGTATTTTTGACCAAAAATGTTTAAAAGTTGGAAAAAATCTCATGTAAAGAGTAATCCTGTCTTAACCACAGTCAGTGTCAATAAACTAGAGGTTTTGTGAGATCTCTAATTATTCACTTAAGGTTTATCCAGAGACACAATCTTCAAGGAAACACATTCTAGACAACTAAAGAAACTACCAAGTGGTTGCTCTGGGATTCTGACTTTTTGTTTTAAAGCAATGGACCAAACTGCATGAATAATTTCTATCGTTAGATGACACAGACAGATACTTTAGTAATGATTCAGTAGGAACTGTTAGTCGTGGTTTATGGGTTATATGCACAGTATATGGCTTTTGGGATCTCTGCTCCATTTCTGAATTTTCCATGAAAGACAGTACTTAATATTTAGCTTGGAATAAAGAGAAGCTAAAATGAGTTAAGTATTAGAAAATTAAATTTATCTGTAAAAGAATTCCAAGTAGATATTACAAAAATTTTTTGAACCACAGTTCAGAGGATATGAATAGATTCTAAAAGTATCCTGGGACATGACTGAGGTTCAACAAGTCAGGGCCAATGTTTCCCTAAAGACTTTTAGGCTGAAACCACAATTACAGGTCACTTTTAATTCTGTTCAGAACTCTTCCACACACAAAGCTGTGGGGACACTGTAATTCCTACTCACAGTGACTGAAAATGAAAGCCTGGTTATAAGTACAAAGGGGGATTTTCTGCCAAGCTCAATGAAAGAAGGAAGTGGCAAGGGTGGGTACAGGATAGCCAAAATTTCCTAGTCTTAACTGTGGACAGCAAGATTGCTTAAAGTTCTAAAAAATATTCCCAAATTAGGTCTTGTCACATAAGACACATTCCTGCCAAAAAAATATATGACAAGGATTGGGATGTGGATACGAGGTCAAAAGTGACATCTTTACATGTCAAAGTCTTAAATGGAATAATGTACTGAATAATAATAATAATAAATAATGGCAGTGATCTCTGTTTGGTCCTAGATTTCTGGTTGTACATGTGTATGTGTCTGTATAAAACTTTGGTTAAGCCAGATAACACTTTTATGATACAGGTTCTTTAAGTGTTAAAATGTGAAAAAGGTCTTGTATTAGTCCATTATTATATTGCTATAAGGAAACACACAAGACTGGGAAATTTATAAAGAAAAGAGGTTTAATTGACTTATAGTTCCGCATGGCTGGGGAGGCCTCAGGAAACTTACAATCATGGCAGAAGGCACCTCTTCCCAGGGAAACAGGAGAGAGAATGAGTGCCAGCAGGGGAAATGCCAGATGCTTATAAAACATCAGATCTTGTGAGAACTCACTCACTATCATGAGAACAGTATGGAGAAAACTGCCCCCATGATTCAATTACCTCCCATCAGGTCTCTCCCATGACATGTGAGGATTATATGGATTACAATTCAAGATGAGATTTGGGTGGTGACACAACCAAACCATATCAGGTCCCTAACCTATAAGGTTTTTGTAAAGAGAATGTGAAATATTATATACACACACACACACACACATATATTTGTAAGTGTAATATATAATATTTATATGTAATATGTAATATATATATAAATTTAGTACAGTGCTTTAGTTGTTATTTAGTACTATGCACAGTAAGTGCTCAGTTAACATCATCATCATTTTTAAGTCATCATTATAATCATCTCAGACTCTGACACAGTTCAACCTTGTAACCACAGTGGTATGGAACAACCTGAGGGAGACCAAGGGCTGAAATTAACTCACTCATAGTGGGTTAGCAAAGAATATCATGACTAGGATAACAGAAAATATGAGCTCTAGAATCTAAGATAGCAGTTTAAACCAGAAGTCACAAACCCAAATGCCTAAAAGCAGCTAGCAGGTACTATGCATGAGTAACTCAAGGGTGATGGTGCATATGTCAATATAGGTGATTAGTCAAGTCTGGGTTAATCTAGTAAAAATATGCCCCATCTGAGGAAGCAGCTGTAGTTTAATTCTAGATGATGGTTGAGATGAGAGAATGCAGGCTCCGTATAAACGGATCTTATAAGTTTAAAGAAAATTTCAAATCCAAGATATTTTGTGGGGAATTTTTTTGTTTCTGAAACATTGACACAATTTTACATACAATTGTGCAGGCCAAATAAAAAATTCTGCAGGCAGATCTGGTCCAATGACTAATTGGTGATCTCTGGTTTCTGGCTTCTTACATCATTCCTATCTAAGATTAGTACTGGTTCTAAAGATTGGGGTGAGATTGAGCCTCTGTGTTGGGGACAAGTAGACCAGAATAGTGTTGCTTGATGGAAATATAGTATGATATGAGTCAGCAATGTGAACCACGGATGTATTTTTGAATTTTCTAGTAGTCACATTAAAAACAAATAAAAAGAAATAGGTAAAATTATTTTAATAATGTATTTTATTTAACTCAACGTATCTATCACATTATTATTTTAACATGTAACATTAATTACTAATAAGATATTTTGTATTTTTATGAGAAGTCTGCAGAATCAAGTGTGCATTTTACACTCACAGTACATCTTAATTTAAGGTTAGCCACACGTCAAGTACTCGGTGGCCATATGCGGGTAGTAGTTACCGTACTAGAGAGCACCAGTCTAGAGCATGCTTCTCAAAATTTAATATTGCTATGGTTTGAATGTGTCCCCTCCAAAATTTATGTTAAAACTGGTGTATTAAGTGGTAGGGCTTTTGGAAAGTGATAAGTCATGATAGCTCTGTCTCAGAAATGGATTAGTGTCTTATAAAGAAACTGGAGGGAACTAGTTTAAGCCCTTTTCTGGTACCATCTTGGAAGCAGAAAGAAGGCCTCACCAAATGGCAATTCTGCCAGCACCTTGGTCTTGGACTTTCCAGCCTCCAAAACCATGAGAAATAAATTTCTGTTGTTTATAAATTACCCAGTCTGTGGTATTTTGTTAATAGCAGTACAAACTAAGACAAATAAGCATATGGAAATACTGAGGATCATGTTAATATACTGATTCTAACTCAGTGGTTGAAAGAGAGCCTGAGATGCTTCACTACGGGTTCATGGACTGTATTTTGTGTATCAAGGAGCTAGGTAGTTGTGGTAAGTCTGCTTTAGCTAGCAGGTTTTCGCTCAAAGTATTTCCCCCTCTTTAAATTCAGTGAACCTCTGCTGAAGAGACTAAACTAATATTCTAATTAACAATTGCCATATTTGAATTTGGAAAAGCATTAATAACTTTAAAAATAGGCAATATTTTAATACTATTTGTAGAAGCCCTGGGTTCATTTACTGCTTTTTTTTTTTTTTTTTTCCTTTTTAAACTTGAGAATCAGCCAATATGTTACCAGAATGCTTTCATAAGAATGCACTTAAGCACAGGATAAGTGCGTATAATTCTAACTTCAGGGGCTTGGAACGTTAAACATTTTAATAAAACAGACAATGGGACTTCAAGGGAAATTTGACAATAATACCTTTCAAAGCTTTAGTATTTAAGGTCATTTTCTGGTCAAGGGTATGAATATTTCATGGAAACTCTAAAAAGAAACACAAAGAAAAATTTTTCATTTCCTCTTGATTATCCTATCTGAGGGATGGGTAGAGCTCTATAGGCAAGCTTTAGATCTTTGTTCAACAAATGCATAAACATGGAAATGTATGCAAATATATGTGGAGCCAAATATAAATGATTCTACATGGTACAGTTGTCCTTAGGATATAAAAGCTTAAACCAGGAATAGTGTTCTAGAGGTGAGCAGTGAATGAGAATGCTGAAGAACTTATCCTCTCTCATCACTGTTTCATTTATGAACTTTAGTAAGTGGTTTACTATTTATTTTATTCTCTCTCCGATGGTAAGAATAATGCTTGTCATGCCCATATCATAGGGAAGTGTGAAGGAACTTGAAACTGTAACCTACTATCCACTTATAATTACTTACCAGTGTGTTGAAAAGAAAGTACTTAATCTTAAAGACATAGTTAAGATGGAAGCTGAATTGAAAAGATTGCCAAGTGGTCAGGGCCCTTTCTAATGCTGCATTTCATAATAGTAGCAGCTGTCTATCGACATTTGTGTTTTCCACAGTAAAAATGCAAGACTAGATTCTAATCATAGACACAAGATGTTTGTCTCTACATAGAATAAAAGGCCGTGCCAAAAGGTAAGGATAGAGAGACTTTATGAAATATTTAATTTTAAATTTTGGCTTCAGTTCTGAATCAAACTAAGTATGGAACTTCATATATCAAAGGGACTTTTTTCCTTAATAACAACTGCCTAACTACCATATTCTATATTAATACTGGGCAGTTAAAGATATGAAATCAAAAGCAAAACTATAGTATCCTATAGGACAGTATATTTATGACTTTCAAAAAGGATGGGACTTATTAAACAAAATACAAAAGTGCAACCTGTAGAGGTAACGTTTAAAATGCATTAAGATGACTATCAGAACTTCTGATTTCTGACCATCAAAATCAATGAAAAAAAAAATAAAAGAAGAACTACACCCAGAGAGATGATATTTTGCAATACACATAAGAGGCAAAGGATTAATCAGTATCCAAAAATAAATAAAAAGAATCATATAATTTACAAGAAAAAGAATAACTCACTTGAAAGAATAGGGAAAAATCTTAACAGGTACTTTACAGAAAGAAAATCTGAACAGCCAATAAAAGATGCCCAATCTAATAAATAATCAAGTAAATAAAAATTAAAACCACACTGAGAGATCATTTATAACTCACTACAGTGGGAAAGAACAGTTTATTAATATCTTGTGTTGGTGAGGATGAGGGTTAACCAGATCACTTATATAAGACTTCTCATGGATACAAAATGATACAACTACTCTGAAAAATAGTTTGGCATAATCTGTACACTCTTTTGTGTTTCTGGCTTTGAATTTTCTATAAATTAAAAAATATATTTATTTTGTATTTCTGCATGAATTTCTTTCAAGGTAACCAAATAAGTGATAAGGAAAAGTTTTTCTCCATAGAAGAATTCAAGCTAAAAAACTCAGGATAAATAATAGAATTATAGATTCACCATTATTCAACCCTTAGTAAAAATATTTAGGTAGCTTTCAATAACAGATGCTAACACCATTGGGTGAAATTTTATGGAAAAATCTTATAATGAAGTAATTAGACTGGCATCACCTGAACCTACTGATTGAGCCCAGGAGATCTAAAATTGGGGCAATACTCAGTATAGAGCATCACATATTAAAATTTCTTACTTAGAAAAAAATTATACTCCATTTTATCAAATCAGTTTCTAGGGAAGAGAGGAATATAGACAGTAGAACAAACAGCATGATTTTACTGGATCAGTAAAATCCAGAATGTGAGACATTTGAGGACAATGATTTTTAGGACCTGGTTTCTCCAACGAATCAATAATATAGAAGATAAAGAGAATGCGGGGAACCATTGTAAAAAATAAATAAATAAATAAATAAATACATGCAAGAGGTAAAGATATAGTAAGATGAAATACAATATCACTTAAATTTTGATTGGTCAAATAAACTATAAAAAATAAGTTAGACAGCCAATTAAATTTTATTAAGGGTGAAAATGAAATGTGAACTAGGTATTAGATGACATTAGGAAAGTATTTTGTTAGATATGATAATGTCAAGATGTTTTCTTTAAAAATGTTACAAGATAAGGATCTATGCTGAAGTGTTTGCCGGTGAAATGAGATATCTTACATTTGCTTTAACAAAACAAAGCTGCTAAGATAATAGAATTCACGGTTTTAAATAAATTATTAGTTATAAAGGTGGTGATGAAAAACGGGAGGTCTAGGATAACATCTGGATTTTGCCTTTGGTTTCAAGGGTGGTGCCATTTGCCAAGACAGGTGATACAGAAGCAACAGCAGGCTTCAGAAATTAAAATGACTTTAATTTTGAGCATAAGTTTTAAGAGTCACAAAGGGCTCGATTGAGTTTGGGTACTATAAATTATCGGCAGCCATCCACAGCTTTGTGAAATTTCCTAAAATTTCCTTCAGCAGTACCCAGGGGTGTCGCTACAAGTGCAGTGAAAAAAATGTCTGGATCAATCTACTTTGGAATGTTAGTAGGTCAGATACAACCAAAGACCGAAAAGACATGGGCAGTGGGGATTATTGCAAGAGAGAAGTTAAATGAAACGTTATTCTAGGTAGGATAAGAAAGAGCTAAGTCCATTAAAGTGGTGATGGGAGTCAGGCTCGGTGACTGACGCCTGTAATCCCAGCACTTTGGGAGGCTGAGGACGGTGGATCACCTGAGGTCAGGAGTTCGAGACCAGCATGACCAATATGGTGGAACCCTGTCTCTACTAAAAATACAAAAAGTATCCAGATGTGGTGGTGTATGCCTGTAGTCCCAGCTACATGGGAGGCTGAGACAAGAGAATTGCTTGAACCCGGGAGGTGGAAGTTGCAGCGATCCAAGATTGCGCCATTGCACTCCAGCCTGGGCGACAGAGAGAGACTCTGTCTCAAAAACAAACAAACCACAAAAGGGTGATGGGTAAGGAAGTCTTCAGATAATATCAGTAAGGGTGGATAGAGGATAACAGGCATCTCACAAGAGGTAGGTATTGTTATAATCTTCAAATCTGAATATAGCAGTGGAGAGTTAAAGCATAATGCTGCTACTAATTTTGGGATTATATAGTTAAATAAGAGAGAATAAAATGTTTTGGCTTGCATGCTATTTGGAAAGGAGTAGAAGAACCCATCTGTGAATAGATTGGCAGTGTAGAGTAGATGCTAGGTGATAGACAAGGGTTCTAGAATAAAAGGCACTGGTCGGTAGTAAAAAGAATGATGGATGTGAAGGAATGGGTGTCCCAGAATAGGACAGAGATGAGAGAAATGAGGGTGAGCTGATCAGGGGCCAGCAATTTGGCTGGTGACCAAAGAAAAGTGGAGAAAAACATGTTAGATGAGTGGCTCTTGAGCCTTAGGGGCAGACCAAGTCCCAAGTGCTGCAAAAGCCTCATGAGGTTAACAAATTGTAGGCGCTACTTATCATTGAAAAGGAATGTCACTGGGAATTTACTTATCTTGTCTCTGAAAAATCTTTTTTCTCAGGCTGTTAAAGGAAAAACAATGCAACTATGCTTATTCCTTATTTTTAGAGTTAGTTATTTTCTTATTAATAATCAGTTGTATCACATTCCTATTGTGTATACATTAGCATTTTAGGCACAATGTAGACCATAAAATAAAAAGTCTTTGTTCCTGCCTCTAAGGGTGCAAGAATTATATATAATTCACCTTATATCTGTAGTCCTTGGAAGAAGTCTTTTTTTTCCACTAAAGTAGACTTCGAAATCTTCTGTCTTTAGCCTGTGGGCATAGTCGATGTATCCTGATATCTCTTGACCATAAGAATTTCTGTCACGAATAAAGATCACGGACTGGTAGCACAGAATAGGGAATAAGACAAAAACATAAAAGAGCTGATTTATTATAGAATGCCATAGGATAGAATGATTTAAAACACTAATATGAGTGACCTTAGGAAGCAGGGCTTCTGAAACAGTGGTTATAACATTGAACAGATTCTTTTCCCCCACTGCACCTAAAAACACACGTTACTGGCCTGGTGCGGTGGCTCACGCCTGTAAGGCCAACAGTTTGGGAGGCCGAAGTGGGCAGATCACGAGGTGAGGAGATCGAGACCATCCTGGCCAACATGGTGAAATCCCATCTTTACTAAAATACAAAAAATTAGCCAGGCATGGTGGTGTGCACCTATAATCCCAGCTACTCAGGAGGCTGAAGCAGGGGAATCACTCGAACCCAGGAGGCAGATGTTGCAGTGAGCCAAGAACATGCCACTGCACTCCAGCCTGGTGACAGAGCAACACTCCATCTCAAAAAAAAAAAAAAAAAGGACTCACAATAATACAATATTCCATTTGAAAAACGAAAAGAACAGAGATACAATTAACAAATTAACAATTAGTTGTTATTATGCTGATAGTTTTATCTTGATTGCCTACTCTGTTTAGTATTGAATGCTGAGAATACTGTGCTGAAAAGGATTCTCAGGCAAGTTTTTGGCTAAGGGGAGAAAGTGTTGTGATGGTTTAGTTATACATCCCACAGATATGGCAGGAGGAACTAGCATTCTTTGTTATTTCTGTGTGCATTCTTATACAGACTTCAATCATCAGTCCTTTTCATTTTGCCCATATAACTCCATGTAAATTAGTATCCATTTCTCCATGCTTTTAAGCCACTTATTTCTTAATTTACACAGCACAAATTATAAACAAATAGTAACTCAGAGACTTCTTGAGACTCACACTACAGACCAAAGTCTAGAAAGGCTGCACCTCCTTAAACAAGGACATGAGCCATAATTTTCAATATTTCATATGTATTCCTAAAGGTACTTGACATCTTTTCACGATCATAATTGCTCCCAATATCAGTTATGTCATATTGGGACACACAAATACACACACACGCACACGGAGACAGAGACAAAGACAGAGGGAGAAAGCCCCCTCCCCATGGAATTATATTAACAGAAAAAGAAAAGTATCCCAAATGTCCTCCCCACTGTCTTTAAATGAGAGATGAACCGAACTTATTTCTCCAGCAGAATGGCAGACTAGATATTGTGACTGACCTTCCTACTAAAAACAAATAAAAATTCTGAATAAAATCTAAAACAATAACTTGTAAAACGCATTGATGCCCTGGCAAGGAAAAGAAATATTCAGAGTCCAAAAACTAAGCGAAAGCAGGAACCCAGAGAGGAGAGCAGGGCCTTAGAATAATCTTTGTTCTGAAAGCATCTGCCTAACCTCAGGGAATTGGAGCAAGGTTTCCATGACCTTGTAGGGTGAGGATGCAGGAAACAAATTCTACCTTTCAGAGACAAAGGCTCATAGAACTTATTGCCTCAACAGAAAGCTGAGAAATCAAAAATGCATGAAGTACTATATCTTCAATGAATCCAGAAAATATAAGAATTATCCAAGAACAGTATGCCAGGGAAAATTCTTTCCAGTGAGCAAAATATAAACATCTTCAGACCAAAAGAAATAATGAGGGAATTGACTAACAAGATCATTGCTCAAAGAAATTCTGCAGGATATATTTCAGGCAAAAGGAAGTGATTCTAGCTGTCGAGTCAAAGATAAAGAAAAAATAATAATCAAAGAAAGTTGGAAATATAGAGGTAAGTAGAAACAAATATTGACTGTATAAAACAACAATAACGGCTTCTTAAATAAAAAGAATAATGTGTTTAAAATGTTTGAAATAGACATATGTTTGGAGGAAGTGATTAAAGTGTTGTGATGTTCTGGAATTTTTCAGAATGAGGGCAGATGTATTGATCCATTTTAGAATTTGATAAATATGTGTGTATAAATCTAGGATGATTATTAAGAAATAAGAAATAGTATATATGACCTTTAAATTATAGTGGGATATATTAACTTAATGAACCAATTAAATAGAAGGCAATAATGAAAAGGAAAATTATAGAAGAGTCAGGAAAAATAAAATACACAAAATGTAAAGGTAGTGCCATGGGTTCAATTGTGTCCTCCCCAAATTCATATGTTGACACCCTGAACTCTAGTACCACAGAATTGACTGTATTTGAAGACAGAGCCTTTTGAAATGAGAATACATTACAATGAGCATTTTAGGGTGGGTTCTAATCCAAGTTGATTGTGTAAATGTGGACACACAGAGAGACGCCAGGGTGCACGTGCACAGAGTCAAGACTATGTGAGGACACAGCAAGAAGATGGCCATCTGCAAAAAAAAGGGAAAAGAACCCTCCTAAGAAACCAAATCTGCCAACACCTTCAATTATCTTGGACTTCCAACTTCCAGAACTGTGAGAAAATAAAATTGCTTTGCTTAAGGCATTGTCTGGGGTATTTTGTAGTGGCAGCCTTAGCAAACTCATACAGATTATAATAAGTTAAAATAATTAAGTAATTGCAATAAGTATAAATGACTAAATGTTTAAGTTAAAAACAAGCTTATTAGCATATATATATATAAAAATAACATGAAACATAATTACACTTAAAGGTTGAAAGTTAGATAATCAAAAAACTTATATACGGTTGAGTTTTCATCCAAAAAGAGCAGTTATCAGTATACTAATATTAGACAAAATGGTTTTTAACATAAAAACCATTACTAGGGATGGAGCTTCACTACATAATGATACAAGGTTAATGTCATAGAAAAATATAACAATTCAAAATTTGAATGAATCTTTAAAAACAAAGTTTCAAGGTATTTAAAGCACAAATTGATAGAACTAGAAGGATATATAGACGATTCATTATCCCTTTCGTGAATTCATCTCCATTTTTTCTAGATGAAGCAGAAAATGAATACATAAAAATTAAAAAATTAATATCGATTTAAAGGACTTAAAAACAAACATGAAGGCTTGATAATTATCATAGGCTAGTACCAAAATTTCTTTACACTTCAATGTTCTTGTAAGTAAAATGACTGAGAATCTAAAATTATATACATTTGGCCATAATTTCACTATTTTATGTTACGATATATAGCCTTTTTGTGTCAGTTAAATCCCCTTTTCCCCGGAAACTTGATTAAATTTATTTCAAAACTCTCTTCTCCAGCTCTGTGAGAGTTAAATGTCTTCTCTGATTTTTGTGAATTCCTAGTTTTCTGATGATGGAGGACTTTAAGTGAGGTCAAATGGAGTATAAATGTGAGTCCCTCTAGAATCATCATATATAGCCCTGGGCAAGTCACTCAAACTCTCTCAATGTCTCACTTAGATTCATTAGTCCTGTGCTCTTAAGCAACTTCCGAAAAACCTCCAGCAAGTTTCTACCAAAAACAAAACAAAACAAAAACAAACAAAACAACAGAATCCTGCTTAGACCTGAGCAGTTAGCTAGTTTGGCCACTGAGCAGCCTCTTTCTTCATGATTCTCCTTCAACTCTGTAGAGCAACGGAACAGTCCCTGACTGCCTGGAACTGCTCAGCTTACATTTATGTGCTGTCGGGGTCATCTGCCCTGAGCACCCAATTCGTAAACATCATGCAAATACTGTTATTTATTTTCTCAGTTAGAATTCTGGTTATTAATTATTGTATCTATGATTTTTAAATTTTCAACCAAAAACATGCCCAATTAAAATTTTTAAACCTAAACTTCTCATCGCAAAAAAGATACTCATCTGGGGCTCTTTTTACACAACTCTGTATAGAACAAATGTGAATTCTTTCAATATGTCTTTCCAAGTGTGGTTACATATGTGCAAAAGTATAAGAAGATGTGGGAAGATTTTTAAGAAGACTTTTTAGTAAAATTTTTAAAAAGTTTGCTAAAATATTTATCCAATGAACACAATGCTTTATTAAATTATTTTTAAAATTTGATTGGAACTGTTAGTATGTGGTAATTGCTGACAAATTGTCAGGAAATTACAACTCAAAATTTAATTTTAGAAATAAATCTTTTAAATGGCATGGTTTGGGGTTATAGAGGCAGAAGAGGTGATAACACTGATAATCAGACAGATGTGGTGGCAGATATTAATTATTGTCAAGAACTTCAGGGCTGGTTGAAAGTTCACTGCCTTATTTATATTTTGTGGATTGCCTAAGAATTTGAATGCAGTTAAACTAACAGTCTCAGTTAATTGTGTATTCATTTCAAAATGTGTATTTTTCTCCAGAGTTAATAGTAATTATTTCTTCTATGAATACTTGTTATCGTTTATTAAGAAGCCAGTATATTCTGAGTGAAGTTTTAAGAGCTTCACATTCATTATCTCATTTAATTGTGTCAAACATTTTATAATGGCTAGATAGCATTATTATCCTCATTTTATAAAGGTGGGAAATGAAAGCATTAAGAGTTTTGGTAACTCCCAAGGACATGTAGCTAGAGAGGGGAGCACCCAAACTCATACCCAGGTTGGCTTCCCATGATACTCAGGTTCTTATCTACTGCATGATGGATAACTTGGATTCAAATGCTGGCTCTGTCACCTACTTACTGTGTGACACTGATAAGTTAGTAATACGTTTTAAGATTTAGTTTCTTGTATAATAAAATGGTCGTAATAATACCTAAGTTGGTGTGTGAATTAAATAACACTATTTTGCTAAGCACTTGGTAATGCCTGGTACATGGCAAGCATTCAATAAATAGTATCTATTGCTTTTGAAAAGTTTTGTCATTAATGTTGCTACTGTATTTGTAGCATGTTAAGAGTTTTATAAATTACTTAGGGGATATGGAAATGGAATAATCGTATCAGAATTCCATTGCCTGGTGTATATAGTTATGTCAGGGTTGCCCTACATGGTTCAGTTTCTTTCTTAAGTTTAGTTACTCACAGTTAAAACTTTTGATAAAATTTGAAGCTAAAATTGAAATAAGCTTTTTAGTTATTATATATATATGTGTGTGTGTATATATACACACACACAAGACACACCCAATTGATCATAAAACCACTATTCTGGGATCCAGAATGGGGTGCACAGATCAAAAGAGCCCCTTGAAGAATTAGGTTTATTTCAGCCTGAGTGTGATGTATTTCAGTAACTGAAAGCTTTATTATTCAGAGCCCTCTACAGACTTAAGAATAATTTTAAAATGTAATAAATAATTGCTTAGGCTTACCTAATAACATTTTTAAGTAATAGCTTTATTGAAGTATAGTTTACATAACATAAAAATTCACGCTGAAGTTTAAGTGTGCAATTCAATGATTTTTAGTGAATTTATGGAGTTGCACAACAGAACTCAGATTTAGAATATTCTCATCACTCCCAAGAGATCCCTTATGACATTTGTAGCCATCCCTGTCTTCACCCCCAGCCCCAGGCAATCACTAATCTACTTTCTATCTCTATAGATTCCCTTTTCTGGATTTTTCATAAAAGTGGAATCATACAATATATGACCTTTTTCATTCTAATAACATTTTTAATCACAGTTAATTTCCCAAAAGACACATGAAAATGATACTTTATATATTAAAGGGCTTTTAAAAATGATGATGTTATGTTTATAAAGGAAAAACTACCAAAATTCATATTTTCCTTAGATAAAACCCTTTAATACTATCTAGAACAAGTCAAGCTACAACCAACAAAAGCATAAAAAAAATCAAATGCTATTCGTT
This sequence comes from Macaca mulatta, assembly GCF_049350105.2. Lineage (NCBI taxonomy): Eukaryota > Metazoa > Chordata > Mammalia > Primates > Cercopithecidae > Macaca > Macaca mulatta. The sequence continues at coordinate 52,918,901 of NC_133410.1, forward strand.
TGAAGCCACAAATACTGATCTATTTATTAGCAACCTAAGCAGAAAATACTAGTTTTTGTTTAACCATGTAATAAAACCCTACAAGAACAAACAATGAAGAAATATCAAGACACATTGCTTCTGATATTGAAGTGGCGAATAAGACACCAAGGAGCATGTAGAATCTGATATTTTATTGAGGTAGCCTGTGACCTCAAAAGTTGAACCAATGTTAGGTGAAAAGACTTATGCGATACTTAGTTAGGTCCTCATTACCTCTCATATATTGGAAAAAGATGAATTAAAGTAAAATTCAGACCATTAATATATCATTTGGATCTTTGGCTGCTTGTCTTTTCCCAGAAGTGGATTAAAATACAAATTCATAAACTTGTTATAAGCTGAGTACATGTGTTGCCTGATTTTTCTTGCCAAATACTAATGAGGGGACATAAACCTGATACATCGAAATGGGACTTTATTGACAGTGAAGCCAAAGTCACTTAAAAAAAAAAAAAAAAAAAAAAAGCATACTAAGCAGTATGTTGGTGTACTAAAACTGAAACAGCCTTTTCAAGGGAATGAGAGCTGTCAAACAAAGCTAAGTTGTTGTGTTACCCAGAGACCAGACTGTCAGTGTGCTCTCTGATAGAGACAAATGAAGGAATCGTTATGTGCTAGAATTTTAAAACTCTGGAATATTCTAATGAATCATTAATTGTAGGGACTCTTTTGGTTTCAGAACTTAAGTGATTTTTGCAAATGGAGCCTAAGTTCTCTAGGAATCGACAATTGTTTTCTAACATTTAAAAATGCCCATCATTTTAAATCTCCCTGCAACAAGTTATTTTTGGAATGTTTTGTGCTGATAACTATTTTTAAATTCTATATTCTCTCAGTCAATTGCAGTTTTACATATATGTAAAATATATATAATTTTCACTATTCATGCAATTCACAGGGTTATATTTAGCACAGTTCTTTGTCTTTCTTGTTGGAGGCTTGGGCTCAGAACAAGCACACTTTTATTTCCACATTGTTGGCCAAAGCAGGTTGCAGGCCAGTCCAGATTGAAGAGGCAGGGCAGAGTGACTTCTTCTCTTGATGGGAGGAGCTACCAAGTGTCATTGCAAGGGCTCGTGGATAAAGGACAAAGTGGATAATTGTAGCCACTTTGCAATCTGTAGTTATTTACCATAAGAAACTAAGAATTTTGCATATAGCTGGCTTGTTCATTTTGCAATGGTTGCAGATTGATTTCTCAGGGGGAATCATTGATTTTTTTTCTCTCCTAGATTATAAGACATGTCTATATTTTAAATGGCTTTATTTATTTATTTATTTATTTATTTATTATATTTTTTGAGATGGAGTCTGGCTCTGCTGCCCAGACTGGAGTGCAGTGGCACGATTTCGGCTCACTGCAACCTCTGCTTCCCAGTTTCAAGTGATCCTCCTGCCTCAACCTCCCGAGTAGCTGGGACCATGGGAACGCCACTGCTCCAAGCTAATTTTTGTATTTTTAGTAGAGATGGTGTTTCACCATGTTAACCAGGCTGGTCTCGAACTCCTGACCTCAAATGATCCACCCACCGTGCCTTCCAAAGTGCTGGGATTACAGGTGTGAACCACTGCGCCTGGCTAAATGGCTTTATTTTGAATTACCAGTGAAATTAGGAATAATTTAAGAATATCTTGTCTCACCATTAGTATCCAAACTGTTCTAGAATGTCCAGGTATTGAAAATTTTTAAAAATCAAGCTTTAACTACTTGGAAGAAGAAAATAAAATTATTATATTTATGTATGAACTGGTAATTTATTTAGAAAATCCAAAAGAGTGAACTGAAAAACTTCTAAGACAGTTCAATAAGTTGATCCAGTACAAAATATTTATACAAAAAATAGATGGATTTTATTCTAGTAATAACCCATCAGCTATTGTGCATGCAATCTTCACTTGCATTATTTTTTAATAGAATTATAACATTTTGCAAAACATTTTTGTAAAATGAATTTCTAGAATAACATAAACATGAAATGAAAAGACTACATTGTTGAACAAAAGTTATGAAATAACTGTGCTGAAATTCTAAGCAAAACACAAGTGGGTATCTTTCACTACTTAAAATTTTAGCTTGAAGAACAAATGGCTAAGAATAAGATGATTTATAAAGGAGAAATAAACAGTAGGACTTGCACTATTAGACAAAATAGCTACAATAATTAAAACATGTATCATTGGTACAGTGATGGATATAGATCAATGAAAAAGACTTCTGAAACACACCCATGTACACAAATGTGTGTGCATATAATATATATGCTTTCCATAAGTTTTGTTTATATTTTCTAAATTTCTAAAACAAATATCTACTCTTTCTTTGGCTGCACAATTCCAAAATCTTGTCTTTATCCACCGTTTTCTGACCTCTATCACTTATCTTTCTAGCTAACATATTCAATCCAATAATCCTTTCAGCTCTTTGGAGCCACTAATCCATTAAACCATCACATTTTAGTATGCTTGTCTTCTTTATTTGCTCATTTTTTCTCTTTATTAAATTTAGATTCCATGGTGCAGCATCAAAATTGTTCAGTTGTGTAGCACTTCAAATTTCTTGCACACATCCTTCTATTGTACTAGTTTAGAAAATTCTGATATCGTTTCAACCCAATTTTCCTTTTCGGTTTTTTTTTTTTTTTTTCCGTAGCAACAGCTGAGTTTGGCTAGAAAAGGAAACTATGATGACTGGTCTCAGTAAAAATTAATGAGCATAAACTCCCACACTCCCAATTTTTTTACATATCTTCTCTCTCATCAAACTTTCACGAATACCCTTTCTCACATTCAATTATTTTCTCTCTGGAAATACCAACAATCAGAACAGAGCCACTGTGTCTTCCTCCCATCAGATGTGCAGATCCATCTGCACCTAGATCTGTGTTCTTCCTGTCATCGTGTTCTAAGGGCTTGGATATCCATGCTTCTATCCAAGATGTCTCTCTTTTTGTGCATTTGATCTCATTTCATCTCCTGTTACTTTCACATATTGATTTCTTATTTACTTTGTGTAAGTTCATTACTATTAACATTTAACCATTCTGCAATATCTACTATTTGAAAAAGAAAGAGGCTCATTACAGTCCCACATGTCTGCTTCCCCTTATAGCAGAATCCTCAGTATTTCTTTAGCTATTACAGTCATTTTCCTGCAGCACTCTGCTGAAATAGCTTTGTTTCTTACACCAACTGTTTTATCTTTCTAAATCCAAAGGTCAATTTTCATTTATAAAAAATTTTACTTGAACTCCAAGTGGCATTTGACATAATTGTTCACCACCTTTTTTGTGAAATGTTTTCTGCGTCTGCATCAGTGATACTGTGTATTCTCAAGATTTTCTTCTGCTTCACCAAACTCTTCTTAATTGGCTCCTTCTCTTCTTCCTGACCTCTAAATTTTGGAATTCTCCCAGGCTTAGTCCTCATCTTTTCTCTGTCTGCATTCACTCACCAGTTGATCTTATCCAGTTCCATGAATTTATTTAATTACCACTTTTTACTCTTTCATGAATTTCAGACTAGTGTGTGTATTCTTTTCTCTCTTCTCTAAGGTCTCATAGACAACTAAAACTGAACATGTCTATCACACAACTTCTTTTAATATCCTGTCTCACCACCTCAACCAAATCTTCTTTCCATGTAATATGCAACACTATTTACCTAATTGCTCAGGCCAAAAACCTAGGAGTTCTTCTTGACGCCTACTTTTCATGACACTTCACATTCATTTCAATCCATTCACAAGTCTTGTTGCCTCTACCTTCAACATATATAGTCTGTTTCTTGCATATTTTTCCAACCTAATTCCCACTATTTTCCCCATACCTTATTCTACTTCTGCCATATTGGTCTTCTGATAAAAATGTTTCTGCCTAAGGCCCTTTTGTATGATATGTTTTCTGCCAAAAATGCCCTTTCCTTAGCTATCTAAAAATCTTGGTCTCTCACTTCATATAGATTTCTGCTAAAATTTCACTCCTCTGGAAGTCTTCCTTGGTCTCTCTAACAAAAGTAGCATGTACTTTACAGGTGCTATGGCTTTGCCTTGTTTTATTTTTGTTCATAGCAGCTATATCCATCTGATATTTATTTCTTTATGTTTTACCTCATTTTAAAATTGCCTTTTGTCTGGGCATGGTGGCTCATGCCTATAATCCCAGCACTTTGGGAGGGCGAGGCAGTTGAATCACCTGAGGTCAGGAGTTCAAGACCAGCCTGACCAATATAGGGAAACCTTGTCTCTACTAAAAATACAAAAATCATCTGGTTATGGTGGCGGGTGCCTGTAATCCCAGCTACTTAGAAGGCTGAGACAGGAGAATTAATTGAACCCGGGAGGCAGAGGTTGCAGTGAGCCGAGATCATGCCACTGTACTCCAGCCTGGGCGATAGAGCGAGACTTCGTCTCAAAAAACAAACAAACAAACAAACAAATAAATAAATACATACATAAATTTTTTAAAAAGAAAATAAATTGTCTTTCTTTCTCCTTAGTTTGCAGGGGCCATAAAGGTGGAGACTTTATTTTGTTCTACATGCTATCACGGTGCCTGGTACATACTGGCCATTCAATAACTATTTGCTAAGTGAATGAATTGATGGTATTCCTAATGTGCATCTATCAAAAGGAATAGAATAGAATAACTAGCTGGGTTTCATGTTGCTGAATATTAGAAAGAGAACTTTACACTGATGATGTCATCAAGAGCATTTTCAATAGATGATGAGGCCAACTATGATGAATTAAAGAGTGAATAGAGAAATAAGAAATAAACATATCTTAGATAACCCTTTAGAAATCTTTTGCTAAGAGCAACAGAGAAAGGAAGTTGGTTTTTCTTGAATAGAATGCAGTGTCAAAGGAATCACATAAACTGATAATGCTTCCTTCTTTCCTTTTATCTGTTTGGAAAGCATAGAATCAAACTTTTTGTTTGCCATAAAAACAATTTTATGTTCAAACTTCTCTTTTTGATTTATCTTATTATTTTATTATTCTCTCCCTCTGTCTCTCTCTCTCTGTGTCTCCAATTTCTTCATTTTATTGGGTGTTTCTCTAAGTTTATCCCACATAAGAATCACCTGAAAGGCTTGCAAAGCACAGATTGCTGAGTCCCATCCCCAGAGTTTCAGATTCAGTAGGTCTGGGATGATGTCCAAGAATTTGCATTTTTAACAAGCTCTCAGATGATGCTCATTCTGCTGATCAAGGGAACTGCGCTTTGAGAACCATGGTTTTATTTTAATGTGTTTGTGTTTTAGTGCTAACTTGGAACAGGGCAGGAAAGAATAAAGAGAAGAAACAGAAAAGGGAAGAGAAGGCAGGAAGGAATGTTGGGGTCCGCATGTTTCCTAAACAAAGGAATGAACACACAAGACAACACAAGACAAGACAAACATGGCGGCCGCCTCGAATGGCGCGCTCTGCTTTATTTTATACCGTCGTTTTGTGGAATGTTGCCAAGTCACAAGACACATTGTTGTTTTTCTGACCTTTCCCTGACTTTCTGGATTTTTAAGATGTTTACACATAAACAAGCCCCCAACGCTCTGCTTCGTTTGCAAGAGCGGGACTTATCGGGAATGCCTCGTTTGGGAGCACGTAGTCCTCTACAAAGGAAGTATAAAGATACAATAAAAAAAGTTTAATAATTAAAGAGTCAGCTATATAGGTAGATCTAAATATAAAAATATCTGTCTTCCTTCTTATATTCTTCTCTTATATTCCTGTAATTGCCAGAAGCCCAGATCTATCCTTGTAGAAGCTGACATACATTTAGTAGCACAATCGCAGGCCTATAATAAACACCAGCTGAAGCTTCCTGACAAATCATATCGCCAGGGTTTTAATGATAGAAATTCAACTGTAGTTCCACACTGAGGCTACTGTAACCAACATAACAATGTGCCAGAGAGCCAACATCTGTGATGTCATTCCAATGCCAAAATAATAGATCAACTATAGTAGAAGATGCAGGCTGAATTGAATATCCCTGAAAATGGTACCACCCCATCCCATCCCATCCCGTATTTTCATACTGAAATTATTATTTCTACATGACCCTGTAGCTTACTTGATTTTTCCAGTTGTTTTGATGCTTTGACTGGGTCTTTCACAAGTTATTTTTCTTCTACTTCATGGGTCAGGGTTGCCCAAATACCCAGACCTTCTCTTACACCTTTCAGATCCTGCATAGGCAATCATTCCTTCTTTTTATTTTCCTTTCATTCCAACTATGTATTTTCCCTACATTTTCATAAGTGTAAAATGACATAATTGTGAAATAATGAAATGCATAATGCCTCTCTTATTTTCATCTATTTTCACAAAATGTTAAGAGGTTTAAAAGAAAGAATTTACTGAGAACCACAGGAAACCTTTGATGCAAGTTTCACAAAGAACTTGTCAGTGCCTAGCTCATAGTAGATGCTTAAAAATATTTGTTGAAAGAATGATTAAATTAATACAGAATTAATACATTTCTTAGGCTTCATTACTGGATCCTCTTTAAATATAGGTGCTTCTTAGTTTGGCCAGACACTGTTTTCTTGGACAGTGACTTCAACTTCCACTTATACACCAGAAGCTTTTAAATCCTTTATCTCCAGTTTTGAGGTTTTCCTTGATTTTTTTTTTAAATTTATTTATTATTATTATACTTTAAGTTGTAGGGTACATGTGCATAACGTGCAGGTTTGTTACATATGTATACTTGTGCCATGATGGTGTGCTGCACCCATCAACTCGTCATTTACATCAGGTATAACTCCCAACTCCCAATGCAGTCCCTCCCCCCGCCCCCCTCCCCATGATAGGCCCCAGTGTGTGATGTTCCCCTTCCCGAGTCCAAGTGATCTCATTGTTCAGTTCCCACCTATGAGTGAGAACATGCGGTGTTTGGTTTTCTGTTCTTTTGATAGTTTGCTAAGAATGATGGTTTCCAGCTGCATCCATGTCCCTACAAAGGACACAAACTCATCCTTTTTGACGGCTGCATAGTATTCCATGGTGTATATGTGCCACATTTTCTTAATCCAATCTGTCACTGATGGACATTTGGGTTGATTCCAAGTCTTTGCTATTGTGAATAGTGCTGCAATAAACATACGTGTGCATGTGTCTTTATAGCAGCATAATTTATAATCCTTTGGGTATATACCCAGTAATGGGATGGCTGGGTCATATGGTACATCTAGTTCTAGGTCCTTGAGGAATCGCCATACTGTTTTCCATAATGGTTGAACTAGTTTACAATCCCACCAACAGTGTAAAAGTGTTCCTATTTCTCCACATCCTCTCCAGCACCTGTTGTTTCCTGACTTTTTAATGATCGCCATTCTAACTGGTGTGAGATGGTATCTCATTGTGGTTTTGATTTGCATTTCTCTGATGGCCAGTGATGATGAGCATTTTTTCATGTGTCTGTTGGCTGTATGAATGTCTTCTTTTGAGAAATGTCAGTTCATATCCTTTGCCCACTTTTTGATGGGGTTGTTTGTTTTTTTCTTGTAAATTTGTTTGAGTTCTTTGTAAGTTCTGGATATTAGCCCTTTGTCAGATGAGTAGATTGCAAAAATTTTCTCCCATTCTGTAGGTTGCCTGTTCACTCTGATGGTAGTTTCTTTTGGTGTGCAGAAGCTCTTTCCTTGATTTTTAAAATTGTGTGTTACTGTCTACTACATAATTCTAACTGGATGTAATCCAGGCATCTAGATTTTTAAAATCATGTCATTCCATAAATTTGTTCTTATGTTTGTTATAAGAACAAATATCTGCATCATCAACCAAAAAGTAGAAGCTTCTGTATTAACTTTGATTTCTTTTACTTTGACATCTAAGTCATCAGATTCTATAAATTCTGCTGATTTTAGCTTCAAGAAATAAGCTTGTCTTTGCTTTGTGTGATGATTGCCAACATCTTATTTCAAACCTCATTGTTTCCCTGTTGAACTATCATAACTACTTTCCTGGATACCATTCATTCCTCAATCTATCCATCTTCAAAATTAGTTGAGAAATTCTTCTCTAAAATGAAAATCTGCATATGATTCTCCTGTTTTTATTAGCTACTTGGAGTTCTGAAGTGCAATCTCTTTAGTACTGCAGATTGCTCATAATGTCCTACCAAACTACTATTCTAGGACCACCCTCTCCTCTCCCTTACATATATTTCCTTTTGTTTAAGGTATTTAATTTCATATTTATATTTATTTTATTCAATAATGCATTCATATACTTTCTAAAACTCAAATACTAACCTCAAAGTTTTCCAAAATATATAGTACTATCTTTTTCTCCTTCCTCATCTTGGCATCTGTTCCTCAAATGAACCTCCTTTAACTCTGAGTTATTTCTAAACAACATATTAATACTGATATTTCTTAATGTTTTTCTTTTTGTTTCTACTTCTAATTATATGGAAGATGATGATTTCTAATGTGTCTCTTTTCCACTCTCAAACCATTCCTACATTTTTTTCTCCTTTTATCCCCCCCCCCATAAAGCTATGCCATAATTTTAGGTTAAAGAGTTAGTCAGTGTTTTCAATTTTTGTACCTTATAAACATTAGCCACAGCTGAGCTATAGAATCAGAAAGGTTAAAGTATTTATTCCCTAGCTATGATTAAATTTTCTTTCTTCAAACTTTTTATTTTCTATTGGGTTGTTTTGACATTGTACCCCCTCAGTTTATAAGCTTTTAAAATGTTTAATTGACACATAATAATTGTACATATTTATGGGGTACATTGTGATATTTCAATATATGTATGCATTGTGTAATTATCAAATGAAGGTAATTAGCATATCCATCACCTCAAACATTTCTCTACGGTGAGATTATTCAGAATCTTCTCTTCTAGCTATTTTAAAATATACAATACATTGTTTTAACAATAGTCCCCCTACTATGCAATAGAACTTCAGAATTTATTCTCCCTCCCTCTATCCTCCCTAGCCTCTGGTAACCACAATTCTCCTCTCTACTTTTATGAGATCAACTTTTTTAGATTCCACATATAGGTGAGATCACACTTACTCCCTTGATTTTCTATGTACCTATCACTCATCCCCTCAAAATTTCCAGCAAAACTGTAACTATCTTCTCAATGTATTCATACTCTGTTTTTATTTTCCTGGGGATGTGCCCTCAGAAGCTCACTGCTTTCTTTTACCTGTACTTGATTTTTTCTAGGTTTCAAAGAGAATGAACTGTCATTTTGGGGAATTCATTTTACCATCGTCTTGGGAATTTCTTCTGCTTCCCATGTGAGCTCCCATAAGAGTTTTAAAAATACATGTGTGCCCCATAACATTTTGGTTAACAATGAACCTCATGCACCATGGGGGTCCCATATAACTATAATGGAGCTGAAAATTTCATATCGCCTAGTGACATCTTGATGATCCTGACCCAGTGTAGGCTAGTTTTGTGTTCGTTTTTAATAACAAAGTTTAAAAAGTAAAGAAAAAATAATAAAAACATATTAAATATAAAAAGCTTATAGAATAATGATATAAAGACAAATATTTTATATAGCTGTATTGTGTGTTTGTGTTTTATATTGTGTTATTACAAGAGAGTCAAAAAGTTTTCAAAATTTGAAATTTGATAAAGTAAAAATGTTATAGTAAGTTAAGGTGAATTTATTATAGAAGAAAGAAAAATGTTGTTTTATAAATTTAGTGTCACTTAAGTGTACAGTGTTTATAAAGTCTACCATAGTGTACGGTAATGTCCTAGGCCTTCATATTCACTCACTACTTACTGACTCACCCAGAACAACTTCCAGTTCTACAAGCTCCATTCACGGTAAATGCCTTATACAGGTGTACCATTTTTTATCTTTTATACTGTTTTTGTTTTGTTTTGTTTTTGTTTTTTTGAGACAGGGTATTGCTCTGTCACTTAGGCTGGAGAGAATTAGTGTGATCATGGCTCACAGCAGCCTTGATCTTCTGGGCTCAAGTAAGCCTCCATCTCAGCCTCTCAAGTAGCTAGGATTATAGACAAGTGCCACCATACTCAGCTAATTTGTGTTTAGTTTTAGTTATTTGGAGAGTAAGGGTCTCACTATAATACCCAAGCTAGTATCAAACTCCTGGGCTCAAGCAATCTCTCCCACCACAGTTGCCCAATATACTATATTTTTATTGTGCCTTTTCTATGTTTAGATACACAAATACTTACCATTGTGTTACAATTGCCTACAATATTCAGGCAGTAATATTGCACAGGTTTGTAGCCTAGAAACAATAGGCATCTAGGTTTGTGTGAGTAAACTCTATGTTTACAAAAAGATGAAATTGCCTAACATCACATTTCTCAGAACATATCCCTGAGGCATAACTATGTTTCTATTTTAGTACTCATCACTTTATATTGTGGTTCTTGAGGTCCTTGTAGTCTGGAGAGTATATGTTTATCAAACTTTGTATCCCTTTTTTTTTTTTTTTTTTTGAGACAGGGTCTCACTCTATTGCCCAGACTGGAGTGCAGTGGCATGATCTCGGCTCGCTGCAGCCTTGACCTCCCAGGTGCAAGCCACCCTTCTACCTCAGCCTCCCGAGTAGCTGGCACTACAGGTGCACACTACCACACCCTGTTAATTTTTGTATTTTTTGTAGAGACGGGGTTCTGCCATGTTGCCCAGGCTGGTCTTGAACTCCTGAGTTCAAGTGATCACTCGCCTCAGCCTCCCAAAGCGCTGAGATTGCAGGCATGAGCCACCACGTCCAGCCTTAACTTTGTATCCTTAGTGTGTTTCCTGTCCTGATTCACAGTAGGTGTATAACTGACAGGGATTTGGGATTGAGATAATTAAGCAAAGGCCAACAAAAATAATCTTCAGGGAACTATTTATCTAATTATGCTTCACAGAAAGTGTCACCATGCAACAAATAGTAGCCCTAAAAGCTATTGTTTATTGAGTGTTTACGATATGCCAGAAATTTTCTCATTTAATCTTAACCAAAGCCCCATAACGTAGGTACTATTGTTAATTCTGTTTCACAGATGAGAAAACTGAAGCACGAGAAGGTTAAGTACCTGGCCTAGGGTCACATAGTTAGTGCATCAGTCGGATTTCTAACAGAAAACAATGGCAACATTTGTTTGTTTACACAGGGACTAATGGATGGCATGTAGGGTCACCACAAGGGATGTTGCATGAACCTGGAGCTATTAGTAATAAAACTGACACCATCTCGGCCACTAGACTTTCTGCAACACTGTTCCCAAAAGGGAGAGTTTATCAGAACCCAAAAAGGAGAGGGAGGAAGAGTTGTATGTGAGTATTCTACAGAATTGCAGAGAGATTATGTCAAGGGACATAGACAGCTGTATGTCTATGAAGGGTCAAGGGAATAAGTACCTTCTTGCTAGAGTTTCATACTGGCCATATCCCACTGGGTCCAGAGCCTGATATGCATGTACTTTAATAGAAGCATCCTTCCTGGGTAGAGTAGGGTGGAGAAGGAAGAAATGAATCTAAAGCAGCAGGAATTGTCAGTCACGATGCTGGGATCTGTACCCCAGCATCTGGACATGAAGCCTATGATCTTACTACTATACTATGCTTGTGGGGTGGCAGGCAGGAAACTAGGTTCGGTTTTCAGTTCAGACTCCAAGAACAAAATGATTCTTCTGACCAAAGGGATTTTTGTTAACTTTTCACTATCATCACTAAAGGACATTGTTCTTGCAGAAGAGTGCAATTGCTCAGGAGGATAGGGGACAATCTTGGAACCTAACAGAAAATGACAGCAACATTACAGAGGCATTCTCAGTAGCAGGCAGATAGGCACTCAGCACTTTGCAGTGTGCTGGTTGGTATTAAAGGACTTCAGGAGAAAGCAAAGACTAAAAAATCAGAGATGAAGGAGTCGAAAAGAATGTGATCATACCAATGGGATAAGAGCATCTTGAGACAAACAACAGAGGATATGAACAAGCCTGAGCAGAATCTCATCAATTAACAATACTAATTATGGGTTAAAACCACTTCCTCAGTAAAGAGAAACTGTAAATCAATATCTGAAACCACTAGATAGGCTTTTTAATTCACTGAATATGAATGTGTAGTAAATTATTTACAGTTCTCATTATAATTGTCAACCTCAAAAAACTCATTTTCTCTATCAAATTTTGAGTTTAAAAACCCATCTGTATCTTATATAGGCACTGGAGTAAATCATACTATGCCTTAGAGGGGCTCATTCAAGGATACCTAATGAGAGACTACTGTGTACCAAGTGCTATCCTAGGTGCTGGAGATACAGTATTGAACAAAGTAAGACCCTGACCTCATGGAGTTCACAGTCTAGTGGTAAACACACACAATTTATCACCCGAAAATATGGAATGAGCTTCCTCTCCTTTACCATATGACCGTCTTCTTATCCCTTTGAAACTCATCTCATTGGAGGATTTTGTGGACAAATTCCTCCATCCCTATGCAGTGTCCCTACAGAACTCATTTCTTACCTCATTCCTATCACACTGCCTCAGGAGATGAATGAGATGCAGTGTGCCTCTAATAAAGTCTCCCTATTAGAGCTCGAGTTGCTTGTGATTAGGGATGCTATCATTTACCGAGGTATCTCCACAATCAAGCATCACACCCAGCAAAGGGAAAACATGCAATAATGTTTATTGACAAAATGCGTAAGTGAACAATAGAAAAGAGAAGACAAAAATGTATTTCTTCTACCACTTTTCATATTTAATCTCAAAATGAGCATGAATCATTTGCATGCTTGATAGAAAGAAAAAATAATTTCTTAATAATAAATCAGTCACAATTTATTAGTAATCCTTTATTTGATAGGGGCTTAATTTGCATTTCTAATCTATTAGATATTTCTATTTCTATTTAATAATCACATAATAATTAAATATTTTGCCCAAAACCAACATTACAGGCAGAGATACTGTGCTGTGAAAACAAAAAAGTTGAGATTAATTGGAAGAAATCTAGCAGATAGGGTAGTTGAATAAGGTCTTCCTGAGAAGAAATTGTTTTACTTGAAACTTGAATAATAAAAATCCAGGGGAAGATGTGAGTGCAGAACATATCGGGCAAAGGGAATAGCAAGTACTCTGGCCCTAAGGCAGGAAATAGCCTTGCCTGTTCAAGAAATAAAAAGAAAGTCAATGTGGCTGAGCAGTAGTGAAAGTAGAGAAGAGGGTGGAGAAGGCACGATGTGAAATAAAATTTGAGATTAGGTAGGAACCAATTTCTGTAGGCTGTGTGGGTTCTAATAATGGCTTTCAATTTAACTTAAATGCAATAAAAGTCATTGAACAGTTTTATGCAACAGAATGTAAATGATCAGATTTTTTAAAACATCACTGAAAAAATAGAAAGGTCTTTTGAAAAAAAAATAGTGTGGGTATTGAGCAGATGGTGCTGTGAATAAGGATGGATGATAAAACAGAAGATATTGTTGATACATAGGAAATAGTGAAAAGATGTTGCCCCAATCCATCATGATTCGAAGTGTTGCAACCAAAATGAGCAAGATAAACATAAATTCTATTTGTTCTTGTTTCAGGCAGTATGTTGGCATTTAACCTATTTTATGATTAAAGGGATGGTAGTAAGATTGGATTTAGCAAGAATACCCCTTCAAACTTTATCCACTACCATCCACTATGCACTGCTGCAAAGAGTCGGAAGGAAATGAACATTTCAGGCTAATAAATGTTCCCTACTCTGATGCTTTGTTGGCAATATCTGGTGTCATAGCCTAACCACGTGAAGGGGCAACCGTTACTTAGGTGCCCAAGGTAATCCTGAGTCTAAGATTTCAGCTGACTGAAAAGTGTCTTTCCGTATCCCACTTAAGCTCACAAGCCTTGGCTATTGTTATTAGAATATAGTATTTACTAGTGATCAAACTGGGTCATGTCATGCACTGTGCTAAACACTTTCTGTGCGTTATTACACTTAACATTCACAATAAAACTTACCAAGCAAGCACACTTATCCCCATTTTATTGATCACAGAAAACTGTGATTTAAGAGGTGTTAAGTAATTTTTTCAGGTTATATGTGACAGAGCTGGAATTAGAAGCCAACTGTGCCGAATTTCTAAGCCTGTTTTCTTCACTATTGTTCTCTAGTGCCATTCTCCTACTCTGACAGTAAGGAAAAGCTGGAGGGATCAGCCAGTGACATGAAAAAATAAAGATGTATCAACCATGACCCAATGTCTATGCTAGAACTATTAGATGACTTGGTTGAGTTCACCTGTGAAGAAGATGGTAAAAAGTCAGGGTTAGAACTCAGGAACCCATGAATATTGCGCAACAACATACAGTGGCCTCTTCTCATCTGCATGTAATTTGCTTTTTATATCTAGCTGATGACACAGTCAAAGTCCTCCATCTCTCCCACCCTCACTAACCACCCCGTTCATTCTACACTCAAGGAGGAGAAGCGGTGAGTAAGGTTTCAGGATATGTACTGAGCACACATGCAAAGGACATTCAGTCTCTTTTCCTTGCTCACACACTGAGAAATACTGGGGTGAGTGGATTAGGCTGTTTCCTCTTGGCCTTACAAAGATATCCTGGGTGGTTTTCTTGCCAAGACTTTTTCATTAGACTACTAAACAAAAATTTATAAAAGTGCTTGGGTTAAAAAGAGGTAAGAAGGCCTCTCAATCGATTTTGAGTGTCTTTGGTCACATAAGACAATATTTAACACAGGCAAAATCTTTCATGTGGTTTAGCTTAGCTCTGCCGTGGGCCTACTTGGGTTGTGGGACAAAAGCTTCATTTTAGAAGAGGGTACCCACTTGCCTGGGTTACTGTCTTAGGAACCTGTTGGGCGGGGGGGAGGGGGGTTGTTATCACACAGGTTTTAGTTATCTGGGGATCCTAGTTTTGGATCATATATAATCTCAATACCACCTTTTATATAACTCATATTACTAATAGTAGTTTTGTAATGTTTAAATTATTTATTTGGTTTCTAAAAATATTATTAAAAGATCCTATTGTGATAGAAATTGCTGAACCTGTGTAGACTTAACTGCTCATCTGGGCAGTATAACAACACAGTCCGGGTTATGTTGGAACATGACAGCGAAGAGTTATAGAATAGTATTTGCACAGGAACTTTTGTATGGTCACTTTGAAATTAGGATTTTCAAGACTAGTGCTCTAGAGGTTGTTGTTGTCTCCTAGATAGGTGGAGTTTAGTGCCCTTATTACCAGTGAGACCACAGAGTTTAGGCTAAATGAATAGCTAGGTCTTCAATTAAGATGCTTGTCTCAGTGAAAGATGATGCACTGATTCCTTATGCCACGTGATATAGTGAAATGAGTGCTGGTTAACATTTCAATTATTCAACATATGTTTATAAAGCTCTTATTGTTACTGTGTGCTGGGCACATGGATGAATAAGATTATTTCTACCTTTATTGTTCTTACATTCTAGTATGTAATTATACATCTTTCTTTACTGGAAATATTTAGTTGTCCTGAGTGGCAGTTTGGTATAGTGGAGGGACTCTCAACTGGATGAAAGTGAAAACATCTACTGCCAGTTTTGTCATGAGCCAGCTCTCTGACTAGAGCTAACTCACTTAAGCTCTTTGTGACTAAATTTCCTCATAAGTAAAAGAAAGGAGGTGGGACCAAAGAGACATTTGAATGATTCTTCTAAAAATCTAAGAGGCAAAACCAATTATTTGGAGGCTATTTTAGTTTGGCATTTTCTAAAAATCCTGGAATAACTTAAGGTGCTTAATAAATATGAAATAAAAATAAGATCATCTTAATCCTCTCCTTCCTTTGCTCATAAGTTCAGAAGGATCTTTAAACAATTCAAAACTCTTATGTATCATGCTAGGGAAAAAAAAATCAAAACAAACCATGAGAATAAGCATCAGATAAAAAGAACTGCCCTTAATCTTAAAGTCTCTGAAATCCAAAACATGCAGGATGTGGTTTAAGGGCATTGTGCACATATAAAATTGTCATCTGAAGATAAAAAAAGAATGTGTGTTTATCTTTCTTATCTGCCCATGTGAAATAATTTTGTTCTTAACCATGATAACTAAGCCAAAGTAACCTGGTAACATTTACCTGTAAGACAAAACTCCAACTTACCTACTTTCATTGATGTCAGTTTAAATCTCATGTCATCTAAGTTCTTTCTGCCTTTTGTTTACCATTTGAGTCACACCTATCAACATGGTAAACACTTCTGATAGATGTACCCTTAGAAGTAGCTGATGCTGTACTTAATTATTAAAGATGAGAACACAACATATACCATCTAGTTCAAGTTACATATTCCGAATATGGGTAACTTAATTTGAATGTGGATCACTCAAATCTAAAGTGTAAAATTCATACATTTTTCATAAAAAGATACTTATTAATAACAACAAAGCAAATTTCTGACATGAACTGTTTCAGATTTTTCTAAGTTAAGCTGCTAAAAACAATGTTTTTGCATATGGGTTTTCACAAGAATTATCTCATTTACAACTCACAACAAAATCCTATAAAGCAGTTTCATTATCTGTAGAGCAGACACAAAAATAAATTAAGACATATTAGGCTTCAGAGTGGGCCTCTTTTTCCTTGCTAGAACCTTGGTCATTTCTTGGATGTTTCCTAGGGACTTCAAAGTCTCAGACACAAGAAAGGCATATGGGCTATGCAAAGCCAATCAGGGGCTTTTATTACCTTAAAAGACATTCAGGGGGATTGTTAAAATGGGAATTCCACAGAGAGTATCCTCCCCCTTTTTTTTTTTTAACAAAGTTTGTCCCCTTGCAAATTCTTATCACTGAATGTGGCTTTGAGATAACCATGAATAATAATTTGATTTTTATGAGGAATTTATGTTTTTAAAGTGAATTATCTTCTATTTGCTTATTCTAGCAACAGGGTATGCAGGAAGGAAATTGCTGTAGTGGTCATTTTACAGATGAGAAAACAGTTATGGCCAGAGATGACATGGCCTGCCTTGAGTTAGGCTGCCATTAAAGGCTTGAGAGAGAGGGAAGCAAACCTGCCAAATCTTTCAGTCTCTTGAAATTTATATTTGTTCACACAGCCTTTTTGTGCTTCGAATTGGTCCGTGAATTCACCAGAACAAGAGACAATATTTCCTTCTCCATGTATGACAGGAGAATAATACATAGTAAGCATTTTTAAGGACATTCTAGACAATGTTCTAGACAACTTGTCATTTGCTCAGGACATGCTTTGCGATGATGCTGAAAATAATGATGAGGATGTGATACCGTTGATCAATTAACAAATATACCATAAATACCTACAATGGGAAGAACTGTATAATAGGTACAAAAGGAATATGAAAAAGCATAGTGTATATCATTTGCCACCAAGCAGTTGACAATTTTTTTGGAAGGAAATATTTAATTCATATAAAAGGCAATAAACAATTCAAGGCAGTTGAGGAACAATTCAAAGCAGCTCATATGCACTAAAAGAATGATAAACTAAATAAGCAGTGTGTCTTTGGGAGAAGAAATGTATCACTGTTATCTAGGACGATCAGTCTAGGCTCATTGTAAAAGTATAATGCAAATGGATTTTGATGAATTCAAGGGTTTGAAACAGATAGAAGTATCCACATATCAACAAAATCAGCAGATAAGAGTTCCTACTTTTTTCTAATGTTTAGGCAACACATCCACTCAATATGTTAAAAAATACATTGGTTTTCTTCACATAATTAGAAAAAACTACTTTAAATTTCATATGGAGCCAAAAAGGGCCCATATAGCCAAAACAATCCTAAGCAAAAAGAACAAAGCTGGAGGCATCAGACTACCTGACTTTAAACTATACTACAAGCTTGCATTAACCAAAACAGCATGGTAATGGTACCAAAACAGATATATAGACCAAAGGAACAGAACAGAGGCCTCCGAAATAAGAACTCACATCTACAACCATCTGATCTTTGACAAACCTGACAAAAAGCAAGCAATGAGCAAAGGAGTCCCTATTTCATAAATGGTGTTGGGAAAATGGGCAAGCCATATGCAGAAAACTTAAACTGGACCCCTATCTCATACATTATACAAAAATTAACTCAAGATGGATTAAAGACTTAAACATAAGACCTAAAACCATAAAACCCTAGAAGAAAACCTAGGCAATACCATTAAGGACATAGGCATGGACAAAGACTTCATGACTAAAATACCAAAAGCAATGGCAACAAAAACCAGAATTGATAAATGGGATCTAATTAAACTAAAGAGCTTCTGCACAGCCAAAAAAAACTATCATCAGAGTGAACAAGCAACCTACAGAATGGGAGAAAATTTTGCAATTTATCCATCTGACAAAGGGCTAATATCCAGAATCTACAAGGAACTTAAACAAATTTACAAGAAAAAACAAACAACCCCATCAAAAAGTGGGTGAAGGACACTTCTCAAGAGAAGACATTTATGTGGCCAGCAAACATATGAAAAAAAGTTCATTATCACTGGTCATTAGATAAATGAAAATTAAAACCACAATGAGATACCATTTCATGCCAGTTAGAATGGCGATCATTAAAAAGGAAACAACAGATGCTGGAGAGGATATGGAGAAATAGGAAAGATTTTACATGGTTGCTGGGAGTGTAAATTAGTTTAACCATTGTGGAAGACAGGAGGGTGATTCCTCAAGGTTTCAGAACCAGAAATACCATTTGACCCAGCAATCCCATTACTGGGTATTTACCCAAAGGATTATAAATCATTCCACTATAAAGATGCATGCACACGTATGCTTATTGCAGCACTATTCACAATAGCAAAGACTTGGAGCCAACCCAAATGTGCATCACTGATAGACTGGATAAAGAAAATGTGGTACATATACACCATGGAACACTATGCAGCCATAAAAATGAATGAGTTCACGTCCTTTGCAGGGACATGGATGAAGCTGGAAATCATTATTCTCAGCAAACTAACAAAAGAATAGAAAACCAAACACCACATGTTCTCTCTCGTAAGTCGCAGGTGAACAATGGGAACACATGGACACAGGGAGGGGAACATCACACACTAGGGCCTGTCAGGGGTTGGGGGGCTAGGAGAAAGATAGCATTAGGAGGAATAACTAATGTAGATGACAGGCTGATGGGTGCAGCAAACCACCATGGCACATGTATACCTTTGTAACAAACCTGCACGTTCTGTACGTGTATCCCAGAACTTAAAGTATAATTAAAAAGAGAGAAGTTTAAAAAATACAATGAATCACTAAGTTGGTACAGTGGAATTTAATGAACTATAAGAAGAATTACAGGTAAAATATCTGTGAACTCTAATTTTAGCTTTTCTTTTCTCTTAATAGGCACTGATAAGAACTAATCTTTTCATCTCAGTTTTCTAATTTATAAAAATAAGACCAATTTTATTATTCACTTCAAAAGACATAATATCAGAAGCAACTAAGTAATATGTTTGTTAATAATACTATTTAAAATTATTATGCATCCCTAGTTTAGGGAAAACAACAATTTCATTATAAAAACTACTAGTTGAAAACCTGGAATTATATTAAATAGCATTTCAGAAAGATAAAATGTTTGGAGGAGTAATGCTTTCAGTGAAAACTTTTGTAATTGACTGACTTTACAAAATAAAGGCAGTTAATATAAAAATAATCAAAAAGTCTTTTGTTTTCTAAGAATAATATGAAACCTTAAAATCTCCTAGATCATCAAAATTAGGTTATATAACTGGAAACTATGTAGCAGGCAGAATCATGCCCCCTCAAAGATGTATGCATCCTAATCTCCAGGACCTCTAAATATGTCACTTTCCTTGACATAAGGGATTTTGAAAATGTGCTTAAAGTTAAGGACCTTGAGGTGGAGAGATTATACTGAATTATCTGGGTCAGCCCAATCTAATCAAAAGGGTCCTTATAAGAGGAACAACCTTTCCCAGTTGTGATTAGAGAGGGCAATGTGAGTACTGAAGAAGGTCAGGTAATCAACATGTTGGCTTTGAATGTAGAGGAAAGGGGCCATGAGCCAAGGAATGTGGGCAACCTCTAGAAGCTAGATAAGGCAACAAACATGATTCATTCCAGAAGCCTGTAGAAAGGAACTCAGCTATGCTGAGAGTTTGGTTTTAGCTTGCTAAGACCCATGCCAGATATCTGACCTACAAAATTGTAAGATAATAAACTATGTTTTTTTAAGCTGCTAACTTTGCGGTAATTTGTTATAAGCAGCATAGAAAGCAATACAGTACGAAATTTCAATAACTTACTTTTTATGTACATTATTAGAAAGTGTTATTCAAATATTAGTTACAGCCAGGGATTTTTTAGAAGAATCAAATTCTATAATTAATGATACATAGGCTTAGTGCAAAAGTGCTGAACAAAATTAATAATTGCAATAGTTAATGAATCAAGCAAGTAGGCCCAGTATTTGAGATACAGAAATAGAGAGATTTCTCAATGCTCAATATGCAAGGGTATCTTCAACGAGAAAGTAAGAGGAGAAAATAAGCAAGAGATATCGTGTAGTAATATAAAGGTATAATAGAAAGGACTTTGCACTCATCTCTTTCAGACTTCCTAAAAAGTGTTATCACAAAAGAATGTAAGCCTTAATCACATAAAAGGATGAGGGGTAGTTCATTTTGAAAGGCATTAAGGCTAGTGCACTTGTTTTCTAATGCTGTTATAAAAATATGCCAGACTTGGTGGCTTAAAGCAACAGAAAGTCCTTCTCTCACAGTTCTGGAGGATGGAAGTCCCCTGTCAAGGTGTTGGCAGGTCCACACATGCGTGTAATTTGCCTCTCCTGCTCTTATAAGGACACCTGTGATGGTATTTGGGGCCCACCTGGATAATCCAGGACAATTTCTTCATTTCCAGATTCTTTGTATAATTATATGTACAAAAACTTTACAATATAAGAGGACACTCATAGGTTTCCAGGGATTAGAACCTGCTATCGTTGGGAACCACCATTCAACCAATTACAGCTGACTTCTGGAGTGCTCATAATAATCTTTTTTTTTTTTTAAATGTGGGTGCTATACTCAATTGTGTTTACTTTACAAAATGTGTCTGACTCCAGATCCACTGAATCAAAATCTACATTTTAACAAGATCCCCAGGTGATGCATGTGCAGATTAAAATTCAAGAAGCACTATTCAAGAAATATTTGAAAGTGACATTCTCTGAACTTGGTGAGTGACTGGATGGGGTGACTGGCAGTGAAGGAAAGTAAAGAGTAAGTGGGAAGGCAGAATATTAGACTTTAATACAAGTTTCTATTTCTTTAAGGAATAAAGATTTTAAGTGAAAGGAACAAATATTTTCAGTTCTAATGTAAAAAACATGCAGAACAAGACAACAACAGAGATATTTGGAGTTAGTAGTATACCGTTGATTCTCTGTAGGTGACTGGCCATTATCCAGAGGTATAAGTCTCTCCTTCATCCAAGTACTGATGACAAGCACCCAGCTCAACCAAAATGTTCCATGAGGTTTGGATCCTGCTACATATGAAATGTAGTAAGAACTGCCCTGTCCGCCAACGACCAGGATTAGTGATAATTTATTAGTCCAATATAATAGGCATGAAATTACACTTACATTCTAAATCTGTGTACCCCTTTTCCATCATAGCAATTCTAAGTAGAAACTAGTCTAGGGGAGCCACTGAATTGGTTGGTGGGAAAGTGTCAGAAACAGATTGGACATTTTTAGTGAAAATTCCTTTAGTCACAAAATTGAGAGTTTTCAGACCTAAAATTCAGAGCTTTCATAACACTATGACCACACATTAAATAATAGATATTGTAACATTGACAGTAGCCTAATGATACCAGGAATTGTAAAGGGTTTATTATGTTCCAGCCACTTTCTCAAGAGCTTTATGGATTCAAGCCATCCTCACAAGGACGCAAGAAGTAGGGAGTCACTTAACAGATGAGGAGACTACCGCCTTGGGGACCACATCACTGCTTCCTAAAGACTCCTCTGCCTCACTTGGAGTCTTTCAGATAGTCCCTTTAATCACAAATGAGTCTTAGAAATACTTACCGGTTCATCTACTCAGTATGTATTTATTGAGTGTTACCCAATGTGAATGAACTGGAAATACACATCCACTTTGAAAAAAAGCAAACACAAAACCCATCCCCTTGTCCATTGAACTCTCTGCTTCCTCATATGTGAGTACGAGACACATACATTTAGCAAACTGCAAGTATTTTCTGTCTGAAATGATTTAAGGAACTTCACCTTTTTACTCCTCTCTCCTTGTAAACCTCGTATACATATGTGAATATGATACACATACAATTAGCAAACTGCAAGTATTTTTTGTCTGAAATGATTTAAGGAACTTCACCTTTTTACTCCTCTCTCCTCGTAAACCTCACCAGTGAACGCTTCCATCTACTGTCATATGCCAGTGATTTGGAATGGTCTCTAGCCTCTATTTCTTACTCTACTCTGGGTCAAAAATTCCCTCCTGGATTTAATTGAGAAGGTTGAGATGAAGTTGTTTTGCGTATTATAGTAGAAGTAACGTCAGTTCTAATTCTGTGAAGAAACTAAAGCAACAGCAGCAAAAGCCAAAATTGACAAATGGGATCTCATTAAACTAAAGAGCTTCTGCACAGCAAAAGAAACTACCATCAGAGTGAACAGGTAACCTACAGAATGGGAGAAAATTTTTGCAATCTACTCATCTGACAAAGGGCTAATATCCAGAACCTACAAAGAACTCAAACAAATTTACAAGAAAAAAACAAACAACCCCATCAAAAAGTGGGCAAAGGATATGAACTGACATTTCTCAAAAGAAGACATTCATACAGCCAACAGACACATGAAAAAATGCTCATCATCACTGGCCATCAGAGAAATGCAAATCAAAACCACAATGAGATACCATCTCACACCAGTTAGAATGGCAATCACTAAAAAGTCAGGAAACAACAGGTGCTGGAGAGGATGTGGAGAAATAGGAACACTTTTACACTGTTGGTGGGATTGTAAACTAGTTCAACCATTATGGAAAACAGTATGGCGATTCCTCAAGGATCTAGAACTAGATGTACCATATGACTCAGCCATCCCATTACTGGGTATATACCCAGTGGATTATAAATCATGCTGCTATAAAGACACATGCACACGTATGTTTATTGCGGCACTATTCACAATAGCAAAGACTTGGAATCAACCCAAATGTCCATCAGTGACAGACTGGATTAAGAAAATGTGGCACATATACACCATGGAATACTATGCAGCCATCAAAAAGGATGAGTTTGTGTCCTTTGTAGGGACATGGATGCAGCTGGAAACCATCATTCTTAGCAAACTATCACAAGAACAGAAAACCAAACACCGCATGTTCTCACTCATAGGTGGGAACTGAACAATGAGATCACTTGGACTCAGGAAGGGGAACATCACACACAGGGGCCTGTCATGGGGAGGGGGGAGGGGGGAGGGATTGCATTGGGCGTTATACCTGATGTAAATGACGAGTTGATGGGTGCTGACGAGTTGATGGGTGCAGCACAGCAACATGGCACAAGTATACATATGTAACAAACCTGCACGTTATCCACATGTACCCTAGAACTTAAAGTATAATAATAAAAAATAATTAAAAAAAAAAAGAGTACTTGCCTCACCTATTGTGTGCACATAGTGGGCCAGTATGTGTTGTTTTTCCCCACCCCCATAGAATTATTGATGGCTCTATAAAGTATCAATGAGACAGGGAAATGGAAAGGGAAAGATGAGTGTGAGTGGGTCTCACGAGCTCTCAGTTCCCAAATAAACAACTGTTCATTTCAACTATTAGTATTTAATATATTCCTGGGCTCAGAAACATTAATATAATTGTCTTCATTCTGAAATTAAAATTATAGTATTACATAAAACAAGTTTATGGGTTTGCAAATTGTGTCTTTAAGTATTTGAAATATTTGATCCACTTTAGTTACTATGTTCAGCAAATACTGCAAAATCTGTTTTGTATAATCACATGCTGAGTAATGTAAAATATTGCTAAAATATGTATTTAAGAAAATGTAATTACCAAAAAAATCATAAAATGTAATTCTTTCAGTTATTAATATTTCACATTTAGACTCTTTAGACTCTTTTTAAGTATGTGGACTTAGAAAAGCAAAACAAGTCAAAAATAAAATCGAAGCAGGTGACTTTTAAAACATAACTAGCAATTTTAAAATTTAGATATCTCTAAATGGTAACAATTATTGCAAATTTCTTGAAACGTTTTAGAAATACTACCTTCTTGCTTCCAATGTAAATGTAAAGTGGTAATTTTATATTGAAATCTCTATTTGATAAAAATTTGTGCTTAACCAACGATTCCTTGATCACAACTTATATGTATGTAATAGAAAACCCATTTCCTAAGTGGGACCTCAACTTTTGTGATAATAAACTCTATAACTCTGAAAATGAATTAAAAATCATCTACTTAACATCCACTTAAACTGTCAAAACTAAAATAACCAGTCTTAAATATTTACATTTTAAATTAGAGCCAAATTAAGGAAAAATCAGAATTTTTATGTTTATGTGAAAATTTAATGTTTAAACAATTATGTAAGCTTTTTTTGAAACCAGCTGCTCCAGTCTTTCATCACATTTTTCCTGAACTAAATTAATGGTATTATCTATGGCCAATACATGTCTTGCTTTTCTTTTATTTACTAATGTACTTTTAGGTCATTTTAGTCAACAAATTTACATGCAGCATTTCAAGTAGTAGACATATTTTCCAATTTGATGAAAAGGAAATAGTTAAAGACAAGCTTAATTTAGAGTTTAAAAACTCCCTTGGGTTATAATTAATACCTCTGATCAATGGCACCGTGATGCACATCACAGACCACAGCATGGATGTTACCCCCTGGAGTTATGTAGTGCATATCCTGTATTGCTGAAAATGACAGAAAGACCTAACTAATAGACACTTGGGAGGTTAGCCCCAGGGGAGACAAAGTTCCTGGGCATTACACAAGAAATAGTTTGGAGCATCAAAGGAGTAAAAATCCATTCATATTGTGCTTGTTGTTTTGACACAGGAAAACAAATCTGATACATATTTTCTGTGGAAGCCTTATTTGGAAAGAGCTCCTGTAAACATGCTATGGCCTAGATTTATTATGAATAGCATAGTGTAGTTCTGACATGCAAAATTGTTTGGAACATCATTAACAAGTACTAGTTTCTGATGATTCATGTTCTTTCTGTCACACAATAGTAACTAACTCAAGAATGATGAGCACATTTTTAAACAGTTAACAAGAAGAAACAGGAAATTATTAGATGCTAAAATTGTATGTCCCCAATGGATAGTATCAGTTGTGTAAGTTTGGAATACTAATGGTATAGATTTCACTAAAATATCCTTTAATATGAGTGCAGATAAATACCATATACTAATAGTTGTCAAAATTCATTGTATGTAACTCACTTGAGACTTAAAATGCAGTTTCTGGGCATCACTCCCAGAGATTCTGATTTAGAAGAATGGGAGTAGGTCTGCAAGATGTATTTTAATAAGCACTCCCACATTCCTCATGCCAGCAGTTAGTTCTACCCTCCCATTGTGAGAAACACTGCCATAAACTGGATACAATGGTTGCTTATAGGACTGGCCTTATTGGGAAGTTTAAGAAAACTATAGATACCTCTCTACATATCTACTACATGGGGGTGAAGTACGGACATCCACACGTTTTAAAAATGCTACAGGTGATTCTGATTTGCAGCTAGGCTGACAAACACTGATAATAGAATTAACTTCCATTTGTGCATATTATTATATGCTTTAATTCACTGATCCATTTAACTTGACAGTAAAATTTTAATATTTAAGTCATAAAACTGATAACTTATATATAACATCCATTTCCAGTAAAATGTTTGAAAACTATTTTAATTACACTCAGCTTGTTTCCCAACACATCTTCTCCTATTTTCTTCCATCAGTGGTGATACCATCTACTCAATTTCAGAAGAGACTGTCTAGGTAATATAACCACTGAGCATGGGCTTGGGAGTGAACAGTCTTTTATTGCCTTACTTCTGCCATTTTCTGTTTGTGCAACACTGGACATGTTAGCCAACATTTCTAAAATAGTAAATATCTTGTAGAGTATTGGGAAAATTAGATGATGTATGTAAAGTACTTAATGAAATCTCTGGACCTTGATCAGCCTTTTTATAAGTCAGCTATTATTATCATTCCTAATTCCTTGCTCTTCTCATAAGTAGTCATGATTTTTTGACCCTGCCACTTTGTTAATATCTTGAGTTTTGTCCATTTACATCCATTCTTGTTGCCAATGACTTAGCCAATATCAACTCTTGCCTGCCTGCATTAACACAATTAGTCAAGTTACTCATTTGCTGGCTCACTTGTTCTACCTGCTGCCAGAGTGATCTAACATTCCAAGTTGAGTCCTGCTCAACTTCTTTAATGTTCAACTCCTACCCTTGAGATAGTGTGACCTTCCTAACATGGCTTACAAGATATCCTCATTTTGGTCCCTGCTGAAGCCTAGAATCTTGTCTCTTTCTACACTTCTGCTCCATACTTTAAGCTCCAGCCATTCATTCTTAGAATGTGCCAGACTCCATCTTGGACCAGGATTACGTATATGATTTCCTTCTGCCTAAACCTACCTCTCCTCAGAGAATATAACTAATATATACTCATTCTGTAATTCCTCTGGAAGATTATTCTTTCCCTTGAGTAGCCTTAAATATTTTTCTATGGACTTGTAAAGGGAACTGTTCCCTATCATAATACACATCATATTTTATTGTAATTATTTATCCATTTTAGTGCATTGCATTTCACGCTGGGGTATGGGGATCTGGATTATTTTCACACTTATTATTTGACAACTGGGCATTCTATAACTTTTTTTAGTTTTCTGACAATCTATGAAAAGAAAAACATACTCTGGAATAGCTAGATGACTTTGCATTTTAGTGCCTGCAGTTTTATTTTTATTTTTTCACTGTAAAATACATATAACCTAAAATTTACCATCGTAACCATTTTTAAGTGTATGGGTATTGGACACATTCATGTTGTTGTACAATCATTACCCCCATCTATCTCTACAGTTATTTTCATCTTACAAAACTGAAATTCTATACCCTTTAAGTAATAAGCTCCCATCCCCTGCCTTCCCCTAGCTTCTGGTAGACACCACTCTACTTTCTGTCGTAAGAGTTTTACCACTCAAGCTACTTCATATAAGTGGAATCATATAATATTTTTGTCTTTTTGTCACTAGCTTATTTCACTTAGCATAATGTCCTCAAAGATCATCCATGTTGTAGCATTTGTCAGGATTTCCTTATTGTTAATGCTAAATAATATTCCATTGTATGCATATACTGTATTTTGTTTATCCATTTATTTGTCAATGAAGGAACACTTGGGTTGTTTCCATGTTGTAGCTATTACGATTTTAATGCTGCATTAAAATATCCCTTCAATATGTTGACTTCAATTATATTACTCAGAAATCAAATTGCTGGATCATATGATAATTATATTTTTAATATTTTTGAGGAAATGCCATACTGGTTTCCACAGCCTCTGTACCAGTTTACATTTGGACTAGCAATGCACAAGAGTTCCAATTTCTCCACATCCTCACCAATACTTATTATCTGTTTTGCTTGATAGTATCCATCCTAATGGGGGAAAATTATTATCTCATTGTGGTTTTTATTTGCATTTCTCTAATGATTAGTGATATTGAGAGTCTTTTCATGTGATCATTATCCATTCCTGTATCTTCTTTGGAGAAATTTCTAATCAAGTCCTTTTATACTTTTGAATTGGGTTGTTTTTTGTTGTTGAGTTTTAGAAATTCACTATGTATTCTAGATATTAATTCCTTATCAGATACATGATTTGCAAATATTTTCTCCCATTCTGTAGGTTGCCTCTTTACTCTTGATAGTGTCCCCTAATGTACAAAAGTTTTTAATTTTCATGGCCCAATTTGTCCATTTTTTCTTCTTTCAACTGTGCCTTTGGTGTTGTATTTTCTCCATCACAAATCCAATGTTATGAAGATTTTGCCCTATGTTTTCTTCGAGGAATTTTATAATTTTAGCTCTTACATTTAGGTTTTTGATCAATTTTGTTAATTTTTGTATGTGGTGTTAGTTAAGAGTCCAACTTCATTTTTTTGCATGCGTATACTGAGTTTTCCCAACACCATTCACTAAAAACATTGTTTATTCCCCATTGAATGGTTGTGTTAGGTCATCCTTGCAGTGCTATAAAGAAATATATGAGACTGGGTAATTTATAAAGAAAAGATGTTTAAGTGGCTCATGGTTGTTCAGGTTTGGGAGGAACAGGTGCTGCCATCTGCTCAATTTCTAGGGAGGCCTCAGGAAGCTTATAATCATGGTGGAAGGTGAAGGGGGAGTAAGCAGGAGAAAATGAGAAAGAATCAGGGTAGGGGGTGGGGTCACAAACTTTTAAATGACCAGATGTCATGAGGACTCACTATCATGAAGACAGCAATAAGCCATGAGGGATCCAGTTTCATGATCCAAACACCCCCTACCAAGCCCTGCCTCCAGCATTGGGGATTAAAATTCAGCGTAAGATTTAGGTGGGGATGAATATCCAAACTATATCTGTGGTTTTAGTACTCTTGTGAAAAATCATTTCATCATATAGGCAAGGGTTTATTTTTCAACTTTTGTATTCCATTGGTCTATATGTCTGCTTCTGTGCCAGTATCACAGTGTTTTGATTTCCATAGCTTTTTAGTAAGTTTTGAAATCAAAGAGTCCTCCAAATTTGTTCTTATTTTTTCAAAATTGTTTTGGCTCTTCCAGGTCCCTTGAGATTCCATATGAATTTCAGAAGGGACTCTTCTGTTGTTGAAAAAAAAAATGTCATTGCAATTATGATAAGGATTGTATTGAATCTGCACATTGTCTTTGATAATACTAACATTTTATCAATATTGTCTTTCACTCCATGAACATGGGATGCCTTCTTATTTATTTATATATTATTTAATTTCATTCAGAAATGCTTTATAGTTTTCACTGTATAAGTTGTTAACTGCCATGGTTAATTCCTAAGTATATTATTCTAGTTCATATTATTATAAACAAAACTATTGTCTTAATTTCCTTTGCAGATTGCTCAGTGTTCATGTACAGAAATGCAACAGATATTTGTCCGTTGACTTCGTATCTTGCTATTTTGTTGAATTTATTTATTAGTTTTAAGAGATATTAGTGGAACCTGTAGTGCTTTCCACATATAATATCTTATCACCTATAAGCAAAGATAACTTTCCTTCCTCCTTTCCAAGTTGGATGCTTTTTATTTATTTGTTTTGTTTAATTGCTTTGGCCAGAACTTCTAGTAGTATGTTAAATAGAAGTGGTGAATGTGGGCTTCTATAACTTATTCCTGATCTTAGAGAAAAAACTTTCAGACCGGGCACGGTGACTCACGCCAGTAATCCCAGCACTTTGGGAGGCCAAGGCGGGTGGATCACGAGGTCAGGAGATCGAGGCTAACACGTTGCTAACACGGTGAAACCCCATCTCTACTAAAAAAACAAAAACATTAGCCGGGCGTGGTAGCAGGTGCCTGTAGCCCCAGTTACTCGGGAGGTTGAGGCAGGAGAATGGCTTGAAACAGGGAGGCAGAGCTTTCAGTGAGCCGAGATCATGCCCCCGGACTCCAGCCTGCGCAACAGAGTGAGACTCCGTCTCAAAACAAACAAACAAAACAAAAACAGACAAACAAAAACCTTTCAGTCTTTCATGATATTTGCTGTGGGGTTTTTATATATGGTTTTTAGTTGTTGGTGGTTTACTTTTATTCCTAGTTTGCTGATTGATTTGTCATGAAAGAGAGTTAAGTTTTGTCGAATGCTTTTTCTTCATCAATTGAGATGGTCATATGATTTTTTGCCTTCGTTCTGTTAATGTGATGTATTATCAATTTTTTTGATCATGCTTGAATCATCTTTTATTCAAAGAATATATCCCACTTGGTCATTATGTATATAGTGGAGGGGAGTCAGGCATGGAGGCCAAGTTGGGCTGATTTTCCCGCTGCTGCTACAAGGAAGCCAATTAACGGGAGAAGACTTGAGTTGGGGCTTAGGGAGAGAATCTGTTGTGGTTCTCATGAGTTAGAGTATAAAAGGAATCATGCTAAGGCTAGGATGAAGCCGTTATCACCGATGCAGTTATATAAGATTGCCTGGATGGCTGCCGTGTTAGTGTCTGCTCGGGTGTGCCATCTGCCGATTGGCAGGAAAGACAAGATTCCTACGCCCTCTCAGTCAATGAAAAGTTGGGAGAGATTATTGGCAGTAACTAGGGTTAGTATTGTGGTGAGGCAAATAAGCAGATACTTAAAAAATTGGTTGATGTTTGGGTCTGAGCCTATATACCATAGTGAGAATTCTATAATAGACCAAGTGACGAATAGTGAAACTGGAATAAATATTATGGAAAAATAATCTAGTTTGAAGTTTAGTGAGAGTTCTAGTGTTTGAATTGCTGTTCAGTATCAATTTGAGATAATGGCTTATTGGTCTAGACATGTAAATATTGTTGTAGGGAGGAGGCTGGTGATACAAGTGGATGCGATAATTGTCTTTCCATAGTGCGGGTATGAGTTCTTTTTTCCAGGGTTGATGAGAGTGATGATGATCGGGGAGGTTAGAGAGATTAGGGTTATTATGGTGATGGAAGTATACATGATTGTTACCTTTATTTGGAGTTGCACCAATATTTTTGGTTCCTAAGACCAATGGATAACTGCTATCCTTTAAAAGTTGAGAAAGCCATGTTATTAGACATGGGGCATGAGTTAGCAGTTCTTGCGGGCTTTCTCGGTAAATAAGAAGTAGTGGACCTCTATGATTAGATTCACAATCTAATGTTTTGATTAAACTATATTTATAGGAGGTAAACCCCAAAATAATCTTAGGGTTAAGGGATAGGAGGAGAATGGGGAAGATGTGTATGAATATTAGTGTATTCTCTCGTGTAAGGCAGGGTTTCATATTATTGATATGGTATATAAGTGTTCCTCACTGTGTTGTGATAAATATGTAGAGGGAGTATAGGGCTGTAATTAGCATGTTGAGTCCTATGAATATAATAGTAATATTTGATAAAGAAAATGAGGCCATTAGTACAAGGAGTTCTCCCACTAGGTTAACAATGGGGGATAGGGCAAGGTTAGCGAGGTTTGCTGCAAGTCATCAGAAGGCTATTAGTGGGAGTAGGGTTTCATGTCCTCAGGAGAGTATTATAATACGTCTGTGGGTTCGTTCGTAGTTTGAATTTGCTAGGCAAAATAGTAAGGATAAAGTAAGTCCATGGGCAATTATAAGGACAATTGCACCAGTGAAGCTTCAGGGTTTTGGATAAGGATGGCTACGATAACAAGAGCTATGTGACTTATGGAAGAGTATGCAATGAGTGACTTTAGTTCTGTTTGTTGTAAGCAAATGGAGCTTGCTATAGTTATGCCCCATAGGGATAGAATAAGGAAAGGGTAGGCTATATATTCCATTAAAGTATTGAGAACAAAGGTAAGTCGTATTTGCCATAACCGCCTACTTTTAGGAGTACTGTGGCGAGTACTGTTGAGCCGGCCATAGGGGCTTCAACATGGGCTTTGGGGAGTCATAGATGAAGGCCATAAAAGGGTAATTTTACTGTGAAGGCCATTATGCATGCTAGCCACATGAGGTTGCTGGATCAGGAGGTCAACAGCTCTTGAGTGGTGAGTGTTAGTAATATTATGTTTAGTGAGCCCAGGGCATTATGAGTATAAATGAGTATAATAAGTAAAGGGAGGGAGCCTACTAGTGTATAAAATAGGAAGTATGAACATGCGGTGTTTGGTTTTCTGTTCTTGTGATAGTTTGCTAAGAATGATGGTTTCCAGCTGCATCCATGTCCCTACAAAGGACACAAACTCATCCTTTTTTATGGCTGCATAGTATTCCATGGGGGGAGGGATTGCATTGGGAGTTATACCTGATGTAAATGACGAGTTGATGGCTGCTGACAAGTTGATGGGTGCAGCACAGCAACATGGCACAAGTATACATATGTAACAAACCTGCACGTTATGCACATGTACCCTAGAACTTAAAGTGTAATAATAATAATAATAATAAATAGGAAGTACGTGCCTGCATTAAGGCATTCTGGTTCATTACCCCACCGGGTGATAATGACTAAGGTAGGAATAAGTGTAGTTTTGAAGAGGATGTAGAATATATTTAGCTCTGTGGCTGTGAATGTTATGATCAGGGAGACTTGTAGGGAGATCAGTATGGAGAGGTAGAGTTTTATCCGTAAGGGGGGTTCACTGTATAGGTGGTACTGGCTTGCTATAATTATGAGAGGCAGGAGTCAGCCTGTTAGTATTAGAAGGGGCATTGCTAGTGGGTCAGAAGAGAAAGACACTGAATAGTTGAACAGGTTGTCGTTGGTTCGATTAAAGAATAGCAGTGGAATAAAGCTGATAATTAGGCTGTGCATGGTTGCATTAACTCAGATTATGTGGCTCTTAGAGAGTCATGTTACTGGTAGTAATACAACTGTGGGAATAATTATTTTTAGCATTGAAGCAAGTTTAGATTGTGCACGTAGTCTAAGCCACATGTGTTGGAGACTGAGACTAGTAGAGCAAGGCCCACTGCTGCTTCACGGGCAGTGAAAACTAACACGGCAATAGGCATAATATTAATTTAGGGGGAGTGTATATTTAAGGTTGTAAGGGTATTTATAATAAATAATGACAATATTATCCCCTCCAGGCATAGTAGGCAGGATATTAGGTGTGAGCAGTAGATTAGTACCCCCAAAAGCGAGATAATAAAGGCCAATGCAACGTTTATGTAGACAGAGGACATTTGATGAGTATGATTGCCATAATCTAATGAGTCAAAATCATTTATTTTTGTTTAAACTACCTACTAATTCAGCTCAGTCCAGCCCCTTTTGAGTTCACTCATAAGTCAGACTTAGGATTAAAAGGATAACTAGCATGAGGGATGAATTAATTATTAGTGGCAGGTTGGTTGTTTGAAGGGCTCATTGTAAGGGTAATAATAGAGCAATTTCTAAGTCGAATAATAGAAAGGTGATGGCAATTAGGAAAAATTTTATGGAGAAAGGAATGCAGGCTGAGGACAGTGGATCGAACCCACACTCGTAAGGGTTAGATTTTTCTATGTAAGTATTAAGTTGTGGTAGTCAAAATGTGATAGTTATTAGTAATAGGGCTAGTAGGGTATTGATTATTAGAGCTAGTGTTAGGTTAATTATGCTTTTTCAAATATGGTCGAAACTGGTTGATTGGAAGTCAATGGTACTGTTTATACTAAAAGAGTAAGATCCTCATCAGTAAATAGAAACGTACAGGAATATTTACACTACATCTACAAAGTGCCAGTATCAAGCAGTGGCTTCAAAGCCAAAGTGGTGTTTGGATGTAAAATGGTATAGCAATTGGCGGATAAGGCAGGTAGTAAGGAATGTTGATCCGATGATGATGTGAAGTCCGTGAAAGCCTGTGGCTATAAAAAATGCTGAGCCACAGACCCCATCGGGGACAGTAAAGGGGGCCTCAAAGTATTCTGAGACTTGTAGAAAGGTGAAGTAGACACTAAAAAGAGAGTGATAAGTAGTGCTTGGATTACTTGTTTTCGATCAGACTATGGTGGGCTCAAATAATTGAAACTCCTGATGCGAGCAACACGGTTGTATTCAGGAGTGGTACTTTTAGGGGTTTCAGAGGAGTGATGCCTGTTAGGGGTCAGTGTCCTCTTAACTGCGGAGTAGGGGCTAGGCTAGAGTGATAAAATGCTCAGAAGAACTCAGCAAAGAAGCCGACTTCTGAAATAATGAATAAAACTATTCTGTATTGGAGGCCTTCTTGGATAGGTACTGTGTGATGGCCTTGGTATGTAGTCTCTCGGACCATGTCATGCCATCATTGATATATGGGTTAGTGTGTTGGTTAGTAGGCCTAGTGTTAGCAGGGTGGCAGAGTAGAAGTGAAATCATATGGCCAAGCCAGACGTTATTAGGAGGGCTGAAAGGGCCCCTGTTAGAGGTCAGAGGCTGGGTTTAACTATGTGGTAGGCATGTGATTGGTGGATCATTAAGTGTTGTCATGTAAGTAGAGGCTCATTAAGAGTGTAAAAACATAGGCTTTGATTAGGGCGACAGCGATCTCGAGGATAGTCAATAGGATTAAAATTATAAAGACAATCGAAGTTGTGGGGAGACTAATGGTTCATAGTGCTAGTGTGGCACTTCCAATCAGGTGCACAAGTAGGTAGCCTGCTGTGATATTAGCGTTAGGCATACAGCCAGGGCTATTGGTTGAATAAATAGGCTAATGGTTTTGATGACGACTAGTATGGGGATAAGGGGTGTGGGCGTGCCTTGTGGTAAAAAGTGAGCCAAGGAGTTTTTGGTTTTAAAGCGGAAGCCTGTAATTACTGTTTCTGCCCATAGGGGGATTGCTGTGGCTAGATTTATAGATAACTGGGTGGTTGGTGTAAATGAGTGAGGCAAGAATCTGAGGAGATTCGTTGTGGTAATAAAGATAATTAGGGATATTAGTATAAGGGATCAGGTTCGTCTTTTAACACTATGCATTATTATTATTTGTTTTAGGGTAAGTTAAACTAATCATTGCTGAATAGCAATTAGCCAATTGTCGATAAGGTGCTTGGACATTGGAATTAGTATGGAGGGAAATAAGATGATTGGCACTACAGCAGGTAGACCTAAAATTGTTGGGGCAATAAATGAAGTTAACAGATTTTCATTCATTTTGATCCCAAGGGTTGTTATGGTTTCGTACACCAATTATTTTTGATGTAGCCGGTAGGTGATAATTTGTATTTAGTACTTTTAGCTGAATGATGAAAGAATAGTGTAAAGATTACTGATATAATAATAACAGGCAATGTGGAAGTATCTAGTTGAGGCATCTCACTGTAGAGAGACAGCACTTCTCTCAGTCTTTAACTTAAAAGGTTAATGCTGGCGCAGCTATACAGCGGATATGTTAAGTGAGTAGACAGCAGATTTATAAAGTGAATACAGGTCCTATCTCGAAGATTTTTAGTGGGATTAACTCTAGGACAATACGCATAAAACTGTGGTTGGCTCTGCAGATTTCTGAGCACTGTCCGTAATAGACGCCTGGTCGTATAGCGGTGAATGTAGTTTGGTTTAAGCGTCCAGGGATTGCATCTGTTTTTAAACCTAATGTGGGTACAGTTCATGAGTGCAGGACGTCCTGGGATGTGATTATTATATGGACGGGGGCTTCAATTGGAAGGACTACCCGGTTATCGACTTCGAGAAGTCGAAGGTCTCCTGGGTTTAAAAATAATGGCGGAAGCATGTAAGAATTAAAAATTAATCCTCCATAATCTGTATATTCGTAAGTTCAGTATCATTGATGTCCAGTTGATTTGATGGTGAAAGAAGGGTTATTGACTTCATCTGTTATGTATAGGATGCCTAGAGATGGGAAAGCAATTAAGACTAGAATGATGGCAGGCAAGATGGTTCAGATGGTTTCTATCTCTTGGGTGTCAATGATGCTAGTGTTAGTTTTGTTGTGAGTGTTAGAAAGAGAATATATAGAACTAAGAAGCTGATTCGAAAAATAATTATAAGGGCGTGGGAAGGCGATTAATTCTTCTATAGTAGGGGATGTGGCGTCTTGAAGACTTAGTTGAGCTGGGTGAGCCATTAAGATATGCAGGGCTTAACCTGTAACCTAACTTTGACAAAGTTATGAAATAATTTTTCTAATATCTTATTGAAAAGTCATAGAAGTTATGAGATTGGTTTGAAAGCAGTTTTAGGGGGTTTGACTCCTTCCTTTTTCGTCTAGGTTTTATGTTGGCTGTTCTTCAAATGCGTGGTAGGGTGGAGGGCAGCCATATAACCATTCTAAATTAGTGGAAGACTGTTCAATTATTAAAACTTTTCGTTTTGAAACGAAAGCTTCTCAGGTTATGAAAATTATTAGTATTACTGCTGTCAGGGAGATAAATGAGCCTACAGACGATAGGATATTTCATGCAGTATACGCATGGGGTAGACAGAGTAACGCCGAGGTATTCCAGACAGACCGAGAAAATGCTGTGGGAAAAAGGTTAAATTTACGCCTGTGAATATAATAGCAAAATGGGCTTTGGCATAGGTTTGGTCGAGTGTATAGCCTGCAAATAAGGGGAACCAGTGAATAAAGCCTCCTATGATAGCGAATACAGCTCCTATTGATAGAACATAGTGAAAGTAGGCTACAACATAGTATGTGTCCTGTAGCACAATGTCTAATGATGAGTTCGCTAATACAATGCCGGTTAAGCCACCCACTGTGAAAAGGAAAATAAATCATAGGGCTCCGAGTGTTGCGGGGGATCATTTGGTGTTACTTCCATGAAGCATAGCAAGTCAGCTAAAAACTTGAACACCAGTGGGAATAGTGATGATTATAGTGGCAGAGGTGAAGTAAGCTCGTGTATCTACGTCTATTCCAACTGTAAATATATGATGAGCTCACACAACAAACCCTAGGAAGCCAATTGATATTATAGCCCAGACTACGCCCATATACCCAAATGGTTCCTTTTTTTCCGGAATAATATGTTACGATGTGGGAGATTATTCAGAAGCCTGGTAGAATGAGGATATAGATTTCGGGGTGACCGAAGAACCAGAATAGGTGCTGATATAGGATAGGATCGCCCCCTCCAGCTGGGTCGAAGAAGGGGGTGTTAAGGTTGTTGTCTGTTAATAGTATAGTAATGCCAGCGGCTAGGACTGGAAGAGAGAGGAGCAGAACTGCTGTGATTAGGACAGATCAGACAAAAACGGGTATTTGGTACTGAGCCATAGCAGGGGGTTTTATATTGATAATT
The DNA here is from genome assembly GCF_049350105.2 of Macaca mulatta. Classification (NCBI taxonomy): domain Eukaryota; kingdom Metazoa; phylum Chordata; class Mammalia; order Primates; family Cercopithecidae; genus Macaca; species Macaca mulatta. Next base: position 52,955,973 of record NC_133410.1, read on the forward strand.
GTGGTGACGAAATTGATAGCTCCTAAAATAGAAGAGACACCTGCCAGGTGAAGTGAGAAGATAGTCAAGTCTACAGAGGCCCCTGGATGAGATAGATTTCCTGCTAAGCGGGGATAAACCGTTCAGCCGGTCCCAGCGCCAGCCTCTACTATAGCAGATTCTTTTCACCAAAGAATCCTCAAAACCTTCAACATCCGCCGTTACACTTACCATGTTACGACTTCTCTCCTCTATATAAATGTACAGGGGATTTAGTTAAGTTAGTCCTTAAAATATACTTGAGGAGGGTGACGGGCAGTGTGTGCGTGCTTTATGGCCTTATTCAATTAAGCACTCTGTTCTTAATTTACTGATAAATCTTCCTTGGGCCCTTAGGTTTCATAAGGGTTATCATGGAATTTTCTGGGGTAGAAAATGTAGCCCATTTCTTACTACCTCATAGGCTACACCTTGACCTAACATTTTTATGTAGATACTTGTGCTTACTTTGTGGCCTTTACTAGGGTTTGCTGAAGATGGCGGTATATAGGCTGAGCAAGAGGTGGTGAGGTGAATGGGGGTTTATCGATTATAGAAAAGGCTCCTCTAAAGCCTGTAATCCCAGCACTTTGGGAGGCCGAGACGGGCGGATCACGAGGTCAGGAGATCAAGACCATCCTGGCTAACACGGTGAAACCCCGTCTCTACTAAAAAGTACAAAAAACTAGCCGGGCGAGGTGGCGGGCGCCTGTAGTCCCAGCTACTCGGGAGGCTGAGGCAGGAGAATGGCGGGAACCCGGGAGGCGGAGCTTGCAGTGAGCTGAGATCTGGCCACTGCACCCCAGCCTGGGCGACAGAGCGAGACTCCGTCTCAAAAAAAAAAAAAAAAAAAAAAAAAAAAAGAAAAGGCTCCTCTAGAGGGATGTGAAGCACCGCCAAGTCCTCTGAGTTTTAAGCTAGTGCTTGTAGTGTTCTGGCGAGCAGTTTTGTTAATTTAATTGTTGAAGTTTAGGGCTAAGCATAGTGGGATATCTAATCCCAGTTTGGGTCTTAGCTATTTTGTATTCAGAAGTATTAAAGCCACTTTCGTAATTTATTTTATATTAGCTAGGGTTTTTAACAACTTAGATGAAACTTAGCTTTATTGAGGGCAAACCTAAAACACTCTTTACGCCGGTCTCTATTAGCTTGGGTTAATCGTATGGCCTCGGTGGCTGGCACGAAATTAACCAACCCTGGGTGTCAGTATAGCTTAAACTTTCCTTTATTGCTAAAGGCTTATCACCGCTGTCTCCCGCGGGGGTGTGGCTGAGCAAAGTGTTTTGAGCTGCATTAATAGGTGCTTGATACTTACTCCTTTTGATCGTAGTGATTTAGAGGGTGATTTCACCGGGGCGGGGATACTTGCATGTGTAATCTTACTAACAGTTAATAGAAAGGCTAGGACCAAACCTATTTGTTTATGGGGCAGTGTAGGTCCGTCTAGATATTTTCAGTGTCTTACTTTAGATAGTTAAGCTACATAAACTGCATGAATGCGTGGTGTAAATGGGGGTCCAGAAGATACGCGCATGTGCGATTGTGGGGGTAAGAAAAATAAAGAAAGGGGCCGCCTTTGGGGTTGTGTTGGTTTAGGGTATGGGTTTAGTAGCAGACGGATACATGTACTGAATGAAGTGACTGTAAGAGGAGAATTAAATTTGGGGGAGCAGCGGAGTGAAATTAAAAGAAAAAAAGATGCGTTCGTTGAGGGGTAACTGTTGAAAATGCATACAGCCTAAGATAAAAATTTAGGCTCCGGCTGAATTAGATTGAGGCTTTCTTGTTTTGGGGGTTTGGAAAAGGTGTCTTTCCTGGTTTAATGAGGCAAGAGATGGGGGGGGCGTTGCGGATTTTATCTTTGGGTTTAGTGTGAGAAGCCGCTGTAAGTTTAGTAATTATTGTTATGTCCTACAAGCATGAATTAATTAACACCTTGTGGTAGTTACGCGCGGCTGGAATATTGAACGTAGGTGCGATTAATAATGAGAGTGTACTAGGAATTAAAGACAGATCCTGCAACATAAGGTGTGCCGCAGACAAGCCTTCCGCGATGTAATCGCGTGCATACCCGAAAGTTAAAAATACCAAATGCATGGAGAGCTCCCATGACTGGTTAATAGGGTGATAGACCTGTGATCCATTGTGATGTCTTATTTAAGGGTAACGTGTGGGCGATCTTAGTTCCATGGCCGTGAGGTAAGAACCAGATGCCGGATACAGTTCAGGATAGCTACCCCCAAGTATTATGGGCCCAGAGCGAGGAGAGTAGCACGCTTGTGCGGGATATTGATTTCACGGAGGATGATGAGCGAGAAAACACTATCTGAGGGGGATATCTGTAGTGACGAGGATTTATTCGATTTGAATGTGCTATGTCCAGTGAAACGACTGAATGTACTACCTATGGTTAAAAGTGTGGTCGATATTCCCGGGGAAGGGCATGGGCTTTTGGAGGTGTGAGTTTAATATGTTACAGTTGGTTAAGCGTTTATAGTTCTGGCTTGTAAGCATATACTGCGAGCAGTGATTGTACCGGGTACCTTCGTATGTACTATGTACAGTTAAACACTTATAGTACTATATAATATTCATGTTGGCTAGCAGTAATGCACGATATACATAACATTATTATGGGGCAGGTCAATACTTGGGTTGTACCCAAAATAGATGCCTCATCAGAACACAGAGAGTAGTTTAAATTAGAATTTTAGCCTTAGGTGCTGATGGTGAAGTCAAGTACTTTCTCTCTGAGTTGTTCTGGGGAGAAGGTCTCCATTCCCGGCTTACAAGACAGGTGTATTGGTTCATACTACAAGGGCAGGTTCATTTGAGTAGTTTATTTTCGATTAGAGCCATTGTAATGTGCTGTTAAAATCAGTTTGCTAGCATTTTGTTAAGGATATTTGTATCAACATTTATAAGGGATAGTGGTCTATAGTTTTCTTGCAGTGTCTTTGGCTTTGGTATCAGATTAATAATAGACTCAAAAAATGAGGGCATTTAAAGAAATTCCTTGCTATTACATATATTTTTTAAGTGTCAGATAAATTTACACTAACTCTTCTTTAGTTTGTTTTCTTTTTCAATTCAACAAGTTATAATGTTAGGTTGTTAATTTGAGATCTTTGTTTTAATCTAAGCATTTATCAGTGTATCACGTTAAGTTTTGGTATGCTGTTTTCATTTTCATTTGTCTCCAAGTATTATCTGATTTCCCTTGTTATTTATTTTTTGATCCATTGGTGGTTTAAGAATGTGTTGTTTTATTTCCACAAATTTGCAGGGTATTTTCCAGTCTTCCTGCAATTATTCATGTCTAACTTCTTCCAACCATTGTTGGAGAAAATATTTTGTATGATACCTATCTTTTAAAATCTATTGAGACTTAATTTCTGACCAAATATATAGACCATCATGGACAATGTCCCACATGCACTTAGGAAAATCGTGTATTATGTTGTTGGTGGTTATAATGTTCTTGCATATATCTATTAGATTAGCTATTTTATTGTGTCAAGTGCTCTATTATCTTACTTATCTTCTTTCTGGATGTCCTATTCATTACAGAGTGTGGGGCATTGAACTGTTACTGTGGAACTGTCTATATCTCCCTTCAATCCTGTCAATTTTTGCTTCATACATTTTTGATGTTCTATTATTAGGTATGTAAATATTTATAACTATTGTATTTTCTTGCTATATCTTTTATTAATAAATAATGTTCTTCCTGATCCTCATAACCTTTTTTGGTTTAAAGTCTCTTTTTTCATTATTTTAATCCTTGATTGGAATGTTTAGTCTATTTACATTTAAAATAATTACTGCTAAGAAGAAATTTCTGTCCTTTTGATAATTGTTGTCTGTAAGTCTTTTAAGATTTAAGAGTTTTTGTCCCTCATTTTGTGCATTATTGTCTTCTTTTCTGTTTTCTTGTAGTGAAATATTTTAACTATCATTTCATGTTCTCTTGTGTATATTCCATACCTACTTGGTTTGTGGCTCATTTTGATAGTTGTTGTCTATAAGCCTTTTAAGTTTTTTTGTCCCTCATTTTGATAGTTGTTGTCTATAAGCCTTTTAAGTTTTTTTGTCCCTCATTTTGTGCAATATTGTCTTACCTGTTTTATTTTTTTTGTAGTGAAATATTTTAACTATCATTTCATGTTCTTTTGTGTATATTCCATAACTACTTGATTTGTGCTTATGATGGGGATTGATTACGTTTGATATATTAAAGTTATTACACACTAATTTGAATTTATATCACCTGAACTTCAATAACACGCAAAAACTCTGCTTTTATACAGTTTCATCCTCACTCTTTTCATTATCAGTATCACAACATTACACCTTTATACATGTCTGCTCAAAAGTATAAACTAATAATTATTTTTGTATAATGTATTTTTCTCTTAAATTAAGTAGAAAACAAAATGTAAAATTACAAACCAAAGTTCCAATAATACTAGTTTTTGGACTAATAGTTATTTTTGAAACAATTATTAGTGTCTTTAATGTAGAAAAAAGTGGAGTTACAAACCATTTTTATAACAATACTAGTTTTTATAAATGCTCATATGTTTACCTGTCCTGAGATATTTATTTCTTCATATGACTTCAAGTTACTATCTATTGTCCTTCCATTTCACCCTCCAGGACTCCCTTAATAATTTAATGCACAACGGCTCTAGTAGTAATAAACTCCCTCTGCTTTTGCTTATCTGGGAATGTCCTAATTTCTCTCTTACTTTTGAAGACTATTTTGCTGGATATAGAATTCTTGGTTGACTATTTTTTTCCTTTAAGCACCATTAAAAATAGTTCACTGCCTTCTGACCTCAAAAGTTTCTGATGAAAAATATGCTGATACTTTTGCTGAAAAACTCATGTATGTGAATTGTTGCTTCTCTCTTGTTGTTTTAAGGATTTTATAATTGTCTTTGGCTGGCAACAGTGTGATTACAATGTGTCTCAGGAAGGGTCTATATATTTCTTAAGTTACTCATATGTTTATTTTATCTTTCTCTCACTGCTTTTTTTCATTATTATACTTTAAGTTCTAGGGTACATGTGCACAACATGCAGGTTTGTTACATATGTATATTTGTGCCATGTTGGTGTGCTGCACCCATTAACTTGTCATTTACATTAGATTTATATCCTAATGCTATCCCTTCTCCCTCCCCCTCCCCATAATAGGCCCCGGTGTGTGATGCTCCCATTCCTGTGTCCAGGTGATCTCATTGTTCAATTCCCACTTATGAGTGAGAAAATGTGGTGATTGGTGTTCTGTTCTTGTGATAGTTTGCTGAGAATGATGGTTTCCAGCTGCATCCATGTCCCTACAAAGGACACAAAGTCATCCATTTTTATGGCTGCATAGTATTCCATGGTGTATATGTGCCACATTTTCTTAATCCAGTCTGTAACTGATGGACATTTGGGTTGATTAAAAGTCTTTGTTATTGTGAATAGTGCTGCAATAAATATACGTGTGCATGTCTCTTTATAGCAGCATGATTTATAATCCTTTGGGTATATACCCAGTAATGGGATGGCTGGGTCAAATAGTATTTCTAGTTCTAGATCCTTGAGGAATTGTCATACTGTTTTCCACAATGGTTGAACTAGTTTACAGTCCCACCAACAGTGTAAAAGTGTTCTTATTTCTCCACATCCTCTCCAGCACCTGTTGTTTCCTGATTTTTTAATGATTGCCATTCTAACTGGTGTGAGATGGTATCTCATTGTGGTTTTGATTTGCATTTCTCTGATGGCCAGTGATGATGAGCATTTTTTCATGTGTCTGTTGGCTGTATGAATGTCTTCTTTTGAAAAGTGTCTGTTCATATCCTTTGCCCACTTTTTGATGGGGTTGTTTTTTTCTTGTAAATTTGTTTGAGTTCTTTGTAGGTTCTGGATATTAGTCCTTTGTCAGATGAGTAGATTGCAAAAATTTTCTCCCATTCTGTAGGTTGCCTGTTGACTCTGATGGTAGTTTCTTTTGCTGTGCAGAAGCTCTTTAGTTTAATTAGATCCCATTTGTCAATTTTGCTTTTGTTGCCATTGCTTTTGGTGTTTTATAGATGAAGTCCTTGTCCATCCCTATGCCTTGAATGGTACTACCTAGGTTTTCTTCTCGGGTTTTTATGGTTTTAGGACTAACATTTAAGTCTCTAATCCATCTTGAATTAATTTTCGTATAAGGAGTAAGGAAAGGATCCAGTTTCAAGGTTCCTATTTATGGCTAGCCAATTTTCCCAGCCCCATTTATTAAATAGGGAATCCTTTCCCCATTTCTTGTTTTTTTCAGGTTTGTCAAAGATCAGATGGCTGTAGATGTGTGGTATTATTTCTGAGGGCTCTGTTCTGTTCCATTGGTCTATATCTCTGTTTTGGTACCAGTACTGTGCTGTTTTGGTTACTGTAGCCTTGTAGTATAGTTTGAAGTCAGGTAACGTTTTGACTTAGGATTGTCTTGGCAATGTGGGCTCTTTTTTGGTTCCATGTGAACTTTAAAGCAGTTTTTCCAATTCTGTGAATAAAGTCATTGGTAGCTTAATGTGATGACATTGAATCTATAAATAACCTTGGGCAGTATGGCCATTTTCACGTATTGATTCTTCCTATCCATGTGCATGGTATGTTCTTCCATTTGTTTGTGTCCTCTTTTATTTCACTGAGCAGTGGTTTGTAGTTCTCCTTGAAGAGGTCCTTTACATCCCTCTAAGTTGGATTCCTAGGTATTTTATTCTCTTTGAAGCTATTGTGAATGGGAGTTCATTCATGATTTGGCTCTCTGTTTGTCTGTTACTGGTGTATAAGAATGCTAGTGACTTTTGCACATTGATTTTGTATCCTGAGACTTTGCTGAAGTTTATCAGCTTAAGGAGATTTTGGGCTGAGATGATGCGGTTTTCTAAATATACAATCATGTCATCTACAAACAGGGACAATTTGACTTCTTCTTTTCCTAACTGAATACCCTTGATTTCTTTCTCTTGCCTGATTGCCCTAGCCAGGACTTCCAACACTATGTTGAATAGGAGTGGTGAGAGAGGGCATCCCTGTCTTGTGCCAGTTTTCAAAGGGAACGCTTTCAGTTTTTGCTCATTCAGTATGATATTGGCTGTGGGTTTGTCATAAATAGCTCTTCTTATTTTGAGATATGTTCCATCAATACCGAATTTATTGAGAGTTTTTAGCATGAAGGGCTGTTGAATTTTGTCAAAGGCCTTTTCTGCATATATTGAGATAATCATGTGGTTTTTGTTTTTGTTCTGTTTATATGCTGGATTGCATTTATTGATTTGCATATGTTGAACCAGCCTCGCATCCGAGGGATGAAGCCCACTTGATCATGGTGTATAAACTTTTTGATGTGCTGCTGGATTCAGTTTGCCAGTATTTTATTGAGAAATTTTTGCATCGATGTTCATGAGGGATATTGGTCTAAAATTCTCTTTTCTTGTTGTATCTCTGCTAGGCTTTGGTATCAGAATGACGTTGGCCTCGTAAAATGAGTTAGGAAAGATTCCCTCTTTTTCTATTGATTGGAATAGTTTCAGAAGGAATGGTACCAGCTCCTCCTTGTACCTTTGGTAGAATTTGGCTGTGAATCCGTCTGGTCCTGGCCTTTTTTTTGGTTGGTAGGCTATTAATTATTGCCTCAGTTTCAGAACCTGCTATTGGTCTATTCAGGAATTCAGCTTCTTCCTGGTTTAGTCTTGGGAGAGTGTAAGTGTCCAGGAAAGTATCCACTTTTTCTAGGTTTTCTAGTTTATTCGCATTGAGGTGTTTATAGTATTCTCTGATGGTAGTTTGTATTTCTGTGGGGTCGGTGGTGATATCCCCTTTAACATTTTTTATTGCGTCTATTTGTTCCTTCTCTCTTTTCTTCTTTATTAGTCTTGCTAGAGGTCTACCAATTTTGTTGATCTTTTCAAAAAAACAGCTCCTGAATTCATTGATATTTTGGAGGGTTTTTTGTATCTCTATCTCCTTCAGTTCTTCTCTGATCTTAGTTATTTCTTGCCTTCTGCTAGCTTCTGAATGCGATTGCTCTTGCTTCTCTAGTTCTTTTAATTGTGATGTCAGGGTGTCAGTTTTAGATCTTTCTTGCTTTCTCTTGTGGGCATTTAGTGCTATAAATTTCCCTCTACACACTGCTTTAAATGTTTCCCAGAGATTCTGGTATGTTGTATCTTTGTTCTCATTGGTTTGAAAGAACATCTTTATTTCTGCCTTCATTTCGTTATGTACCCAGTAGTCATTCAGGAGCAGGTTGTTCAGTTTCCATGTAGTTGAGCGGTTTTGATTGAGTTTCTTAGTCCTGAGCTCTAGTTTGATTGCACTGTGGTCTGAGAGACAGTTTGTAATGATTTTTGTTCTTTTACATTTGCTGAGGAGTGCTTTATTTCCAACTATGTGGTCAATTTTGGAATAAGTGCAATGTGGTGCTGAGAAGAATGTACATTCTGTTGATTTGGGGTGGAGAGTTCTGTAGATGTCTATTATGTCCACTTGGTGCAGAGTTGAGTTCAATTCCTGGATATCCTTGTTATCTTTCATGTCTCTATCAAACTTGAGATGCTTTTGGCTATTGTTTTTTCAAATAATCTGTTTCTCTTTCTAGTGTCCTTCTGATCCTTCCATAATGCATTTGTTGGTTTGCTTGAAGATATCCCACTAGTCTTTTAGGTGCTGTTTACTTTTTTTCAATCATTTTTTTTCCTCAGATGTAATAATTTCCAGTGTCTTATCTTCAAGTTCAATGATTCACTCTTCTGCTTGTCAAAATTTGCCTTTTAGACTCTCTGGTAATTTTTTATTTCACTTATTGTATTTTTTAGCTCCAGTACATCTTGTTGGTTTCTGTAGGTTTATATCCCTTTGTTTATATATTTTGTACATACATTCTTTTCTTGACATTATCCATGTCTTTATTTAGTTCTTTGAGTATCTTTAAGATAACAAGAACTTTTAGGAAAGTATTCGTCTAGTAGGTCTGACATCTGGTCATTCTTTCTGGAGAATTTTTTTTCCTTTGAATGGGCTATACTTTGTTTCTTTGTATGCCCTGTGAGTCTGTTGTTAAAAACTGGATATTTGAAACTAATGATGTGTTAAAACTGGAAATAAAATTTTCCCTCTTTCCCAGGGGTTTTGTTTTTGTTTTTTTCTTTATTGTGTTTCATTTTTTATTAGCTTTAATATGTCTTCATCTTCATGTCATGCCTGACATGTAAACTTAAGGTCTTTTCACATCTTTTCCGATTCTATACCTTTCCCTGACCATGTGCAGTGACTTTCTAATTTCCTTCATACATATAATTGCTTTTAAATATCTGAATGTCTGGCTCTAAAAGGGGGAAAGATAAAAATGAAGGGAGAGTACAAGGCACTGGCCCTTTAAATCCCTTAGTTGTTTTAGTCAGAGGGGGAGGAACTTACAATCATGCATAGAGGGTGAGTGCAACAATAGCTGCCTACCTATGTGTCTGTACTTCTGTGATCAGAAGCAGCAATCTGTGATCAGAGCACAAATTCCTAACACCTGTAGAACAGGTTTCTTTTTGCCCACTCTAGCTCCTGAAAACCATGTATAAACTGCTCCATAAACATGCACAGCTATCTGCAATTTGGTTGGAGGTAGAGGATAGGTAGCCACTGCTGAGCTAAAAGCTAAAATTTACTAAAATTATCTGCAATTTACTGGCAAGACATCTCCTGAAAGTTTAAAGCCTTCAGTAGAATTTAAAGTTACAAAGTATTCATACAAAACCAATCTGCCAGTGTGATTGTTGTCTAGGTGGGAAGACAGATTCCTGGTGCTTCCTACTCCATCAACCTATAAGAATCTTCTTAGTACCTATATTTTGCATTGATGCTTATAATGTCATTCCAAATAAATATCAAATGAGGCACAACACGTTGTATCAATAAAAGTTTCATGGGAATGAAAATAAAAGTGGTTTGCCTTCTGACATCTTATTATAAAAATTTATAAATATGAAACATTAAAAAATTATAGCAAACCCTCACACAGCTAGTTCATAGAGTCTATCATTAACATTTTTACAGAAGGTTCTACTCAAATACTAATTCTAAAAATTAGTGCTAGGTAAACTTGTGCTAGTAACTTAACCTCCCTGAACTTTAGTATCTTTATCTAGAAAAGGGGGATAAGGATAGTACTTACTTCATGCATTGCTGTAACAGTTACATGATATCTATGCAGAGTACTTAACCTAGTACCAGGCATAAGGTAGATATTCAGTCAGCATAAGTTACAGTCATTAGCATTTGCTGAATTAATGTATGAAAACATAATGAGGTTCCTGAAGATGCTTCTTTAAGAATTTTAATAACTTTAATATCATTTCAGCTGCTGGATGAATGACAGTAGTGTCTGTATTTAAGGTCTAGTATACTGAAGAGTATGAAAATGAAAATTTTTCCTTAATTAGCTGAGTCAATGTACCTACATAAGAATTGCAGCCCAGTTATTGACTGTCCTGTTTATATGCAATGAAATATGGTCTCTGGGTCTCCTTGGATTTATTTCATAAAAACAATTTAAAAATGGGGTAAATGCTATACTTTCTGATTTATCAATATATAGTGTAATTACTGGCCCTGAGTTTTAGTTGTCTGTTGGAGCAAAAAGGGAGGCAGGTGAAGGCCTAAACTAGGGTGAGACAGGAAATAGAAAAGCCCTGGAATGATCTTGCCAACACAGAGTCCTAAGCCTCTTTCTCTCCCCAGGTTCCATTCCTGTCCCTGAGGAGACCAAGGGCATGTGTTTAGGTTAGGGCAAGATAGGAGGTGCTAAGTAGGTCCAGGTGGAATTCTTTAAGACAAACTGGCTTTTTTCCAGCTTCAGGTCATGCTCACATACTTTATACAGCTGCATTGCTGCTTAAAGTGCAGCTGGTGTGTTCTCCCTTGTCCAAGAATGGTTTGGACTATTCCTAAAACTTTATGTAAGTGGTTTTAAAAAACATCAGAAAGATGCACTTTGGTAACAAGAAAAAAAAAAAAAAAGGAGACAAAAACAAAATATTTCAATATGCTAGAATCACTCAACCGTAATTTTAGAGATAGTATGCAGTGTGGGCCAATTCCTCATTTTTCTTACAGAAGATTACTGTATCATTGATAAATCAGGCTACACAATTTCCTAGAATGAGCACATTGTATTAGAATATTGGAATCCAATTTTTGTGGTAACTCTGTTCCTCTTATGGGGTCCTTGGTTACATCATGATACAACTTTGGGTTCAATATTTTTCTGTGCTTATGCTCTCATAGATCTTATCCAGTTCAAAAATATTATGATAAGTGAATTGAATCTTAAGTATTTGAAGCTGCACAGTTACAAAATCAGCTTTTCTTTATTTCTCCTATGATAAGTAAAGATTAGTGAAAAACATTGAATGTACTGAATATTTTAAATACTGAGCAGGCTCCTTAAAGATGTTAATTATTATATTTAAATAGATTTGAAACAAACTACTTTCATCATATAGTGAATGTTATTGTATATATTCCTCGTGATCTATCATTAACTTAAATCATATTTTCTGAATTATTTATAAAAACATTTCAAATGTGAATTCATGGAATTTTAAAAAAGACTTTTCTTGTCAATTCCAAGAAATCCAGTTCTGAAAAGTTTTCAAATGTTAGTGAAGGCTTTTCAGGCTACTTGAATGCACCTGCTTGATCAGACCTTCAACAAAGTATTTTCATTGGCAAATATGTAATTTATGAATAAATAAGGAGTTGGATCCCAAGAAACTGGAATAATAAGCTCAGTGCATTAAAGTCTTTGTGCAAAGGCTTGCATGAAGTTTCTACCAAACTTTTGAAAAATTAATTTCACCAAGTCCAAGTGCTTGGGATACAAGGGGATGACTACCTACAGAGGCCTTTTCACACATTGCTACCACCGTCAGCGGTTCTTTTTTATTAGCTCTCTTGGCAGCTCAGCAGGCCCTCAGGAGAGTCCACAGTAGACTTCTTTCAGGTATGTATGTATGTGTGTGTGTGTGTCTGTGTGTCTGTGTGTTGCGTACTGAGCCAGGGGATGGCTATGCATCCACCCCACCCCCCACATCAAAATGTTTCCCCTTGGATGAACAATCCTGCACTGTGAGTACTCTGCAGGTGTCTCTGGGTGTCAGCTGGCCTCTGTTTATTATTCGTGTGCTGTGTACAGGGAGGCCCAGCTGGCCATCACTAACAAGTCTCTGCAAATGGGTCAAGGAAATGAAAATAAAGCCTGTACAGCAGGAACTTTTAGGGTCTGGGGTTTTGCTGGCAAATCCTGCCCAAGTTCCTCTTTAGGTGCTACTTTAAAATTGCTACTTGTTTGACTTGGACAAGACTTCACATGGAGAGGCCGTGTGAGATTTGCGAAGGGGGGCCCAGCTGGAAGCAGGTGTGCCACTTTTCATTTTCTCTTTTACCAGGAGAACACATCTTCTGCCCAGTTCTGAAGCATTTCTTTTCTTTAGAAGCTTGTTTGTATAATTTGTTTTCCCAAAATGAGGGAGGTGGGGGTTACTATTAAAGGAGTGAAGAATCATTCCCATGATTTTGAACTATTTTGTTTTTCAAACCTATTAATCAAAGCTGAATAAGAAGAAATAAACACCTATTTAAATTTAAAAGCTTTTTCTCTTCAACTTACATTTTCAGTGACCCAAGAACAAGAATGAATCTTTCTTATCAAGATTGTTCTGTGATTAATTTCTGAATTATAATGCACAGGAAGGATGGTGGTTTAGTTAGTAGGATTACTCATGGTAAAGTGTGTATCAAATTTAATAACAATTACAGTAGTCAAGAACAATTCTACTGAAAGAATCACTACTTTATTGAAGTCACTTAGTGCAACTCTTTTATGATCAATCAGGTCTGTGATCATCTTGGACACTTTGCCTGATAACTACTCTAATAATATTCTGGACCTGGTTCACTACACTTAAAAGGATCTGGTAAAGTTATCAGTGGTTCAGGATTATTAGTCTGGGAATCCTTTAACTGGTGCTCAGTGCTTACACAATTTCTCTCTCAATAATGATCTGTGTTATCCCAAATCACAGTTTATTATTTAAGAAGTTTCTATGTATTATATTCTTAAAGCCTATCATCAGCCATAAAATGTTATTCATTCATTTATTCACTCACTCAATAAGCATTAATTGAAACACTAATGTGTGCTGGGCAATACGGCAGGCAAGGAAATGCAGACACAAAGAGAATGATTCTGTCCTTCCAGCCCCTGTCTGCCCACCCACCACACTGACTTGCAGCAACCATAGGGATCCTTTTAAAACATGACTCAGACCACGTGGCTCTTCTAATTAAGACTGCTACAATCACCTCTGAGGCCTTAATGACCCATCTGGCTCCTCTGTCCCTCCCCACCCTTGGGTCCTACCCGTCCCTTGCCCCACTATGCTCCAGCAATACTGGCTTTCTTGCTGTTCCTTAAACACACTGAGCATTCTCCCCACTCGCCTGCTCCACAAATTGTAGTTACATATTTCTCTATTACACCCATCTCTCTTTTACTCCTGATCTGATTCTGTTCTCAGTAATCTCTAGCTTTTGTCTCATCTCTTAAGTTTCCTAAGGAAAGAGCTTTTGTATTTCATTTTCTCTCTTGTATCCTTGTGCTTAGAACAGGCTTCATATGGTAGAAATTCAATAAATATTTATTAAATGAATGAATGAATGCATAAAGACCTGACCTTTAGTCTAATTAGAAGAAGGAATGTGAATAATCATAATATCATCATGAAAGATTATAGTGTTACAGGATGTTGAAATACTTACATACCTGTCTATATTTCTTAAATGTATATCAATATACAAATCTACATGGTATTAAAGGTGTGTTCAGAAGCAAAGGAAAGCAATATTTGTTTCAAGCTTTCTTACTATTTATTTTGACTGCTGTGATATAATTCTCTTACTGCTTTTCAGACCCTCTGGAGATTGAAAACAAAAACAACAACAACAACATAAGAAGGGGAAAAAAGTCTTAGCTTTCCAAGAATATGTAGCTGCTTCTCAAGAACTTTGGCTTGGCATTTAGAATTAATCTTATGAAAATTGCTCCTGAGGCTTTGATTAGTTTCAAGGATGGAGCCCTTTTTAGAGTCTAAACTTAATATAAGACCCTAAACTTAATATAAGGCTCTAAATTTAATATAAGACTTTTTTCAGTCTTATATTAAGGATCTCATAGTACTTACTGAGGCAAAAACTTTTTTTGGATTTCATGAATTGGGGTGTTCCCCTATAGATCTTTTCAGTTTAGGAAACTAGAAAAAAAAATTAAAATCGTTTACATAGAGATCATTATTTTAGCCTAAGTGAATAAATCTATTGCTTCCCTACTTACTGTTTTCATGAGTTATTCAGTTTATTCCTCCACATCAGTTAGCATTGTTCCCCCCTTTTACTTGTCTAGAAATCAAGTTAATTTTGACCACTTACCTGGCTTATTTCACTTGAAAACTTACTTATGTCTTGTGGATATCACTAGCTCATTAGTCTCATTTTTATCTGATTCCATTCTCTCAACTGTTTCCAAAACCTACCAGTTGGTTTAATTCCTCTTTCAGTCAACATTCTTAACACTCCTAACCAGAAGCCCTAGGTCATCTGCATTCACAGAACTAGGCTTGGCCTTTAGTTCCAAATACTTTTATACAAATGTTGTTCTAAAACTCTCCTGTGAGTCTTTTGTAGCCCCCAGATAATCACTCTTTTTACTCTCTAAATTTGTTATTGCTCTGACAGAGTATATTGTCTCTGCTTGAAGCTTTCATGAATCCTACATAACTTCTTCTGAGGATTCATCACTTAAATGTTATCACTTCCGGCGTTCTCTTGCTTCACATTAAATCAATTTCATACACAGTGACGTCCTAATTTACTTAAAGAAAATCACATCTCTCCAGTTCTCCTTACATTGCATATGCCCATCAATCCTTTTTTTTTTTTTAACAACAGAAAACCCAAAATATTTTAATTGAAGTATTATTGACATTCAAAAAAGTGCACATATTCACTTTATACAGACAATATAATCATGCCATAAACATATGTATCATTTCTAAAAATTTACTTCCTCCCTTTTTTCTTTTTATTAAGTTATTACTACTATACAAAAAGGTACACAAGTTATTATTGCTATATCCTTTTAAGTGATCATCTGTCTCATTCTGAGTTACATGTACACACTATTCAAACCCCACTTATAACGCTGAGAAGTTATTTTCTGTTCCAAGATACTTTCAACTTATCTCCCTTCAATGTGCTTCAGTATATTAGGTGTTTCTGATTCTACTTACACTTAAGTATTCTGTTTAGAAGACTCTAAAATTATTTTGAGATACATAGTACATTTCCATGGCCCTAGATAACATTTTCATGTGACAACTCACTATTTCTAATGTCTTATGGCAAACTGTTATAAATTCCAAATCTGTTTTGGTAGCTCTCTTTGATCTATTTTCTTTCCATTTTGGAAAATTATTATACATTCAAATTTCTTTTGGTGAGAGAGGTGAAGGGGGTTTGATGACTTTTTGTATGTCCTTGAAATAATGTAAGACTATCCAATGATGCATTAGAAAGAAGAATGAATGAGTGACTAATGTAAAGAAGATTGTAAAACTTCAATAACTTCACTATTCATGTAATTGCAAAGGCATTGTCAGATAGAGCAGCAGAGCCAAATACAATGTAAGAGTCCCAAGTACATATAAAATAATTTAGTATACAAGGAGGTAGTATTTCAAAGAAAGGGTAAAAGGACAGTTTATTTAATAAAAGCTCTTGGAAAAAAGATGACAAACTATTTGGAACCAAACAAAACGAAATTTAAACAAAATAATTACTTTCTAAAATTGAGATAGATTAAAGATGACTAAAATATGAATCAACCTAAATGTCCATCAACGATAGACTGGATTAAAAACATGTGGAATCTATACACCACGGAATACTATGCAGTTATAATGGAATGAGATCATGTCCTTTGCAGGGACATGGATGGACTTGGAAGCCATCATCTTCAGCAAGCTAAGGCAGGAACAGAAAACCAAATACCGCACGGTCTCACTTATAAGTGGGAGCTGAATAATAAGAACACATGGACACATAGGAAGGAACAACCACACTCACACTGGGGCCTGTCAGAGGCAGGAGGGTGGGGAAGAGAGAACAGCAGGAAAAATTGCTAATGGATACTGGGCTTAATACCTAGGCATTGGGATGATCTGTGCAGCAAACCACCATGGCACACGTTTACCTATGTAACAAACTTGTACATCCTGCACACGTACCTCTGAACTTAAAATAAAAGTTGAAGAAAACTATACGAGCATTAGAAGAAAATAATGCCACAAAGAGAAAGTTAAGAAGAAACATAGATAAAATTAAGAGGCAAAGAGAAAATTAGAGAAAATTGGAAAAAAAATAGTTGTTTATACTTACATACAAAAATGCTTTTGAACAAGAAATAATTATAATTGCAGGCTATGTGCCAAATTTGTCCTAAATGTGAATCACTGATGATGGTACCTGCTCTCATGAAGCTTCCAGTCTAATAGAATTAAACAAATTTTTATTTTATTAAATATGTATCCACATAAATGAATATCCAGTTAGAATCCGTGAAGAAAGATTGTATGATGACATAAGGGACCAAGGGAATCTAATGTGTATTTTGGGGTCTAGAAGACCACATTAACCTACTTGAATTTGTAATGTAACTTTAATGTATTCATATTAATCTTGTAAAATCAATTATTTTTAATTTATTCACATGTCAATATTAATAAAACATAAAATACAAACTTTTAATAGCAAATATAGCATTATTTATCAGTTTTCATATTAATAATATACTATGTAATATATTCTTAATATATAGAGAACTCTTCAATTTAATAAAGAAAACTATACATTTAACCTAACAGAAATAAAATGGACGAGCAAATGAATATGCAGGTCATCATAGAAAATTCACAAATACTCAGTAAACACATGGAAAATATTCAACCTTACTTGTTACAAAAAATGAATTTAAAACAACATATATTTTTATGGCTTTAATTGGCATAATGAAAGATAACTTTCAAACACTCTCAAACACGTGTGGTCAGCAAATGAATGTAATTTTTCTGTAGGAAAATTGAGAAATCACAACCTTAAATTTCTGCATGCCCTTTGCTCCAGGAATTCTACATAGAGAAACGTGTCTTCAGGAAATTTTCGTGAATCTGCATTAACATGTATACACAAGGATATTTTCTGCAGAAGCATTTTCATAGCTGAATTTTTCAAGCAATCAGAAGTCCATTAAGTAAATATGTAGTTCATTCTTCCATTGAAATATTGGGTAGCAGTTCAGAAGGATATGAACATACATAATGGGATTAAAACCATTCATATTTTACTAAGCTAAAATATAGATTATTATGCATTTCATTAAATGATTTTATTTTTATAAGAAAATTATTATATATAGAAAATGTTAATTGCAGCCATGTTTCTGTAACTATCTAAAAAAGGATCTCTTCGTGTTCTGCTGTAATTTTGCATTTTGTTATAAACATTTACTACTTTAGTAAAAAAATGAAAGTACTGTTTATATAAAGGAAGAAAACTAAAAAAATTTAAGCTGAACATTGTTGAACTTAAGATGGTTTAGAAAGACTCTGTCTTACACAGCATTCCCTGTAAGCAGATTTTTGATGAACATTTGCATGGAGAATGTTATAAGCAGTTTTTATATGAGTATTTACATGGTGGAGCTTTTCTGGGCTGTGCTCAATGGACCAACACTTATGGAGGGCAGGGGAACAGGACTAGGCAGAGGGAGAAGTTGATTTATAATGCAGTTGCAATAAATGGCTCAACTAATCCTCTAGGGGTCTGTGCAGCTGGGATGGCCTTCAGAGATGTCCTAATTAGGGCCAACGGGATAGGCCCTTTTCTTTTAAAATTTTTTTTTTTTTTACTTTTTTTATTATTATTATACTTTAAGTTCTAGGGTACATGTGCACAATGTGCAGGTTTGTTACATATGTATACATGTGCCATGTTGGTGTGCTGTACCCATTAACTCGTCATTTACATTAGGTATATCTCCTAATGCTATCCTTCCCTCCTTCCCCCTCCCCACAATAGGACGCAGTGTGTGATGTTCCCCTTCCTATGTCCAAGTGTTCTCATTGTTCAGTTCCCACCTATGAGTGAGAACATGTAGTATTTGGTTTTCTGTTCTTGCAATAGTTTGGTGAGAATGATGGTTTCCAGCTGCATCCATGTCCCTATGAAGGACACGAACTCATCGTTTTTTATGGCTGCATAGTATTCCATGGTGTATATGTGCCACATTTTCTTAATCCAGTCTCTTTTAATGCTTTCTCCCAACCTCACCATCACTGCATACAGGTTGCCTCCAGGGACAGAGCTTAACCTGGGACAAAGCAGCTTATTTTGCAGAAAGTAATTCTTGGAAAGCAATCAACTTCTTGTAGCAGAGAGTGGCTCTGACCTAAAGGGCAATCCTGGGAAGTGCAATAGCATGCACTATACCAAACTTGTCCAACCCGTGGCCCCGGGGCTGCATGTGGCCCAGGACAGCTTCGAATGCAGCCCAACACAAATTCATCAACTTTCTTGAAACATCATAAGGTTTTTTTGCATTTTTTTAAAGCTCATCTGCTATCGTTAGTGGTAGCGTATTTTATGTGTGGCCTAAGACAATTCTTCCAGTGTGACCTGGGGAAGCCAAAAGATTGGACACCCCTGCACTCTCCTGATGGTTTCCAGTTGAGAACTACATGGTTTATGTGAATGGGCCATCAAGGGTCCAGAGTCTGAATCTCTTCTTGAATTTATCAATCTTTCCCTTAATGCTGGGGATGCCCTCATAATAATACAATTTATAAAATAGTGACATGCAAACCAAACTCCAATATATGTATTTTCACTGAGAAATATAGCTGACATGAGGACTAAAATGTGTTTTGACTGACCAGTACATTCTCTGCTACATTAGAAACAAAATTGACACCCAGGAGGTTTCTTGGTTTGTTTGACATCAGGGAAAAAGTCATTTTCAGATTGAAAGAGTACCACTGTATCATTTTCTATATTAAAGGGATTTATTTTCCTTTACTGCTGAAGAAATAGTAATATATCCTTTCTTCTCGAAGTTTTCCAGACTTAATATAGATTTTACATTTTATTTTATCTTTGTTACAATTCACATACTGGTTCTAGATTTGGAAGAATTTCATCCATAACCATTTACAAATTACCTGCCAGAGTAAGTTGCTTTTATGAAATATTTGCACATATTTTATATGAATTTTTATTCCAAAGAGGGTATCTGTTTTTAAAATCTTATTCTCATATTTTGATGTACTCTATGAATTTATTGACTTTACAAGTTTCTTTGTAGAAATTGTTTCTCAAATAGTAGTTTTATGAATACATATGTAATAGTTTTATTTTTCTAGGTTCAAAATATTTTTATCAATGGACTCATAAATCTTTGGAAAGTAGCAAAACCTCTCTTATTTTTAATATTACAAGTATTGTAAAAATATTTTATTTCAAAAAATTATTTACAGTGTTCTATATCAACCCTAGTTAAATTCCTATCCTAGAGAGAAACATCATTAAAAATGTGGGGTATACATTTCTAGCCCTTTACTTATGCATTCAAATTTATACATATGTACATATACATATCATTTAAACATAATTGTGATCATAATTTATATATCATTCTGCTGCTTGCTTTAATTCATTTTTATGTTTGATTTGGAGATCATTTCAGGGCTCCACAATATGCTTATAACAAATTGATGAATACAGCATGTATTTTATGGATAAATTTAATTAATTCATATTTGTTGTGATTGGTAATATGTTTACTACCTTGTATTTCCTGACATTTTGTTAAGTCTTAAACTAATACCTCATTATTTTGTGCCGCTTCATTATAAGCACAAGTACTTCCTATTTTTAACACTGTTTACTGTGTTTGACGTCATATTCTGTCTTAAATGTATTTCATATTGATGATATACAATTTTTTATTACAGTAAATATAAGCAATTATAATAGGAAGGGTCTTAGTAATTTTCTGAGACTTTACTCTGAAAATGGTCTCTTTTGTTTCACACTTGATTGCGCACGCACACACACACACACACATATATTAGCTGAATATATATATATAAGCTTTTAATTTGGAAATTTATTTTCTTCTTCTTTTTGCTTATTTCTTTCACTGAATTTTTCTCAGTCATGTCATCTACAACTCCTATTGGACAAACAGTAGTACCTGTAAATTCATCTTTTATATTTTGGCTTTTCTTTCATATTTTCCATCTCCATGTCTTCTTTGTGCTACATTTTAGGGATTAGTTTGTTCTTCCAGCTCTGTTTGTTGAGTTTGAGACTTTTCTTTGGCTATCGGTTTTCATGAAATGTTTGACAGGTTTGGTTTATTTGTTCTTATTCATACTTGATAAATGGCTTTGGTGAATGTAGGAGATGATTGCATTGGTCAATTTCTTGTGATGGCTGTGTGTATATGTGTTTTGGGTTTTACATTCGTTTAGGCACTTCCTTGATATCTAGGTCAGAATTTTCAATGCAGACTTTATCTGGAGAGCAAATTTTGTTTCTTAATCCTTTTTTTCCCCTTGTTTGTCCTTATGGAGGTAAGAGGTTACATCAGGCTTTACTATGCTCTTTTTTTCTAGTAGCAATATTCAGTTGAGAGTTCTTCTCAGCTAAACTTTTTTTTTAAGACATAAAGATTTTTATACCTTTATTTTAAATTAATAGCTGAAAGCAAGTAAAAATAACTAATTTTGCTAAATACTCCAACAAAGTATTTTGAATCACATACTCAGAGTACAAATTAGTCAGAGACATTAAAATTATTCCCAAATTACGGAGCCTTAGAAAAAAAGAATTATACGAACACAAAATCCACTAGGGAGTTGA
This sequence comes from Macaca mulatta, assembly GCF_049350105.2. Lineage (NCBI taxonomy): Eukaryota > Metazoa > Chordata > Mammalia > Primates > Cercopithecidae > Macaca > Macaca mulatta. The sequence continues at coordinate 52,977,057 of NC_133410.1, forward strand.
TTTCTGACATATTTTTCTATGGAATGTGTGCTTTGGCTCAAGTATTCTCCTTTCACTGAAACTATCTAATGGACTTCAAAACCCACTATAAACATGGAAAAAAAATGTCTTTAAATGGCTTTACTAGTGACATGATGATACTCATGTCCATCTGTGTTTGATACCAAATGCCAGCATCAAGCACATTTTCAGAACATGAAAACAGGCACGTGCTTTTAACAAAAGTTTGTGGGATTGCTGAGCAACACGTGTGAACATCTCAATAAACATTTTAAAGGAAAGAACATAATTAGCTCATATGTTTTACGGAAGTGATGAAGTGTAATAGAGTTCAACCTGTTCAAACACACTTGCCAAAATTTTAAGAAGTAGTTTTCTACTTAGAGCTTTGGGAAAGAGCAATGATGGAGGACAATAAAAGAAAAACTCTTGCACTAAATAAAACTCTCCAGTACTTTTGAGAATAAGCTAACATATAAGCAATCCTAGCAGGTTGGAAGATGTAGAATAATATACATTACTTTTTAAAAACATAATTTATGGTATTAGGTCTAACATTTTAGTCTCTAATCCATCTTGAATTAATTGTCATATAAGGAGTAAGGAAAGGATCCAGTTTCAGCTTTCTACTTATGGCTAACCAATTTTCCCAGCACCATTTATTAAATAGGGAATCCTTTCCCCATTTCTTGTTTTTTTCAGGTTTGTCAAAGATCAGATGGCTGTAGATGTGTGGTACTATTTCTGAGGACTCTGTTCTGTTCCATTGGTCTATATCTCTGTTTTGGTACCAGTACCATGCTGTTTTAGTTACTGTAGCCCTGTAGTATAGTTTGAAGTCAGGTAGTGTGATGCCTCCAGCTTTGTTCTTTTGACTTAGGATTGTCTCGGCAATGCGGGCTCTTTTTTGGTTCCATATGAACTTTAAAGCAGCTTTTTCCAATTCTGTGAAGAAACTCATTGGTAGCTTGATGGGGATGGCATTGAATCTATAAATTACCTTGGGCAGTATGGCCATTTTCATGATATTGATTCTTCCTATCCATGTGCATGGTATGTTCTTCCATTTGTTTGTGTCCTCTTTTATTTCACTGAGCAGTGGTTTGTAGTTCTCCTTGAAGGGATCCTTTACATCCCTTGTAAGTTGGATTCCTAGGTATTTTATTCTCTTGGAAGCAATTGTGAATGGAAGTTCATTCATGATTTGGCTCTCTGTTTGTCTGTTACTGGTGTATAAGAATGCTTGTGATTTTTGCACATTAATGTTGTATCCTGAGACTTTGCTGAAGTTGCTTATCAGCTTAAGGAGATTCTGGGCTGAGACAATGGGGTTTTCTCAATATACAATCATGTCATCTGCAAACAGGGACAATTTGACTTCTTTTCCTAACTGAATACCCTAGGTAATACCATTCAGAACATAGGCATGGGCAAAGACTTCATGTCTAAAACACCAAAAGCAACGGCAACAAAATCCAAAATTGACAAATGGGATCTAATTAAACTAAAGAGCTTCTGCACAGCAAAAGAAACTACCACCATCAGAGTGAACAGGCAACCTACAGAAAGCGAGAAAATTTTTGCAATCTACTCATCTGACAAAGGGCTAATATCCACAACCTACAAAGAACTCAAACAAATTTACAAGAAATAAACAAACAACCCCATCAAAAAGTGGGCAAAGCATATGAACAGACATTTCTCAAAAGAAGACATACATACAGCCAACAGACACATGAAAAAATGCTTCTCATCACTGGCCATCAGAGAAATGCAAATCAAAATCACGATGAGATACCATCTCACACCAGTTAGAATGGCAATCATTAAAAAGTCAGGAAACAACAGGTGCTGGAGAGGATGTGGAGAAATAGGAACACTTTTACATTGTTGGTGGGATTGTAAACTAGTTCAACCATTATGGAAAACAGTATGGTGATTCCTCAAGGATCTAGAACTAGAATTACCATATGACCCAGCCATCCCATTACTGGGTATATACCCAAAGGATTATAAATCATGCTGCTATAAAGACACATGCACACGTATGTTCATTGCGGCACTATTCACAATAGCAAAGACTTGGAATCATCCCAAATGTCCATCAGTGACCGACTGGATTAAGAAAATGTGGCACATATACACCATGGAATACAATGCAACCATAAAAAAGGATGAGTTTGTGTCCTTTGTAGGGACATGGATGCAGCTGGAAACCATCATTCTCAGCAAACTATCACAAGAACAGAAAACCAAACACCACATGTTCTCACTCATGGGTGGGAATTGAATAGTGAGATTACTTGGATTCTGGAAGGGGAGCATCACACACCGGGGCCTATTATGGGGAGGGGGGAGAGGGGAGGGATTGCATTGGGAGTTATACCTGATGTAAATGACAAGTTGATGGGTGCTGATGAGTTGATGGGTGCAGCACACCAACATGGCACAAGTATACATATGTAACAAACCTGCACGTTATGCACATGTACCCTACAACTTAAAGTATAATAATAAAAAAAATAATTTATTAGCTAGAAAAGAAAAAAACTCAGATGTTCTTTATTTACCAATAATAATAAATACAGAAAATTGATGAAACAAATTTCACAATAATATAAAGACTTTTCAATTATTCCTTCAAAATACTGTCTTTTGTTTTTTTCCTTTTCTGGGTAATAAATTATATTAAACTTTTTACTGCATCAGGATTTGCCCTTAAATCTACACTTATACATTTGGCAATGATTTGATGGTGTTATTTTTGTTTGTTTTATAATTCTTGTTACAGCTAATCACATATATAATTTCCTCACCCAAAATTTATGTTTAAATGAACTCTGGTTTCTTAAACTTCTGAATTCTGTGTGAATTGAATCAGTCTTCATGTTCTGTCTCATTTGGTACACATATAGTCAAGGAGCCATTGTTTCCATTCACAAGCCCTGAACTTACTATTTGGACAAGATACCTGCTTTCAATAATTATATTAGGATCAACAGAAAAGCATGTCCTTTCTGTAAATACATATGAAGAATTACTTTGCCCCATAGTTTAATATACAATTCTCCTGATTTTTACAAAAATATTTTGAATAATCTAATATAGTTTTAAGAATTCACTTCTAAACTTCAGAAAAATTCCTTTTTTCTTTGTTTGTGAAAATTTTCCTTTCAAAAATGTATCTATTGAGTGCTAGAATATTGCTTCTAAATTTACTGTGCCAAAGGCCCGCGATAATTTTTCTTATACATTTAATGACATTCTAAACTTTGATAATATAAACTTTTTTCTCTGTGCAAATACGTGTATTTTCATTAAGTATACAGATGTTTATGTGAATATCAACATTTGCGCCTACAGGCAGAAAAAGCATTTTATATGTCTACTGGACACTATCTTAATATGTGAAAATAGTTTCAAATTGTTCTATTAAAAAGTGTTCAGCTAAAATATTTTCAAGTTTTAAAGCAATGAACTTTTTTATTCTGATTTAACATTTTTGAAGGTTGAATAATAGACTGCTGTAATGAAAATATAACACTTCATGTGAAATTTCAATAATCTCTTATAGTAATATCCATAGACATCAATGAATGTGCCTATAAATCCTATTAGTGATGTTATTAGACCCAAATGTAAAATATAACATGCCTTGTAATAAGTAATATAGAATTCTCAACCATATTTTAGCCAAGCTTTGGGATAAACTAATATGAAAACTATTTATGTAAATTGATCAACTAAAGCATTTCCTCTGTAGACTTTCTGTTTTTAATACGAATGCTCTGGGTTTCCTAAGTGAAAGTTTTTATCAGTTTGAAACCAATGTAACTCTATTGATGCTAATTTGACCACCTTGGTTTTCTGTACTAGACTGCAAGTTCTACATTAGTTCATAAAGCTTAAAAGATTTTCAAGCTGTATGTAGTACCTTGGAAATAGTAAGTGGTTCAATTTTTAGTTAGTAAGTAAATAAATGAAATAAATGAAAGCAGCTTTTCATAACACAGTTTCATGCTTTTAGCACTTTTTAGAGCCTCCTTCTTCATTTTAAGTGTCATCTCATCTGATAAATTTTCTTTATTCAATGCTAGGATAAGGGAGGGGACTCTCTTATGTGTAATGTTAGCCCTTGGCATACAAACCTCTATCAAAACACTTGTCAACCTGTAGTTTCACAGTGTCAGTGTGTGCACCCACACCTGTAGCCTCATGGGAGGCAGGGACTGTGTCTTCCAGAGAAGCTATGGCACATAAGAGTTGATCAAAATTCAAGAAGATTGGAAGGCAGTTAATTCTAGCTGTGATGCATTGGTCAACCTATCTTCCTGTGTACAGATCATAGACACATACTGTTCACCATTTTTACAAACTTACTTTTTGGAATTTTAGAATATATGAATACATCACTCTTTGTATTCATATATTCTAAAATCACTTCATTTCCCACTGTTGAAACTGCGTGTCTGCTATTGTAGTTCTGTTTCATGTGACCATTTTGGTTTTTAGCTTCCTTTTCTTTAAAATCCTTCCTCAAGCTTATATCTCTTTATATATTGCATTTTATGTATTTATTACCTCTTCTCATATTCTCATTTTATTACAAATTTGTTTAGTTCCTTGTCTCTCCAAATTTTTCCCTCTGTGTGTTTCATTGTGCTTTTCTATCTGTTCTCTTTTTTGTCCAGCTATGTCTCTGGGCCTTCAGTTTTACACTAAGATTAACCTCCCCACGTCTCAAGTGTCAGATGCCTTGTCTTCAATCTTTGAAGTCCTTTACAACTGACTCTCCAGCAATGCAGCTTCTCAACTCACTGCCCTTTGAACACAAAGCAGACACAACTGACCAGGTAGTGGTAGGATACTTCCCTGAGTGGCCGCAAATTTGCGAGTCAGTCAGCTGTGGTAAAAGGGACAGTCTGTAGCTGCAAAACAGAGTGAAACGAACCAGCCATAAAAGGAGATCAAACCCATGGCCTTGGCCATGGTTGTTAAAGCACTAATTATTAACAACTCAGTGAGACAGTCACCAATACGCCCATCATATTAACTAGATGACAAATTCAGGATACATTTTTTAGTTATATAAACACTTTCATCTAATGAATTAATGTGAGAGGCAAATTATTACCATAGCTAATCACAATTTATAGAACTAAACCATGTTTAAAAGAATACCTACACTATGATGACCACAAAGTAAATAGATTAGGTGTATTTCTTTTAGAAGTATAGTATATTTTTGCAATGACTATTGGGTACATATGCTTCTTGGTATCAATGTTACATATCACTGAAAAGTTGTTATTATTTCAAATATAGAAATTGAATATTAGACATATCTTGGTAAAAGGTTATTGCAATTTAAATGAATTACTCATAATGTTCAAGGGTGGTTCGGATAAATCAATTCGCATTTATAATAACTTACACTACTGAAGTTATTGTAAAGGGTATAAACTGTGTAGGGTCAAGTCTTCATTCTCACAAAGTTTATATTCTTGCTGTGGAGACAGACATATGCAGGTACAGAGACAAGTCAGGAAGGTAAGAACCACGTGAGTGGGGCAGCTGGCATGTTTCAGTGAAGGTTCAGAACAGGGGATGTTGTATCAGGCTGGAGTGATTTCATCAGTGAGGTTTTCACCATGTATGTGGGAACTGAACTGAGTTTTATAAGATGCGTACGATGATACTCACATATTTGCTTCCTGAGGCTGCTATAACAAATTACCACAAACTGTGTAGTTTAGAACAACGAAAATTTATCATCTCACAGTTTCTGAGGCCAGTAGTCTGAAAAAAAAATATGTGGGCATGATTGGTCCCTTCTGGAGGATCTAAGTGAAAAACTGTTCCATGCTTTTATCCTAGCTTGGTTGCTGGCCATCCTTGGTGTTCCTTGGTTTATAGATGCATCCCTCCAGTCTCTGCCTCCATCTTCATGTTGCCTTCTTCTCTGTGTCTCTCTGCATCTTCTCCTCTTCTTAGAAGTGAATTGATGTAGGGCTACTGTAAATCCAGGACAATTTCATCTCAAGATTCTTAACTAATTATATATGCAAAGACCATATTTTCAAATAAGGTCACATTCTGAAGTTCAGCATAGACATGAGGGGGGTGTGTGTGTGTGTGTGTGTGTGTGTGTCCAGGGGTTGGGGGGTACATTATTCAACCCATTGCAAATGGGTCTGTTAATGCACATCTAAGCAGAGGACTCTGATTAAATTCCTTCAAGGGCTGGGTAGGGAACGTTAATATGAATAGTATGTTGTTAGCAAGATCATCCTAAAAAATATAGAAATTCAAAAAATAATTAAACCATAGCTTGCCAGACAATACATCTTTGTAAGAAAAACTCATCCAGAAGATTCCCAGTGTATATCTGCCAATAAACAACAAGAACACTAAAAACAGCTATTAAATTTTTAGTGTTTACTCATGTTCCAGGCACTGTTTTAAGTGTTTTACATATATTATATGTTAAAATTTCACCAAAACCCAAAAATGAGGGTATTATCACATTCAGTTTATGGGTAAAGATACTGAGCCTCAGAGTTGTGAAACCACTTATTCCCACTGATGTATCTGGTAAGTGATGTGGCTGGACTTCAAACCCCAAAAAATTGTTTTGAGGAGGTCACGGGCAATTTCAAACTATATTGATACCACACTTTTAGGAAGGGATACAGCTGGAAGAAAAAGTGGGGAAACCTTTGGAAGTTGAGGACAGCCAGGTAAGGAAACCTGGTCTCTGTCCTGTAAGGGATGGGAGTCACTGAAGTTTTTGAGATATATAACATTGTGAAAACACAGAGTTTGTAAAATTGCGCCATTGGCTAGTGTTCAGAAAATATTGAAGAATGTGGATTTGACGCTTCTTCGGTAAAAAGCCTTTGCAACAAATAGTCAAGGGGTGATAAGGGCCTGCACTGGGGTGGTGGCAATTATGACGCATTTTCAACATGTGCTAGAGGGATTAATCTTGGCTGTGTAGACACCTTTCTCTCCCTCTTTCTGCCTTTCAAAGAATGCAAAGGGTCTCCCTAAGCAATTAAGAAAAAGTTTAAAACATCATCACCAAACACTTGCATGGTTTATTCTGTAGAAAATTTTACTTCCTTAAAAGTTTCACCTTTTGTCCTCTAGGTTGAAACAATGCAATTCTCCTGTTCCCACCCAAAGGATTTAGCTATAATACACTATCAACAAAATCATGAGTGATCCCTTCCCATATAATTATAGGGTGTGCCATAGTGCAGATGTCTCCATGTAAAGTAGGAGTAGCCTGCAATTAGCCAGAAGAATTCTGCAGCAAATGTGGTTAGAGGCAAAAGGTTTACTCTAAATTTGACAGCCCCAGCTATAAATAGTTTGTTGGCTTTTTTATTTTTTGCCTTTATCAAGGACATCTTTGCTTCATCTGAGCACTTTCTGCAAAATAACCTTGCAGCTATGAATGCCATATGCAAAAGCTGTTTTTGCTTTGGATTGGCTTCTCCCTACTTAAGATGGTCTGAATAATCCATTACGAAAATCTCTCTGCATTTTCTCTGCATCTGGAAGATATGCATATAAATTTATAATGCTTATGTGAGGCATAAGTCAGTGGTTAATCCATCTGATCGTAAATCATGGGATTGTGTACCATGACCACATTAAAACTGAACCACAAATAAAAAGGGAGAATGGGTTCTAACCTATAATTGTGGCTCTCAGAATCAAGACCCTCAAAAGAATGTAGTCCTGAATGTGTCACATATAAGAGATGCTTGAAAAATCACACTAGTTAATGCGTAACATGTGCAGCACATGGAATAACAGGTTAGTAGTTTTCGAAATGCTTATTTTATGAAAAGATAGAAAAGATCACTATATACTCAATACAAAGGCACTGTGACTCACCATGTAACTGAAATCAAAGACCTCCACTTCACAAAATTCAATACATTCCCCTTAGGTCAGAATTAAGAATGTATTTGGGGGCATTTTGGAACCTATATTTGAATTCAAATTAAGTTCAACATTTCTTTGTGAAATTAGGGTGCTAATTGGTAGAGAAATAATATACAAATCAACATCACAGCACTATGTTTAGTATTTCAGGCTAAGCTAATATTTCTACCATTTTGCATGTAAATCTTCTCAAAAAGTTTGTCTAGGGTAGCAGCATGTTATGAGGGCAGATTCTTTCTTCAAATGGAATTCTGATTAGTAACCGAAATAACTGAATAAATATGGTTTTGTCAAAGTGGTCAACATATTCATTTTAGAAATTAGCAGTCAAATTAATTGGTTTAACTTGATAGTTCACTATTTCAGTATCAGAATGAAAAATTGAAATGTAACAATATGAACTTTTGAATATTTACAAATACAATTTTTAACTATGTTTAACTTTTTAAGCTTCTGTACCATAAAATAAAATGCTTAATTTCCCCCTTTAAAAAAAAATAAAAAAACTCTTCACTAATAGTGTTTAAATTGCTCACATGATATGGACAGTTTCTTTTCTTGGTTTTCTCTGTTTGTAGCAACTGCATGTAGAGTTACTTTAAGAATTTTAGAAATAAAACAGTGCAACCAATGATGTCCCCTTACCTCCTCCCTGCCCTTCAATTATGACATAGCTTGAAATGGATTATGATGATTTTACTTTACATCACACATTATTAACAGAAATACTTTAGCATGTAAATTTGGAAATGTCTGAAAAATGTCATCAGTTGGAGGAATATAGTAAGCCACTATCCAATTTTTTGTATAAATGCATTTTATTATATTTATTCAATGTGAAAGCACTTTTTAAACCAGTTAGAGTAAAACGACAGCATCTTTTCAGGATAGTGGGCCATGACCTAGGGTTGAAAGGTACCAGAAACCTTTATTAAAGATCAGCTTTTAAGAATATATTTTTCTACCATAGTATATTTATTAAAAGTTGATACATTTTACATATTTGCATTCGAGTCCTTGAGTTTTCTAAAGCATTAAATAAATGTCTCTGAATAGTTTCTGACCTTTCTCTGGTACCTTTTTGTGATAAAGGAATATAATCTAAAACATGTTTGGTATGGCATAGTGAAATATCTGTTAATTCCTTCACTGCTGGCAGATGAGTAGATTAATTTTTATCACAATGCATTCCGACATTGTGATTCATGAAATGGCTGTACATTTACAACATATATGTTTCATTTAAAAAATATTTTTATTTAAAATATTTGACTTTATCTGTAGGCAAAATGATGTGCCAAAGTGTACTGTATTTGTCACCCTTATTATACATTTCCTGAATAAGTTTTTACATTTGAATTTTTTCCTTAATAAGTTTCTATATTCAAAGAAAAAAATCATTTCTTTAACATGCAGATTTCTGTTGATTCCGGTACATAATTTGATTTCAAGAGAAGCAGTGCTTGGTGCAACTTTATATCTGTAAACCACCATGCTTCAACTGACATTCTTGACACTTCATGAATAAGTCCAAAGGTAATTCATTCTCATTTTCAAAGCATTCTTAATATAATCAGGTCTATACTTTTTCAATTATTAACAGAAAAACTAACATCTTTAAATGGTTAAAAATTTACAAGATGCATACTAGAGATGTCCTGGGATTTTCTACTATCTAACAGGATTTAGATTTTCTTAATTTCTTACCATCTAAGTAAAAAGGGGTATTGTGAGTAAACAGATACTGCGGCACCTCCGTCTACTTCAACGCCTTTGAGAAGGCTGCCACTTTCACCAGCAATGTCTAGCACCTCCTTGCTGACCCAGCAAATTCCAATTAATTTTTTAAGTCCCACCCTAATTATTCCACTTTCTGTTGTTTGTGTTGACATTTTGCAATAATAGGAATGAATTGTCTTTTCATTGAAATTGCAATGACACTGTAAATTGAATTCCATAAAGCAGGGATGTTTGCTGGTTTGTTTGTAATGTACTTCTAGTGATTTATCTCTCTCTAGAACAATAACTGGCTCATGGTAGAAGGTCAATAAATATTTGCTGAATGAATCTCTCATTGCAGATTTCTTAATTATAGAGTATTTCACATTATATTTCGGTTCTGTATTCGACTGTCAAGCTCTCCAAGTACACCTTCACAACTCCGGATCCTAGCTCAGACCCCGCCACACAGCAGGTTTTCATTAATTATCTAATGGCTCGATGTTTGGTAACATGAATTTAAAAAGCAAGCAAAGCATCTTTGTCTGAAATTGTAAACAGAGGTAGAATATGGAGAATTATGGATTAATCCCTTTAATAGGACTCCATGTCAAATGATAACATATATATTCTGCTTATCCATAAGTAGCACATAATTCTCCATTTTTAGTCATGAGATTAATCAGCATGAATATTTATTTACCTTATTTTGAAGAATACATAGAAAGAAGTGAGTTCACAATCTCTCTTAGTTGCTATTGAGTACATTATTGTTCTGTCATTTAAGATATCTTTCTTATAGCTAAGTCATTATTATTTTACACGTTATTAATTACTATAATCCTGACATAGTATAGTATGAAATCCCTGAGTGCAGAGATATTATTTCTTCATAGTTTTAAGACAGTGACTTTTTTATTTTAATATTTTAAATTTTTTTTGAGACAAGGCCTCTCGCTCTCTCAGCCAGGCTGGAGTGCAGTGGCACGATGTTGGCTCACTGCAGCCTCAACCTCCCAGGCTCAAATGAGCCTCCTGCCTCAACCTCCTGAGCTGCTGGGGCTACAGGTATGTACCACCAAGCTCAGTTATTTATTTTTATTTTTATTTTTTACTTTTTGTAGAGACGAGGGTCTCCCTATGTTGCCCATGCTAGTCTTGAACTCCTGGGCTCAAGCGATCCTCCTGTCTTGGCCTCCCAAAGTGCTGGGATTACAAGCATGAGCCACTGCACCCAGCCCAAGATTGTTATATTTATTTGTACTCCAAGAGTTTTAGTGTACTACTATGTTCTGAGTAGGTGTTCAAATTAATTGCTACTTCATTTGTTAAATATATTTGCTTCAATTTAAAATTATTTATTTTATGAATGAAAGCGATACAGTTCCTGCTTTGATAAAGCATTTAATTCAGTGGAAAAAAAATACCTATTTATTTCACTTTCCTCTGAAGTTTTGTGGTTCCTTTCTTTTAAAATATGTGTGATGACAAAAAGCTTACTCTGATAAGAGAGTTACAAAGAATACAGTAAAAATTTGTAGAAGTGATTTTTATCTCTCTCAATATTATAATAGATTTCATTCTCAAATTTTCTTTTAAATATAAAACCTAAATATTTCTTCCTGATTTATGCTTGTGTTCTCAAAATAAAAATTTCAGTAAAGATAATGGACAGTTTAGTTTATTTTGCATCAATTTTATATTTATAAAATGGAAAGATAATATGCATTTAATGCCCATGATAACCACAAAGAAAATAGCTATAGAATATACACAAAAGGAAATCCCAAAGGAAATTAAATGATTCACTCCAAGAAATCAACTACACATAAAAGACAGTAATGCAAAAAATGAGGAACATAAAAACTATAAGGCATACAAAACACATAACAAAATGACACCAGTCTCTCCTCATCAGTAATTACTTTAAATGTAAATTGATTAAACTTTCCAGTCAAAAAGACAGAAATTAGCTGAACAGATAAAAATCCATGATGTAATTAATCCTATCTGTAAAACTCATTTTAGATCCAAAGACACAAATAGATTAAAAGTAATAAGATGGAAAGAGACATTTAATTCAAATTATAACCAAAAGAAAGGAGGGTAGCTATACAAATATCACATAAAACAGATTTTAAATTAAAAAGTTTATAAGAGATAAAGTTATTATATATTGAAAACAGGATCTCAAAGAAATATTTGTATACCCCTCTTTATAGCAGCATTATTCACAATAGATACAATGTAGAAGAAACTCAAGTGTCCATTGAAGGATGGATGGATAAGCAAAATGTAGTATAAACATGCAGTAGAATATTATTCAACCTTAAAAAGAAAGGAAATTCTGACATATGTTACAACATTAATGCACCTTGAGGACATCACACTACCTGAAACAAGCCAGTCACAAAATGACAAATATACCAGATGATTCCACTTATATAAGGTATTTAGAATAGTGAAATAATAGAGAGAAAGTAGAATGGTGGTTTTCAGGGGATAAGGGGAACAGGGAAATGTTGTTTAATGGGTACAATATTTCAATTTTACAAAATTAAATGAGTTATGAAGATGGATGGTGACGGTTGTACAACATTATGACTATATTTAATAGCACTTGCTATGTTCTGAATGTGTTCCCCAAAATTCACCTTGAAACAATCTCTAATGCAATAGTATTAAGAGATGGAGCCTTTAGGAGGTGCTTAGGTCATGAGAGCGCCTCTACCTCCTTCTTGAATGGGATTACAACTTTTATAAAAGAGGCTTTACACAAAGTCAGTCCTTCTGATCTTCTTTTTTCCATCATGTGAGGACACAAGAAGGTCCTCACCAGATACTGAATGATCTTGGACATCCCCCAGAACCTTAAGGTATACATTTCTGTTCTTCATAAATTACCAGTCTTGGTATTTTGTTATAACAGCACAAACTAAGACACCACTGAACTACATTCTGAAAAATAATTAAGATGGCAAATTGTATGTTATGTGTGCCTTACCACAATAAAAAATTACAGAAAATATATATTAAAATATAATGTAGTATATTCTGTATATTAAATATAAAAATTAATTTTACTAGCTTTTATTCTTCTCTTTGAATATGGCTACTAGAAAGTTTAACATTGCATATGTAACTGTTGTCATGTTTCTATTGGAGGAAGCTGGTCTATAAGATAAATGTAAATTCCCCTTTCTCTAACTTTCACTTTCCTCTTCAACCTCTTAGCTGAGCTTTAGATATGCCTCTGATCTAGCTTATTATCCAGTTTGGTATACACCCTATGATCCAGGCTGTGAAGCTTTTGTACACAGATTTTGAAATACTTTAATCTCTTTGATAATAATTCTTTCAATTATTAATTTCCTCAACAAAATCCTAATAATGTTTCAAAATACATTTCAATAGTTTTCTTTGTGAGATCTTCTCTGATTTATCCAGGCAGCATCGGCCACTTTGTTGATGATGTTTCCATACCTGTATGTATGTTAATAATTTCCCTTATTGCACTGTATTGCAATTATTGGTACACATCTAATTCCTATAAGAGGCTTTGAATTCTCTCACAAGCCTAGATCCACTTAAATGTTTGTAGAATAAAAAAAAAACATAAATGGAATTTGGAGTCAAACCAATTTGAATTATCTTCCCATCACTGATGAGATATGTGAATTTGAAAAATTTATTTAAACTCTAATATACAGTTGATGAAGAATGTTGAGCCAAATCCTTATTTATTCTATTGCATGCTGTTTAACCCTACTTTTGAAAGTACGTACTTTATATCAGCTTCCTTGACTTTTAACTTTTTGTCAGTAAAGTACAGCTGTTTCCAGGTTCTAATTTAATGTTAATGAGAGATTTCACTATAAAGGAGTTACTAAAATTTATACAAGTTAGTAATGCAAGTGTCACAATATGGAATGCAATTTCTTACATGTTGTATTATTGATGGTGCAATTTTTAAAATGTATGAAATGTACCAAAATTAAATGGGCACTACTTGTTTATAATTCAGAAAAATCAAAGAGAAACACAAATACTCTTTTTCAAATTATACTTAGTGAAGAAGATAGAATGCAATGAAAAAGAGGCACTGTGAGACCTATTTCAAATATTGATAATTTTCCCAGAATTTCTTCTATATACTATAGGTTTAAAATATCAAAGACTTTTTGATGGCAAAAAGAATGGAGTGTATTTGGGAACTTCTAGGTTAGTGGAGGCAATATCTGAAGTGCTCATACATGACAACTTATGAACTGACATCATAATAGCTAATAATGAAAGCATGTTAAAGGCCTGTACTAAAGAACCCATAATTCTATGATTCTTTTAACAAGAAATATGATAGAATGAGAATATGAAGTGAAAAGCAGTAAGATAAATACCACAACTCAAAGCACCCACCCACTTCTAAAACAATGTATTTTGAGTAAAGCCAGGCCTCAAAATGGATAAGACTAAGTATTCTAAAACCTCTGTCCTATTGCATTCAAAATATATTTAAAACTAGTTGTTTACTCTCTCTATCCATCCTTGCAATCCTTGCAAATAGTCTTTCTTTTGTAAAATAAATCAAGTGTTTAAGAACGTTTTCAAATATTTTAATTAAAATGATAGGCAAAACAATTATATTTAGACAATTTTAAACTAATTCATTTTGAAAGTTTAAATCATGTTTTGAAAAGCAGAGTGTTTTGTTTCTTATGCTAATTGGTGACTTCCTGCTTCAACAGAGAATGGCTTTATAGAGACAAAACAACATGTTTCTCTGACATCAAAAAGTGCTTGCAAAACGCAGTTGTGCTGAATTAGCTGAAAATAAATAAAAAACATAAGGATTGCATTTCTACTGAACTTTACAGGAGCTTGAATGTGAGAAAGCAGACTGCATTGGGGAAAATAGGTTTTAAATTTTACTTAATCCTTCCTTGTGAAAGCTAGAGGTGCCTCTTTTTGCATGCAGATTTGCCTATTTCAAAGTGATCAACAGCTTATTTTGCTTTTCTTTATCTTTCTTTACAATTAATGTCCTTAACTGTACAGAATTTGAGGAGAATCTGCAAACACCATAGATAATAAGTGGAACATGATTGACTCACCTGTCATGATTTCCTCTACTAACCAACAGTCAGAAAAAACAGAATATTCTGATTTAATAATTCATAAAACGTATTTGATCAAATACTTTAAGATACAGCCTTTATTTTCTCTTATATATGTGAATTTAAGAAATAGCTTATCAACAACCTTATCAACAATTTTCCTAGTAATGATTGGCAATGCATTTTTCCCTTTTTTGAAGTTGTTCTTCCTAGGGTATTTCACTAAAATTTTCAGAGTAAGATGATAGCAAAAGATACCCGTTTTATTGATAAAAATTAATACATTATTATATTTGTGTCACTCATAGATTCCATTCCATAATGCTTTCTTTGGGATGTGGATAACCCCTCGCAGGTAGAAAGTTATCAAAATCATAGAGTGATGGTTAGTACTGAGTGTCAACTTGATTTGATTGAAGGATGCAAAGTATTGATTCTGGGTGTGTCTGTGAGGGTACTGCCAAAGGAGACTAACATTTGAGTCAGTGGGCTGGGAAAGGCAGACCCACCCTTAATCTGGGTGGGCACAATCTAATCAGCTGTCAGAGCAGCCAGTATATAAAGCATGCAGAAAAACATGAAAAGGCTAGACTGACCTACATCTTTCTCCCATGCTGGATGCTTCCTGCCCTCGAACATCAGACTCCAAGTTCTTCAGTTTTGGGACTCAGACTGGTTCTCCTTGCTCCTCAGCTCTCAGCTTGCAGATGGTCTATTGTGGGACCTTGTGATCATGTGAGCAACTACTTACTAAACTCGTATATATATATATACTATTAGTTCTGTGCCTCTACAGAACCCTGACTAATACAGATTTTGGTACCAGGAGTGGTTCTAGAGAAACAGAATATTACGGATGAATTCTTTTATTGGTTTGGGGGTTTCTGGAGTTGGCTGCTTAATATGATTAGACCCAAAAATGCTTAGAACTCTACTTCCAATAGTATGGAGAACACTGATAATCCTTGCTGTTAACTGTTTAGAGAGTTATGCAAAATAAATGCATTTGACATTTCTGATTCACTACTCGTGAGAGGCAAGGAGTTTAGTGACTCTATACATAAAACCTTTGATTATATGTGAAGAATCAAGCAACATAATAAAGCTGGTTGGTTGCTCCTAAGTTCAGTGGACAAAGTGATGAAAGAAAATGATGAACTCAGGGATTCTAACTTCTGGCTTCAGAGGCAGACACTGAGCCTCAAATCTGTGAAGACTGTCCTGAATGACAATCTTATCTCCTGTAGAGAAAGAGCTGAAATTGTGGACAAACAGACACAAGCTCTAATCATGCAAGTGGCTGACCTGCAATGAAAGGTGCATGCACATCTTCACCAGGTGTCTACTGTTAAAGTGAGGGCATTGATTGAAAAAGAATGATCCTGCAACTTGGAATGGGGATGTGTGGGAGGACACTGATGAATCTGGGGGTACTGAGTTTGTAAAGTTGGTGAACATTTTTGCCAGAAGAAACAGCTTCGCTATCCCTAGTAGGGGCAACATCCCCTTCCTGACTCCTGCTGCCATCAGTCTTTCCACTTTTGTCTGAGGAGATAAACCCTGTGTTGCCTGAGGCCAAAACAGTGATGGCCTCCCCTGAGGCAGCTGCCAGGCAAGATAATGTTGATTCTTATCAGGAGCCACCCCCAACACCCCTGTTTGCTTCTAGACCTATAACTAGACTAAAGTCCTGGTGGGCCCCAGAGGCCCCATGAGGACGTGTGCTGCATTTGATATGAACTGCTTGAGTTTTCTAATTTATATAAGCAGAAAGCTGGAGAACAGGCATGGGAATGGATATTAACGGTGTGGGATAATGGTGGAAGGAATGTAGAGTTGGATCAGGCTGAATTTGTTGATTTGGGCCCACTAACTAGGTACCCTGCATTAAATGTTGCAGCTCAAGCAGTTAAAAAAGGTTTTAATAGTTTACTTGCTTGGTTAGTTCAAATATGGACTAAAAGATTGCCCCCACTGTGAGTGAGCTAGAAATGCCTGATCTCCCTTAGTTTAATTTAGAGGAAGGGATCCAGAGGCTTGGGGAGATTAAGATGGTGGAGTGGATTAGTCACTTTAGACCTACTCATCCCAGCTGGGAGGGTCCAGAAGATACACCCTTGACCAATACCTTCTGAAACAGATTGTGAGGGCAGAACCTGCATCTTTGAAGAGCCCTGTAATTGCTCTTCTCTGTGTGTCAGACCTAACAGTGGGAACCACAGTCACTCAACTACAAAATTTAAATACAATGGTAATAATTGGATCTCGAGGTGGCAGGGGCCAAGTAGTGGCACTTAACCATCAAAGGCAAGGTGAGCATAGTTACCATAATGGACAGCAGAGGTAAAGCAGCAATCAGAATAGTCTGACTTGTGCAGAACTCTGGCATTGGCTAATCGATCATGGTATTCCTACAAGTGAAATTGATAGGAAGCCTATTGAATTCCTATTTAATTTGTATAGGCAGAAGACTTCTAGGTCAAATGGACAAAAGACTAATTTGAATTATAAAAACAATCATGGCCCCTCAGTCAATTTCCAGACTTAAGTCAGTTTACAGACCCAGAAATCCTTGAATGAGGTGGAAGCCAGGTCCCCTTGAGGAAGGACCAAACTATGCTAGCAACAAATTATGCTGTTAATCTTTCTTCCATCCTTCCCCAAGGAGACCTCCAGCCTTTTGGTAGGGTAAGTGCATTGGTGAAAGGGAAATGATCAGACATTTTGAGGACTACTGGACATTGACTCTGAGCTGACATTGATCCCAGGGGACCCAAAATGTCATTGTGGTTCTCTAGTTAAAATAGGGGCTTATGGAAGTCAGGTAAGTAATGGAGTTTTAGTTCAGGTCCAACTTACAGTGGGTCCAGTGGGACCCTGGACTCATCCTGTGGTAATTTCCCCCATGCCAGAATGCATAATTGGCATAGACATAATTATCTGATGACAGAATGCTCACATTGGTTCCCTAACTGGTAGGGTGAGGACTATTGTGGTGGGAAAGGGCAAATGGAAGTGATTAGAGTTAACTCTACCCAGAAAAATAGTAAATCTAAAACAGTATCACATCCGGAAGGATTGCAGAGATTAGTGCCACCATCAAGGACTTGAAAGACGTAGGGGTGTTGATTCTGACCACATCCCCATTCACTCTCCCATTTGGCCTGTATAGAAGACAGTTGGATCTTGGCGAATGACAGTAGATTATTGTAAGCTTAACCAAGTGGTGACTCCAATTGGAGCTGCTGGACCAGTTATGATTTCATTGCCTTTTTCTCAATTCCTATCCATAAGGCCCACCAGAAGCAATTTACCTTCAGCTGACAAGGCCAGCAATATACATTTACTGTCCTACCTCAGTGGTATATCAATGTTCCAGCTTCCTGTCATAATCTTATTCAGAGAGAGCTTGATCACTTTTCACTTCCGCAAGATATCACACTGGTCCATTACATTGATGAAATTATGCTGACTGGATCCAGCGAGCAAGAAGTAGCAAACACATTTGACTTATTGGTGAGACGTTTGCATGCCACAGGATGGGAAATAAATTCAACTAAAATTCAGAGATCTTCTACCTCAGTAAAATTTCTAGGGGTCCAGTGGTGTGGGCCCTGTTGAGATATCCCTTCTAAGGTGAAGAATAAATTGCTGCATTTGGCCCCTCCTACAAGCAAGAAAGAAGCACAATGTCTAGTGGGCCTATTTGGATTTTGGAGGCAACACATTCCTCATTTGGGTGTGTTACTCTGGCCCATTTATCAAGTGACCAGAAAGGCTGCCAGTTTTGAGTCCAGAACAGGAGAAGGCTCTGCAATAGGTCCAGGCTACTGTGCAAGCTGCTCTGCCACTTGGTCTATATGACCCAGCAAATCCAGTGGTGCTTGAGGTGTCAGTGGCAGATAGGAATGCTGTTTGGAGCCATTGGCAGGTCCCCATACATGAATCACAGTAGAAGCCTCTAGAATTTTGGAGCAAGGCCCTGCCATTTTCTGCAGATAACTACTCATCTTTTGAGAGACAGATCTTGGTCTGTTACTGGGCTTTGGTGGAAACGAAATGATGACTATGGGTCATCAAGTCACCATGTGACCTGAACTGTCTATTATGAACTAGGTGCTTTCTGACTCAACTAGCCATAAAGTGGGTCATGCACAGCAGCATTCCATCATCAAATAGAAGTGGTATATATGTGATTGGGCTCGAGCAGGTCCTAAAGGCACAAGTATGTTACATGAGTAAGTAGCTCAAATGCCCATGGTCTCCACTCCTGCCACCCTGCCTTCTCTCCCCCAGCCTACACCAGTGGCCTCATGGGGAGTTCTCTATAATCAGTTGACAGAGGAAGAGAAGACTAGGGCCTGGTTCACAGATGGTTCTGCATGGTATGCAGGCACCACCTGAAAGTGGACAGCTGCAGCACTACAGCCCCTTTCTAAGACATCCCGAAGGACAGCAGTGAAAGGAAATATTCCCAGTGGGCAGAACTTCAAGCAGTGCACCGGTTGTGCACTTGGCATGAAAGGAGAAATGGCCAGTTGTGCAATTGTATATTGATTCATGGGTTCTGGCCAATGGTTTGGCTGGATGGTCAGGGACTTGGAAAAAGCATGTCTGGAAAATTGATGACAAATGTGGGGAACTGGTATGTGGATGGGGCTCTCTGAGTGGTCAAAAACTGTGAAGATATTTGTATCCCATGTGAGTGCTCACCAACGGGTGACCTCAGCAGAGGAGGATTTTAATAATCAAGTGAATAGCATGCACCATTCTGTGGATACCACTCAGCTTCTTTCTCCAGCCATCCCTGTTATCTCCCAATGGGCCCATGAACAAAGTGGCCATGGTGGCAGGGATGGACGTTATGCATGGACTTAGGAACATGGGCTTCCACTCACCAAGGCTGACCTGGCTACGGCCACTGTTGAGTGTCCAATTTGCCAGCAGCAGATACCAACACTGAGCCCTCAATATGGCACCATTCCTTGGGATGATCAGCCAACTACCTGGTGGCAGGTTGATTATTCTGAACCTCTTCCATTATGGAAAAGGTAGAGTATTGTCCTCACTGTACTATACATTTACTTTGGATATAGGTTTGCCTATCTTGCACACAATGCTTCTGCCAAGACTTCCATATGTGGACTTAAGAAATGCCTTATCCACCATCATGGTATTCCATACAGCATTGCCTCTAACCAACGCACTCACTTTACAGCTAAAGAAGTGTGGCAGTGGGCTCATGCTCATAGAATTCACTGGTCTTACTATGTTCCCCATCATTCTGAAGCAGCTAGATTGAGAGAACAGTGGAATGGTCTTTTGAAGTAACAATTACAATGCCAACTAGGTGACAGTGCTTTGCAGGGCTAGGGTAAAGTTGAATTAGAGTCCAATATATGATACTGTTCCTCCCATAGTCAGGATTCACAGGTCCAGGAATCAAGGGGTGGAAGTGGAAGTGGAAACACTTGCCATCACCCCCAATGATCCACTAGCAAAAATTTTGCTTTATTTTCCCACAACATTACATTCAGCTGGCCTAGAGGTCTTAGTTTCAGAAGGAGGAATGCTGCCATCAGAAGACACAACAATGATTCCAGTAAACTGGAACTTAAGATTGCCACCTGGACATTTTGGGCTCCTCCTATCTTGAAGTCAACAGGTAAGAAGCAAGTTACAGTGTTGGCTGGGGTGATTGACCCAGACTATCAAGATGAAACCAGTTTACTATTCCACAATGGAAGTAAGGGAGAGTATTCATGGATCCATTAGGAAGTCTCTTAGTATTACTATGCCCTGTGGTTAATGTCAATGGGAAACTACAACAGCCCAATCCAGGCAGGACTACAAATGGCCCAGACCCTTCAGGAATGAAGGTTTGGGTCATTCCACCAGGAAAAAATAACACAACCTTCTGAGGTACTTGCTGAGGGCAAAGGAAATACAAAATGGGTACTATAAGAGGTAGTCATTAATACCAGCTACTACCACATGACCAGTTGCAGAAACGAGTCATGAGTATTTCCTCCATCTTTTGTTAAAAATATGTTTGTACATGTATACACTTGTACCAAGAAAATATATTCATTTTATTTCCTTTTTCCCTTATCCCGTTATATAAGATTTATTGACTTCATATCAGCATTTAAGTGTTGTTAACTTTATGTAATAGCATTTGTGTTGGGGATTGGTGTGTTTCTGGTTGTATGAAGGATAGTTGTACTATGTTAGGTGTAATTGTGACCTTATTATTGTCTTTATTTGAAGATTATGTATGATCTCAGGTGACCTGTATGGGGTAAATTGACAAGGGGTGGACTTGTGATGGTTAATACTGAGTGTCAACTTGATTGGATTGAAGGATGCAAATTATTGATCCTGGGTGTGTCTGTGAGGATGCTGCCAAAGGAGATTAACATTTTAGTCAGTGGATTGGGAAAGGCAGATCCACCCTTAATCTGGGTGGGCGCCATCTAATCAGCTGCCAGCATAGCCAGGATATAAAGCAGGCAGACAAACGTGAAAAGGCTAGACTGGCCTAGCCTCCCAGCCTACATCTTTCTCTCATCCTGGATGCTTCCCACCCTTGAAGCAAGTTCTTCAGTTTTGGAACTCAGACTGGCTCTCCTTGCTCCTCAGCTTGCAGACAGCCTATTTTGGGACCCTGTGATCACATGAGTTAATACTTAATAAACTACCACACACACACACACACACACACACACACAGAACTAATAGGATATAAATATCCTATTTATAAATATATAAATACCCTATTCTGTCTACTAGAGAACCCTAATACACATAGTTTAAAAAGTCATTTATTTAGCATATGAAAATGAGTTTTTGAAGCTCAAAATTCATTGTTTCCATTGTTGCACAAGAAATAGATGTCCCTCAATTACATAGTCAGAACATAAACAAATTGGATATTATTAGATTTCTACATTTATATAAACATTATGGAAAGACCAAGCTAAAAATCGTCCTTTGTCCTATAGCTAAAAATATACACAAAACTTTAGATAACCAAGTTTTTATTTAGATTTAAGAGCTGTATGTGAATATGTGTTGATTCTGCAAAATTTAAATTTGCCTACACAAACCGGGCTGTGAAAGGGATAAATGCAGAAAACCTATCTCAACAAATATTTCTCAGCACAGACTTTGTTGATGTAAGAATATAAAGAAAATAAATTCCAGGTATGATTTACTTAACAACTTTGACTATTTGCCTTATTAATACTATCTCAAACCCATAACCACTTTAAAACATAACATTTAAATGAAGCAAGCTTAAAATATACAATTACTGTAATGACAGCTTCAAAGATCAACACTATGATTTCATTCAGTATTTTGAGTTCTAATGTATTTCTTCCTTTTCCAAAGGTTGTTTAATTTAATGTTTTTCACTATCTCTAAGAGGGATGTTTTTGTACTCATTTATGTAGTCTATCACTTACAGTTTAGGAGTTTAATCCAAAAGTATAATAAATCCTACTGCAACTCAGAAAGTTCAAAATACGAGACCAAATCAACCCAGACATAATTTACTTCAAAACTCTGCCTGACCCCTACAAATACTTCACTAACCAATAATGTGAAGTAGAGATTATTGTCTCTGTTAAATATTATTAAAGGCACACCTCAGTGCTACCAAGGAGCTAAATTTTTAATTACATTTTATTTTAGTTAAATTTTTATTTCAATATTTACACACAGTGGCTATTATATATAGAAATTTATCTGGTAATTTCAAGCTATGTACACAAAATCATATATAGGGTGTAATAACATTATATAAATTTTCAGATAAATTTTATTATAACATTGAATTATTCACTTCAATTGGTTTTGTGTGTATTTTATTTAGTAGCCATTTGCTGAAGTTGTTTGTATTTTTGATAACCCTGATTCCTGCTCCTCAGTGTATCTGTCAATATGTCATTCTGTGAGGGAATATGATCTCAACTTCCCTTTTCAATGAGATTCTACATTTTATATTGATCATTTCTGCAAGTGAAAATACAGGTTAACTCTCTGAAATCTTCACTCATTGACCTTTATTCCTAGATCTGTATTCTTTTCTAACTCAGCTTGCACACATTTAGGAGTTGGCAAAGGCATGTTAAAGTGGTATGAATTTTACTCCCTCTGCATCAATGAGATGCTCATTCTCAGATTTCAGTGTTAAGTCTTCAATACGCATGGAAAGTTTACTTCTATCTTATCGAAATCATTAATTTCTTGAAATGTGCTGTATCTCAACAATTGCTATAATTGCTAATATATCTTCTTAAGGGCCTCCTATGTATAAGAATGGTACTAAATATGTTATACATATTATCTCATTTAATCTTCACTACTACTCATAGGAATAGGCACCATTATCTCCAATGATACCTCTTGACTGAGAGTCAAGGAGGTTAAATATTTGCCCAAGTTTACCCAGCTAAGAAATAAAAGAGCTAGATTCATATCCACTCTACATGACTTTAAAGACCACAGATTTATATATTTTTCCTGAACTTCCCATCTTTAATAGGGAATTTTTTTTTTCATGGAACAAAAGGAGACTTGTTAAGTAACATTTTATTTCTATAGAATAATAATAAAATCTGCAATCAGAGCATTCACCCTAATACTGTGTTCATGTTTCTTTGAAGATAGTTAAGATCTAGTCATTGAAAACTTACAAGGTTATTTTGCTTTGTTTTGTTTCTGGTGGGGATGTTAGGGGAAGAAAATGTATGATTGGCATTATATAGTTGGAAATTTTCAAAGCCTCAGTTATATAGTCTAGAGTTTAACATATATTCAAAAATAAATTGATAAATATCCCCATTAGAATTCTAATATGGTAATCATTTTTGTTATTTAGGATTTGGGGTAAAATACTATATTCTAATTATTAAATGAATGTTCTTTGTTCACATGTAACAGTCATGGTAACTTCAGCAAATAATTTTTCCCAGTACATTCTGAATATCCTGCTGATTGTGGTTTGCATTAGTTTGGGCTGCTGTAACAGAGCACCATAGATTGGATGGCTTATAAACAACACATTTATTTTTCACGTTCTAGGGGCTGGAATTCCAAGATCAGGATGCCAGCATAGTAGGGACCTGGTGGTGGCCCTTTTCTGGGTTACAAACTGCAGACTTACTGTATCCTTACCTGACGAAAAGAGAGAGAGCTAGCTAGCTCTCTGCACTCTCCTTATAAAGGCACTAATCTCATTCATGGCGGTTCCACTGTCATGATGTAATTGTCTTTCAAAGGCCCTCACCTCCTAATACTATCACTTAGGGAGTGAAGATTTCAACATATGAATTTAGGTGGGAAGGTCACAGACTTTCAGCCCATAGCATGATTCAAGATGGGTTCCAGTATCTGCAAAAAAGAAAATTGCTCTGACTACTAAGACAGGGACTTTCAGACCTTTGAGGGTTTGTGAAATTTGTATGTGTTATCTTTTGACTATAAAACTTCCAAGTGGTACTGTGAGCTAGGATACATGGAGAAACTGCACATAAATTTGCCACAGGTCAATTCATATTTCAATAAATTATGCATTTAAAGTAGACTGGGTGGTTTTCAAACCCTTAAATAGCAAATTTTGGGGATGCTTCAATAATGATAGTAGTGCTAAATCTCAGTTTACACACAAAAGAACCGTAATAGAAATTATCATGGAAAGGCAAGAATTGTTTTGATTTTGGGGGTGAAAATATGGTGAAATAAACTCTGACTTATTTGTTAGATATTCTTGAGCAAGTCTCCTACTGATTCCTACTAAGGTAAGAAAATACTAGTAGATATATTAACACTTACATTTGTCTGCCTACTAGTGGTTGAATATGAAGACATCTTTCATTTATGTAAGGTGAGTGGCCTATGACAGCAAATTAGATTGCTAACCTAAGGAAAGAGCACAGCTTTAAAATATCTGAGCAGATTAATAAAGTTTTATGCTTGATGAGAAAGTATTAAAATGTTGTCAATATTGGAATTGAGGTCAAGAGTTGGTCTTCAAAACAGCTTCCTAAGACTTATTTTCTGGGCAAATCTGTTATTTTATACTTCTGTTTGCTCATCTCTAAAGTAGTAATAAAAATAAGCCATGTGAAGAATAAATATGTGTCAAAATACTTAAACATAGTCCATGCTAATAAAATTTGCTTATTCACTCATAGATGTGAAAGGTAATTGAACACTTATCTATATAAATCTTTAGAACAGAATAATTTATTAACATATTAACAAAATCATTTAGTAATTTGATAACAGGTAACTTTGTATCAGTATTAACTTTTGCCCAAATTCATGAGGCTATCTAATGTAGGTAGAATAGGTTCTAATTGAAATTAACAGTCCTTTCTCAATTTCATACTGCTTTCCTCCTAAACCTTGACCCAAATATACTAATAAGTCAGTTTCTTCTTGGTGCTTCAGTCACTGCAACGTAAGAGTAAGATGTTTACAAAGGCATGCCCAATTTTCAGGACTGCAATGGTCAGGATAGCTTCAATAACATCTTACACATCTGGCAGACTGAAGCAACACTGGTCAGAACAGAGCTACTTAGATATTTTTATAGAGATAACAGCTATTCACCTCTATTTCCTAGAACTGAAGACTTTTCATAACCACAATCCCTTAGTATTTTAGTTTGCACATACGTATAACCTATGTATGGAAAAATAACTTTGTCCTTTTATGTTAACATTATTCAAGAACTGTATTTCAGCAACCCTCAAGTGACTTGGCAATGTGCCAAAGAGAGCAGATACGGGAGATGAGGAAAGTATCAGATGTTTATGTTAAGTCAACCACACTTAATTTAAAGGCTTACTCATTCCAATGACAACCAAAGCTTTGAAAACCCAAGAACATATTGTCTAACCCTAAACCACTTTTAATAAACAAGGACTTTCCAGTTACCACAGAAAATTATGTTTCGGAGGCCGATTATGTGTCCTCTTGCCCTTTATGGATAATGGCTTTTCTCTTCCTCTCACTTCCCTTCCCCTCACCCCAAGAGAAGCTGGCCAGTATAAACTGTGCACTTAGAATGGTTAGCAAACAGAAGAAAAGAACTTTTCAAACAAATTTATTCATAGCTCTAGTAAGGTACCATTTACAAAATACTTAGGA
The DNA here is from genome assembly GCF_049350105.2 of Macaca mulatta. Lineage (NCBI taxonomy): Eukaryota > Metazoa > Chordata > Mammalia > Primates > Cercopithecidae > Macaca > Macaca mulatta. Next base: position 53,003,012 of record NC_133410.1, read on the forward strand.
TGTTCTAGCTAATGAGCTTATCAGTCTGCACACACAGCCCATAGAGAGGATTTATCACACACACACACACTATATATATATATACACACACACACACATATATACACATATATACATATATATGTCAATATATTTAATTTAATCTCAAAATAACAAGATACGATGGGTAAACTACATTTTAATCCTCAAATGGACGTGACAAAACTGAAAGCATGACAGGTAAAATTAGTTACCCAAGTTATCCAACAGTTCAGTTAGATATCGGTAAAATAAGGCTACAGGTCTACTTCTGCCTGACTCCCAAGCCTATGAACTTTTAGTTTTCAGCATTGATGGCTTACTCAGAGTCAGGCACTGTGCTCAGGGACTAAAAGTACAAATAAAGACAGGTAAGACCAGGTTCTTTGCCTTCAATGAGTTCACATTGGAGTTGGGGAAAGTCTACATAGTCTTATTTTCTGCATTTAGTAAAAATGTAATAAAAATGATTCTCAAAGTGTAATTCCCAGATTAGCAGCATCGATATCCCCTAGGGACTTGCTAGAAATGCGAAATCTCAAGCCCCATTGCAGACCTACTGAATCAGAAACTCAGGGAGTGAGTTCCAGGAATGTGTATTTCAGTAAGCCCTCCAGGTTGTTCTGGTGCACACTGAAGTTTGAGAACCGGTAGCTTAGAGAGACATGGATTTGAGGGGAATGCGCAACTTCTCTCACAGATATGAAAGAAGGATTTCTGGAGAAACTGACACTTCAGCTGTGTCAGGGAGGATTTATAATTTTTTTTTTTTTTCAGGCAGACGGATAGCATGACCAAAAACAGATAGGAAAAAACTCCATATGTTTGATATTCCTAGAAAGTGAAAGTCAGAGGCAGGGTGTGGCAATAGATGAACTAGAATTAGGTGGGCTGCAGTCTACCAATATGCCTTACATATTTTAGGCCTTATTTCATGTAGTGCTGGCATAGGGGCTCTAGTAACTGAAAGAACCTACTATAAAAAGGGCTTGGAATTGATGTTTCTGCAAAACTTGTGTTTCCTGTTGGTCACATAACTGTTACTAACTTACGTGGTTACCTTGAACTTCCTCAGGACACTCTTAGGTAGTGTGAGGAAGATACTTTGCTGTCCAAGAAGGAAGTACTACAAGGAAATGAGAAGAAGGAATTGACTCAGTTGCTTCTTAGAAACTCTGAAGCTCTCTGGGCTGTGACACACTTAAAGAATGGTGACTGAATAAGAGTAAAAAGGGGGAAGAAAAGGGGTAGAAGGATAGGAAAAGGTGATTTTTACTAAGATTCAGATTAACTTAATTCTAAGTAAAACACACAACATTAACAACAACAACAACAATAAAAGGGAAATTGAGATTAACCACATGGATATATGTGGATATTGCATATTTACTCTATATATTATATTATACATATATTATAATATTATATATATACACACACACACACATATTCCATGCACAGCCCAGGAGATAAGACGTTATTGCATTATCTAAGCTACTTTTGGGAGTACCAAGGTCAAGGATCAGCACTGCACACTTTCATTTATTCCCTCCTGTATCTTGAGAACATTCTGTTATTAATAAGTTTGGGAGTATGATTTTCAATCATTCAACCCATTTTATTGGGACAAATCTCTGAATATCATCTTTCTCCATCTTATTGATCAAGTGTATCAGAAGGATACATTTGTTTGCACAAATGGTTTAAGTATTTTGAACAGGGAGTGATTACATTTAAAGTAATTATTTTGCATTAATTACTGGAGAATCCAAGTTACAGAAAGTGTCACCCAGATTTAAGCATTGGTAGCAATATAGCAACACTTCAAGCATTGGTAGGTAGCACTGTAACAGCCAAGAGACACTTTCCAACTCTGGGGCCTCCAGTGGCTGAAGCAGTTAGCAAATTTAGCATTCTCTCATGTTAAGCATTCCAAAATATTTAGTGATTGTCTTGATAGGATTCCAGTAAAAAACAGCTGTCAAAATGTATCATATATTTGCAAACCTGCTACACACACAGTTACTATAATTGGTTGAGGTTTGTTTTGTTTTCATTTGACTTTAAAAAGGTTGTGGAAAGCATAATTTAGGTTTGGCCAAACTTTTATTAATGTTCACAGAAAGACTATAGTCCACAATTAGACTTCAGTTTTTAAAGTATTTCATATTTGAAAAGTGGAGAAGCACGTAGGTAGCAATTTATCTTTACAGCTTCATTAATCTGAATGTCAAACCCTCTTGGACTGTAAAGTGTATAGTGTTGTAAATCATCACTTTTTAATTTGTTGTATCTGCTACATCAAATAGCCAAAGTAATTTGGTCAGCTGTGTTTTCATTGGTTTTAATGTCTCGCTTCTACCTCCTCCCCACCCCAAACTATGACTTAATTACACTAAGGTTATCTTCTTAAACCAAGGCAAGAAAATATCCTGGAATACTAGTTCTTTCTGCAAAAACTATAACCCTCAAAACAGAGGATATACTTCACAAGCCACATGTCTATCACAAGTATCTTAGAATTCAGGGTAACTAGTTTACTGGTTAAATCAGAGCCAAAGATAATAGCAATTCCAAATTGCAAGATTTCTAGAAAACATGTGGAGGTGGACATTAAAAGAAAAATAATCTTACAAGGATTTTAAAAAATTATTCTGTTCTGCTTTGCCCTAAACATTAAATTTTATTACTAGATTTAAGAAGTGTACCTCAAAAAATATTAATTATTTTACTGCACTGAGTTACATTAACTGTGTTTTAAGCAAGGCACTTTCCTAAATTGATGAAACCAATTATAGACTCTTTCAATTAAAAAAGTTACATTCTGTGGAAAATATTAAGTTCAGCAACCATTGGGGAAAAATATCCATTTATATGGCTTCAGTAAACAACTTTTAATTATGCCTCATAGATGAGAACATCTATACTAACTTTTTGCTCTCCATGCAGCCTAATGATTTTTACTAGAACACATTGCAATTTCATTGTTAAACCTGTTCTTAGCCAAAAGGCCAATAAGTGATTATTTAATTGTTAACAAAAATTGTCTATGCAAGATCCCATAATTCCAAATTTTCACAATTTCTACTAAATAAATGTTTGGGGCATTTAATGCAAACATCCAGCAGAAAATTGCCAAAGTTATTAGAGTGTCTATTGAAATTCTGGCCATGAAAATAGAAAGGAAATGGTAAACCCTACAGATACTCTGAAAGAAGAATTATAGACCTGATGGTTAAGAGAACATTTTAGCTCAAGGACAGTGGTGAATGAAATACCATTGGTAAGGGCAGGAAAATAGGATACCATATACCATATATAGTTATCCATGAAAGTATAATCATAGTCTCTTCAATATATGATGCTGGGAAAACTGGTTTTCCACATGCAAAATAATGAAATTGAACTGCCTTATACCATATACAAAAATAAACTCAGATGAATAAAATGCCTAAATGTAAAACCTAAAACCATAAAACTCCTAAAAGAAAACATAGAGGAAATGCTCCTTGGCATTGACCTTGGTGATGATTTTTTTGAATATCATACAATAAAAGCTCAGGTTATAAAAGAAAACAAAAATAAATGAGACTACATTCTGCACAGCAAAGAAAACAATCAACAAAATGAAAAGGCAGCCTATGGACTGGGAAGAATATTTGCAAACCACATATCTGATAATGGATTAATATCCAAAATTTGTAAAGAACTCATACAACTCATTAGGAAAAAAACAAATAACCTTATTAAATAATGGGCAAAGGACATAAGTAGACATTTCTCCAAATAAGAAATAAAAATGGCCAACAAGGCCAGGAGTGGTGACTCATGCCTGTAATCACAACACTTTGGGAGGCCGAGGCGCATGGATCACCTGAGGTCGGGAGTTGGAGACCAGCCTGACCAACATGGAGAAATCCCATCTCTACTAGAAATACAAAATTAGTTGGGCATGGTGGCACATGCCTGTAATCCCAGCTACTCGGGAGGCTGAGGCAGGAGAATCACTTGAACCTGGGAGGCCAAGGTTGCGGTAAGCCGATATCGCACCATTGCACTCCAGCCTGGGCAACAAGAGCGAAACTCCATCTCAATAAATAAATAAATAAATAAATAAATAAATAGGCCAACAGGTGCATGAAAAGGCATTCAATATCACTAGTCATCTGGGAAATGCAAATTAAAACCACTATGAGATATCACCTCACATGTGTTAGGATGGGCATCCTCAAAAAGACAAGAGATCACAAGTGTTGGTGAGGGTGTGATGAAAAAGGAACCTCCATACACTGTTAGTGGGAAGGTAGACTGGGTTCTAAGGAAATTAAAAATGGAACTACTGTATGATCCAGCAATCCTTCCTCTGGGTATATACACAAAGGACTGTATTTTTACACTAAAGGAGCATATTTACACCACTTTGTAAGAATGCCTAAATTTCCATGTTCATTGAAGCTGTATTCACAATAATGAAGATACAGAAACAACTATATATAATACACACAAATGGAATATTATTTAGCCTCTAAAAAAGAGATCCTGCCATTTGCTCCAACACGGACGAACCTGAAGGACATTATGCAAAGTGAAACAAGCCAGATACAGACAAAAATATTGCATTATCTCATTTATATGTAGAATCATTAAAAAAAGTTGAATATACAGAGACAGAGAGTAAAACTGTCATTACCAGGGGTGGGGGTGGAGAGAAGAAGAAAGTTTATGAACTGGGTTAAGACTTGTAACTACACTGTTTATCAAAATAAATTAATATGAAAGGATTAAAATGGAAACTTAAAGCAAAATGAAAGAAGGAGCAAGGTTGCAATATTACCACTTAGGATATTTTGTTGAACTAAAACAAATTTTGAAAGATTCCTAAAAACAAAAACGTGTTCTATTTTAGAACCCAGTGATGTTGTTCAAAATGCCATAATATATGTATAAGCGCTTTGAAGAAGTCTTTTGTGATGATATATTGCTTTTAGCCTAATTAATATTTGTTATAGTTTTAAAACAAAAACCTATTTCAGAATTCAAGTGATAGAAACATTAAAGAAGTTTTACATTCCATAATTTTACATCCATTTATGAAGGAAAATGAGTTGCTGAATACATTATAATTATGTAATAATGGCACCACTTAATAGCTATGCAAACTTGGATGAATTGCTTAAATATTCTAAGCCTTAATTTTCTCATTTATAAAATGGAGGTACCTCGTATGGCAGCCAGCCTCCAGAATGACCCCCAATGGTCCCTGCCTGCTAGTATTCAGGTTCTGATCTAGTTCCCTCCTACACTGAATAGACTGACTTGAGTAACCAACAGAATATTGTGTAAATGACATAGTGTTTCTGAGCATAAAAGATATTGAAGCTTCTGTCTTACTTTATTTTTCAACTACTCTTTCATCTTAGAAGTCGATACTAGAGTCTCAGTCAACCCTTCAGAGATTTGCTGCCTTAAATAACATTTTGGCTGAAATGAAGCATGAGAGACCATGAGCCAGAATTACTCAAATAAGCTGCTCTCCCTAATTTCTCACTTACAGAATTATGAAATAATAAATACAAGTTTTGGTGTAATATTTTATGCAGCAATAGATAACTCATATACTCTGCCTGATAAGGTCAGAAGAATTACATACTTGTCTGAAGCCATTTGAAAAATATCTAGAATGTAATGAATACACAAGAAGTGTTCATTATATTTCTGAGCACCAGTAGATTTTAGGAACTGGGATATGGATACATTGATATATATAGATATCTACATGGAATTTATATATCTACATGAAATATATATGTAATTACACACTCATGTGCACACACATATAATAAATATGTATATATTAATATATTATATATGTATATAATTTAAACCCCATATAGTCAGCATTCTGTTTCAGGTGTCAGAAGACCCAACTCAAGCTTTCTTAAGCTGAAGAAAAAGAAAAATTTGTTGTTTAAAAATAACTAAAAGTATGATAGGGCTTGTTTCACAAACTGCTAAATTGAGGAGTTAAAACAATATCCTATTTCTTTCTATCCATGGGCTTTGCTCTCCTCCATTTTTGTTCTCATATTTTTTCCAGCAAGAGGGATTGTGGAAGCTTCACTGCTACATCTTTTAGGCTCCAGTCTGGTGGAAAAGAAGATGTCTTGCTTTTGCTTTGACTGAAGAATGTCAATGTCTTTGAACCAATCACACCCCCCCCCAAAAAAAATGAAATTTCATAATTGTCCAGATAAAATCACATACTGCTTATGAACACATAGGCTAAAAGGGAAAGTGGGGATGCCTCTAATAGGGTGAATGATTCTGGGCAAAAATAGTAGATATCTGATAACAATTATGTAAAGTAGACATATTATTATCACATTTCACAAAGGAGGACAATGAAGCTCAAGGCTTGAGTAGTGCGCCTGGAATTGCACAGCTATAAGTAGAACAGCTAGTCAGATCCCAGAGCCCATGTGCTGGACCACATTATTATATTTCCTCTCTAAGGGACTTTATTTTTTTTATTCTATTGTAGCTTAGCAATTTGAGTTATTCAGATGCTACATTTGTTCCACTTCCTTTATCCTAAATTATACCCCTGTCTTATACCCCTGGTCATTTTCTCCAATTATCCAATCCACTTAAACTAGGAAACTTACTAAACCTTGAGTCATATCAAATACCTCAAGTAGACCTGACCATAGAAAATCAGTGCACAACCTTGTTAGTGAAACCTTCCCTTATATTTATTGCATGAACAATGGCATTTACTCATTTACCACCCAGCCCTTCCAAATAGTCTTGGTCTAATTCCTAGACTAGAAAAAGGTTGTGACAGGAAAGTTTTGTTGGCTATCCATTCTGCTCTTTATGGAATTCATTCCTTTAAGATAAAGTCACAAAAATAATTTATTCTTCTAGAATATTATACAAAATATAGGTGTTTACCTATCCTCCTCATCTAATATATCAATATCACATACACCTCTCTTATTTGAAATCCACTCTTAACCTCACGCTTTTTGAAGTGTCACTTTAAAATTGTGACTATAACTACACCTTTAACTATAACTTTAAGGTCTTAAAGGCCAACAATATTAATAAAACACTCCTGATGATAAAAACAAAATTTGCCACGAAATTACTTTTTCTGAAGAAAAATGGTGTGAATTTGTACCTCAAAACAGTATTTTAAAAATGATTCACCAACAATAGAAGATATTTGAATAGAAGGCAACTGAATTTTTCTTTCTTTCTTTCTTTCTTTTTTTTTTTTTTTTTTTGAGACAGAGTCTCACTCTGTCGCCCAGGCTGGAGTGCAGTGGCCGGATCTCAGCTCACTGCACGCTCCGCCTCCTAGGTTCACGCCATTCTCCTGCCTCAGCCTCCCGAGTAGCTGGGACTACAGGCGCCCGCCACCTCGCCCGGCTAGTTTCTTGTATTTTTTAGTAGAGACGGGGTTTCACCGTGTTAGCCAGAATGGTCTCGATCTCCTGACCTCGTGATCCACCCGTCTCGGCCTCCCAAAGTGCTGGGATTACAGGCTTGAGCCACCGCACCCGGCCCGAATTTTTCTTTCTTTACCTAATACACTATGGTCTCTTGACCCTGTTTACATATAAAAATGAGGTGTAATATTATCTAAATATAGAAAGCATATAATTATGTATATAATAATTATGTAATATACACTTTTCTATAGATTTCTTATGGAAGAAGGTTGTCACAAAGAATCAGCGTAAGCATAAACATTCATTAGTTTTGGGTCTAATTTACAGGCATACAATACTTAGAAAAAATCAACTTATCCATCCTTCTATGGAGTTTTGTTTACCACCTATTCTAGTTCTACTATAAATATAGACTCTGTCTACCCAGTCAATATATAGTGTCTCACAGGATTACATATTTTGCATATATTTTTTCCAAATTTAGTTGTGTGTGTGTTTGTGTGTATATATAGGCTCATCTATTTAATTTCTATTTACATGTCATTAGCAATAGCCTTATGTATATAGTCAAAGACAAAAAAAATTTATTAACTAAACTTTCCATCTAAAGCAGTAGATATAAATAGCTTTATTGATGATAAAAGAACTATGAGACTGATAAGAATAATTTGCTTGCTTCTAAGGCAACCCAAAAGTTGTTCTTCTTAAATACTGAGTACATCATATAATTTCTATACCTTATGCTGTGATGCTGTACACATTTCAGTAATTCAGTCAGCAAAACATCTGAGTAGACTTTTAGTATGCTGTGCTAACTGCTATGGGAATACAAAGAAGTACTTTGTCTAAGATTTCTTAGTGGTGAAGATGGGACTCTGAGAAAGTGGCAATGCCTTTCAAAAGCTTACAATGGCACAGAGAGACCATCAGCAGCAATAAATTCCAATGAAGCAACATACTATTATTAAATCCCAAATGAGTGGTGAGGCAATCGCAGCTAAAGACATGCTGGTGAAGAGAATAAGGGATGGTGATGGAGTGAAGAATGGAGGCAGTTTCTTAGAAAACCTCGTAGAGTTTGTTTAAAGAATAAGTAGGATTTGCAGATGTGGAGAGAGGGAAGGAGACCATTCCAGACAAGGATTAAAAGTATGAATCAAAGCATAAAATGAACAATTGTGGCAATAAGAGTAGGAATATGAAAAAAAGATGAGAGAGTCTAAAGCAGTGGAACAAGCTGTAGAAAATCATGCTGGAAAAGTACAGTAAATACAAGCAGAGGTGTTTCCAAGCTTGCTCCACAGTACGGAGGCTTTGAGTCAATGAGATTCCGGAGAACATATATTTTTTCCAATCTCTCTTACATAATGAATTTTTCCTATGCTTTTTTCAAAGAAAAGTCCTATCATTTTATGTACAAATAAGTAAGTGAGTAAATAAATAAAAGCCGATAGTCAAAGATTGAGAAGACACTACAGTGCCAATTGCGGGGTGGTAAAGTGCAGATTTAGGAAATAGTATGCCAGTGTTTGATGAGAATACCTGCCAATGGGAGACTGACAGTGGAGACAGGGCTGGAAGAGGCTGGAGGAAGGTTAAGAAGACCACAGCCTGTCGCAGTATAGATATGAACAGTGTCTGAATGTCTGAATTTAATGTCTTTTTTTTTTTTTTTTTTTTTTTTTGAGACGGAGTCTGGCTCTGTCACCCAGGCTGGAGTGCAGTGGCGCGATCTCGGCTCACTGCAAGCTCCGCCTCCCGGGTTTACGCCATTCTCCTGCCTCAGCCTTCCCGAGTAGCTGGGACTACAGGGGCCCGCCACCTCGCCCGGCTAGTGTTTTGTATTTTTTAGTAGAGACAGGGTTTCACCGTGTTAGCCAGGATGGTCTTGATCTCCTGACCTCGTGATCCGCCCGTCTCGGCCTCCCAAAGTGCTGGGATTACAGGCTTGAGCCACCGCGCCCGGCCTGAATTTAATATCTAATAGGAGTTCAGGCATATGGTGACATGGGCGAAACCTACCTGTGGTAAAATGAAGAAAAAATAATAGATGCAAGGGGAAAAGAAGGCAAATAACTCATTCTCTCTCCAGGACTGTGCTAGACAGGTGACTTGCCTGCTCGCATTTAATTTTCATGCCACACTAGCAAACTAGGATACATTACTAGGTGGGGCGGCCAGGTTATGACCTGAAGTCAGAGACAGAAAAAAAATAGCTTTTCTGTGGTAGAATTAGATAATATACTGAGTAGAGGCGTTGACTCAAAAAATGCTCACTTAGTGTCCATTTTGAAGACATGGAAGAGCTGAAAATGAACTTATTTGTCAGAGAGTACAACATAGAGATTAAGAGTGCAGACAATGGATCAGACTGCTTAATGCAGGCTTTAGATTTGCCCATAGTTTGCTACGTGATACAGGGGTGAGCTACTTAACTCCGTACATCAGGTGTTTTTATCTATAAAATAGAGATAATGGTGTTTGCCTTCTAAGCTTGTTCTGAGTGTTGAATTAGTTAATATATGTGAAATGCTTAGAAAACTGTTGGGTATATAATAAATAGTAAATACATGTTAGCTATTATTTTACAATAGTTTAAGACAGTATCTACAAAATCATACAGATGAAAATTTGTGGGTTAATTTACATGTGATAAAATTGCATAGAACTAAGTACACATACACAAATGAGTACAAGTAAAACTGGGGCAATCTCAGTAAGCTTGGTGGATTGTGTCAATGTCAATATACTGGTTGTAATATTGTGCTATAGTTTTGTAAGATGTTGGCATTGAAAAAAAAAGGTAAGTGAAATTATTTCAAAATAAAAAGTTTAGTTTTTAAAAGATGTAGATTGTTCTCTATCCCTTTATAAATCTGTGGAAGAAATGGCTACGTTGCAGTGCACTAGTTTATGTGAAGAGGAAGACTGCATGTGATATGGATAGAAGAGTCATCTAGTAAGAGCTTAAAAGTAATTTGTACCAGCAGTATCTGTGAAGAAGGAGGGGGTAATAAACCAGTAATTTTCTACAAAACAAAACAAAACAAACTCAGTTTAACTGCCAGTAGAATTTGGAAAATAAAGTAATGATTCTACAGTTCCAAGGCTATCACAAAAACCTAATTTATTCACTGCACTATAACGTCTAGTTGAGGGATCATAAAAGGGTGCAGCCCAAACAAATTGCCTCCATCAGAGGAAAGACCACTTTTTTCTAATTTGTACAAGGGGACTCTAAGGGTTGAAACAGGTATAAAATAAGACTTGCTCTTCTCCAAGTTGGTATAACAAGCATATTCTGCATAGGCAGTATCTAAATATCTGTTGTACTTCAGCTAGAAAGCCTTGAACCAGTCTATAGCACAAATTGAAAAAAAGAAGATACTTTAAAAAAAATCCTGAGACTCAATAAGGAAATTGAAACTTTAGAAGCTGGAATTGTTTTTCTGACTTTTCATGTCTCTAAGGAAATACCAGGGATTTAGGAATAATAAAGTAATTCTAGTGACTTTTTTATTGAAGTGTAAGCTAATTTTGTTCAACTCAAAGAGCTAAAAGTAAATTTTTTCTCTTTTTAAAATTTGGGCTTTACTATCGTAGAAATGTCTTAAAATACAAATGTGGATAAAATAGTATAATGAATTTCCCTTACCTATTGACCAGCTTCAAAACTTATCAACATGGTAAATCCTGTCTCATCTACTCATGTAGCCACAGTTCCACTGAATTATATTAAAGAAAATCATAAATGTTGTATTATCTGCATATAGTTTAGTATACATCTCTAAGAGTTAAGGGCCCTTTAAAAATATCCAAAATAGGATTGTCACACCTAAAATTTCCCAATTGTTTTATAAATGTCTTCTTTGAGTTAGTTTTTTGAAATCAGGACATAAGCAAGGTTGCAAAATTGCATTTGATTAATACGCTTTTCAAGATAATTCCTCCTCTTCCTTTAAGATCTTCACTAAATGGTCCAAGATCATAGAAGTAAGATGTGATAGATCTAAGATTTGAACATCAGTGTTTTACATCTGTATGACTTATATTTCTCTGTATGCCAGACTGAGAAATTTGGGAGAGTTAGTAATATTAGCACTGAAGTACTTAAACAGGGAACCTAGCCTAGCCTGAATGAAAAGTCAAAAGCAAGCATAGGACTACTTCAACAGAGGGTGAGTGTCAAACAATGCAATGTCTCACTCATAGAAAAAAGTAGATTCAGGAGGTGTGGGATGCAGGCGTAGGAATGGAGGATGCAAAATTTTAGTATACTTTATGGAATGTAGCAAATATTGTATCTGAACACATGCAAAAATCATTTGACTTTCAAAGAGGATAAACATTTGTTATGGCTCCCTCCAAAACATAAATGTTTCTCTATAAGAGTAACGTGCAGAATAAGGGAAATTTAGTCCTTTTTGGTGTGCATGGTTTAGCTCACACCTGAAAATTGCAATCTAGGGAGCCATCCTTCAGGAAGCAATAAATTTGAGCGTGTATAAAAAGAGTAGACATAATAGTAGAGCAACCAGTCATCAAAAAAGGAAACGATTAAGAAAATGGGGGTGTTTAGAGTGGAAGATATTTCAAGAGTATATAACCTATTTTATTTATAGGGTTATAATCAGGTTGAATAATAAGACTGTGTTGTCCCAGAAGGTTTTTCTTTTTAGGATAGAGTGGTAGAAATTGTTATTGTAATACCATTTTATCTGATTTTTCCATTATTTGAGCTGTTTGAAAATGTAATTGGCTATCTCTGTAATGATTCTTTCTTATTTTACTTATTTTTTATTTTACTTTAAGTTCTGGGATACATGTGCAGAACATGCAGGCTTGTTACATAGGTATACATGTGCCATGGTGGTTTGCTGCACCCATCAACCCGTCATTTAGGTTTTAAGCCCCGCATGTATTAGGTATTTGTCCTAATGCTCTCCCTCCCCTTGCCCTCATCTCCCGACAGGCCCCGGTGTGTGATGTTCCCCTCCCTGTGTCCACGTGTTCTCATTGTTCAACTCCCACTTATGAGTGAGAACATCTTAATTATTTTGAAGTCACAGACACTTTTGAGAATCTGATTAAGGCATGGACCTTAACCTACATATAAATATATTTGCATATAGTTTCATGGTGTTAATTCCTGACACTCATTTATGTACTACTATGGAGTTCGTGACCCCAAGTTAAGAACCACCACGAGTTTGAAAGTTCTCTAGTGCTAGAAATGCCCAAGTAGAAGTGGAGCAACCACTGTGGCCTGACACTGTAGTGAAACGGGAACACAGGTTGATGAGCTTCTGGCAAGGTTCTAAAATAATTGTGAAAATTGCCAAATTAGCATGATATATTTGTATGTTCCTGCTCCTAATCACCTGTACAAGCATTTCCTTGTGTCCTAAACAGTTTTGAAAGCCTCTATTACCTTGCAGTATTTCATTAATTCCACCTTTTAATTATTGCCATGGTGTTAGAGTTGGCAAGAGTGCTTTGAACCTAGCAGCAACAATCTACATCCAGGGGGAGAAAAAGAAGAAAAAGAGATGCAACCTGAGCCAGAACCATCATCTGCTCTACAAGACAATTTCTTTTATAAAATGCCAATATCCTCAAATGGCATCAAATTGTCATATTTATTTTGTTGACTCGGTTCCTAAATTGCGATTCAAATCACTTACTGGAATATTTCAATGTGTTAAAAATAATATCAAAGCAAACAAAGACTCATGTCTTTCTCACTTCTTACAACCATTTTGTTTATGAATTTGCATCCCAGACAAACATGTTTTATTTGGATGGTCAGTTTTTCAAAAATATTCTCCAAAATTCTCACAAGTCCAAGATTTTAAGTCTTTTTACAAACATATTTGGATTGATTTTTTTTCATACTTTTAGTGTTCTCATTCTTTTTTTAGTAAACTTTCAAATTATTTCTACTTTGCAGTGTAGTCTAGTGCAAGGCTACTTTGTTGAAACCTGAAAAGTGTGTTCTTATTTTACTCTCCAAACTGATTAACTATATAATTTAAAAACACATCAACCAAACAGCAAGAAAATAAATATGGTGCATTACAGATAAAAGAGACCTAATCATAAATTAGTAAATGCAATGTATAAATAAATAAATTAAATATCCATATGTGAAAGTAATTCATGCTCATTGAAGAAAACATAGATATAAGAGAAGCTTAAGAAAAAATAATCTTTGCCAGTAATTCCACCATACTGAGATATTGCAATTATGTTGTAATACTTTCTTGTTTTCTTTTATACCTTACAAATATATCCCTATGTTAGACATTTAATTAGAAACATGTTTATTTAGGTTTATATATGGGTTACATATATAGAGATTTATATATAGGTTTATGTCTTAGTTTTGCAATAAGCATATCCCATCCCTATGCCATTACTCTTTGAAAATAGTTTTTAATAGCAGTATTCACCAAATGTAAAAACTATTTTTTAATGAGTACTTTCTTTTGACATTGGATTCATCCTTTTTTTTTTTTTTTTTTGAGACAGAGTCTTCCTCTGTTGCCCAGGCTGGAGTGCAGTAGAGTGATCTCAGTTCACTGCAAGCTCCACCTCCCGAGTTCACACTATTCTCCTCTCTCAGCCTCCCAAGTAGCTGGGACTACAGGCATCCGCCACCATGCCTGGCTAATTTTTTTTTTTTTTTTTTAAAGTAGAGATGGGGTTTCACCGTGTTAGCCAGGATGGTCTCGATCTCCTGACCCCATGATCCGCCCGCCTCGGCCTCCCAAAGTGCTGGAATTGCAGGTGTGAGCCATCGCGCCCGGCCCTAATTTTTTAATTTCATAAGTGGGACTGTGATGAATATCTGTGTCCATATATATTTAGAAGCAGAATCACTAGATCAAAGATTGTGGATATAATAAGCTATTAAAGACATATTGCCAACTATCTGCATGAGAGTTTTCTGCAATGGCATCATCCATGTGTGTGAATGCTGATTTCACATTACTAATTTTGCCAACAGTGTATATTAAATGATTGCCAAATTGACATATGTAGTTATCACAATATATATTTATATTATTATGTGGTTATCTTAATGCACATATTAATTAAAGGGGAACTTCAGCATTTTTACATATTTATTGACCACTTCTAATTCTTCTGTGAATTGTTTAAGGTCTTTTCCAAAGAAATATGGTTTAAAGGAAAAGAGAAAATAAATTTTAACTACATATACATAAATATGCATTTTTTATATTAGCAGCAAGTAAAAAATACAAATTGATACACTCCACGGGAAGAAGGAGTTTGAAAATGCAGATTATTTAGTTTTTATATGTGACTTTGTTTTAAGTTAATATTATTATTATTTTTTAAAATAAAGTATCAGCATGTTTCCCCTAAAAAAAGTATTTGTGTATGCAAAGTTTTGGTGACTTCAGGGTAACTTATGTGCCTGAAAAAACTTACTTATAGCTATTTGAAGTTTTCAAATTAATATTAATTTAACAACTTCACAAATTCACAGGCCTATTTTACTTAAGGTTTTAAGTTCAAATTTTAAGTTATCTGATGTTTTCTTCGTTATTTCTTTTCATAAATTGGGAAAATTTTTAAAGTCTCTCACAAGGAAGCTTTTGATTAATATGTGATCAGCCAAACATAAACTAAAATTTTGTAACAATTTCTACCATTTTAAACTTAATTAAATTATTTCAAACATTTTCAACTACATCTCATGTATAAACCCAGTAACTTTCTTTTGAAGTATTTCAATTTACTCCAGTTAGCAATTTGCTAGAGTACTGAAGTAACTTTAGTAACTCTAATATTAAACTTTAAACTATAAATGCAACTTAAGACTCTTTAATATTATAAAAAAATTTATAATTTTTGAACCTAAGAAATTACAATTTCTAAAAGATCACTCAAATGTACATTTAATTGTAATCAAGCACAACGTGGCCAAATACTCTAAAACCAAACATCAAATGAAAAGGATTGACCAAATTATTACAAAAAATTTCATTTTTAGATTTAACAAAAACATAATAAGGCTATGATAATATTTGATACTCTATCATTTATATTTACAATTCTAATACTGCCAGGATTTAAAGGAAAATCATCCACTATGGAAAAAAGAAAAGTGGGGTTATCATCTCTGCAGAATGAAAAATTAAAAATGGACTGCAGACATCAGATGGGTTTTTCCCTTGTCACTAAGTAAAAAATACTGGTCCACTTGTTTTAGTTACTATGTCAACCATTTATTCAAATCCATACCCTCCAAATAGGATAGGCTATTAGGACTAGTCTGCTCAAGAAATTTTAGCAGAGATCATTTTCTGGCATTTCCAGTCAATAGCATCACACCCTATAGAATTTACTACCTACTAGGATTCAACTAATCTAGTCCCTGTTTTACGCTATTATGAATTGTTTCATATTCTTACAGTGTGGTCAGGCCACAATTCTTACGGATATTTAAATGATATCTGATTACATTCCTTATATCTCCCAGAATTTTACCAATTCTGTGGTTACATCATTAAAGTCATACTAATAACATTAATAGATAAAATAATGCCTATTTCTGTTCCTGTGTTAGTTTGCTGAGGATGATGGTTTCCAGCTTCATCCATGTCCCTGCAAAGGACATGATCTCATTCTTTCTTATGGCTGCATAGTATTCCATAGTGTATATGTACTACATTTTCTTTATCCAGTTTATCTTTGATGGGAATTTGGGTTGGTTCCATGTCTTTGCTATTGTAAATAGTGCTATAATAAACATATGTGTGCATGTGTCTTTATAGCAGAATGATTTATAATCCTTTGGCTACATACCCAATAATGGGATTGCTGGGTCAAATGGTATTTTTCGTTCCCAAACACTGGATGTTCTCACTCATAAATGGGAATTGCATAATGAGAATACATGGACACAGGGAGGGGAATAACACACTCCGGCGCCTGTCAGGAGGTGGGGGAGAAGAGGAGGGAGAGCGTTAAGACAAATACCTAATGCATGTGGGGCTTAAGACCTAGATGATGAGTTGACAGGTGCAGCAAACCACCATGGCACATGTATACCTATGTAACAAATCTGCACGTGATGCACACGTATCCCAGAATTTAAAGTAAAATTTTTAAAAATAGTGCCTACTGGGAAAGTATACTTTCTCAATTGGTTATAGATATATAATCTAATTATATATGAGATTCCATTCAACTTAGCTGATTAGAGTGAGTTCCCAGAAATGAAACTACCACCTGAAGCAGACCTAAATGAAATTACTGCTACTCAGTACCCATGCAATTATGTTCCTGTGTCCTCTATGGTCAGTCACATCTCCTTTTCTTCATACCCATAAAGTGATAAGAGACCTGCACCACACTTCTGCCTGGCAACTCTCGACATATTTTTTTGTCAATTTTCTCCAAGCTACATTGATGTTTATCACGTTTTGTAAAGCAAAGGATATTCACTAATCTCTTATTGACCACTAATCTTTATCATCTGTTTACTTGGCTGATACCTTAAAGGTGTTTTCCTGCCACAAGCCAGTAAGAATTTAGATTTTTGAATCCTGTATTATTATTCCCATGCCTCTACTCAGCCAGAAATAATAGGTCAGAGCTGTTCAACTGACCAACAAAGCTTGGGACTGCAGTTAGAAAACACGCGGCAGTCATGGCTAGTCATCCTTCGAGGTCCATTTTTCCTTTTCTCTATAACAATAAAAATTCTAAGCTGGGTCTGTCATCATTCAGCAAAGAATAACATTTACAGACTCCTTTGCGGCTGGGAATAGACATTTGACCAGGCTCTATAAAAATGGGATGTAAGAGGAAATCAGTGCTTGCAACTTCTAGTCATTCATCTTAATTTAAATGACCATGTCTTCTCTCTCCTTCTACTTGTCCATGTTACCTGGAATTATGAAGGGGGCTGGAGGGGTCACCTTAAAGCACATGATTGAAGACATGTATTTAAGATGCCTGACCAGGGACAGAGAGAAAAGATTATTGGTAGAAAATAAAATTATCAGTGATAATGAGAACAAAGTAACTTGAAATGGAAGGGACATAAAAGGAATGGAGTGATTATGGAATAATTAAGCCTCCTAGTTTCCCAGCTAAAGCTCAATGAAATACACATGATAAGATCTGGGGCTAGCTGTGATAATTATTTTATATGTGTCTTAGAAGCATATGGCATCCTGAAATGATGTGTCCACATATGTTGTTGTGTAATGAGTTTTCTTACTGTGCTTATGTAGGTTAGTTATTCAAGAGCAGCACAGATCAGGATGCCACCTGTCATTTTTCTAACTGTGACATGTACTGTAAAATTAGTGCACCATATGATTATGTAATAAAAGTGGTTATTACTAATAAATAACAGTTTACTTTGAGAATGAAATTTTATTAGCTTATGTATAATCAACTCTCACTTATTGGTAGTTCTGGAAGAGCATGCAAACCCCAAAAATAAAAAATAAAGAGATATGTGTGTATGTGTGTAGGTATATATGTGCCTGTGTGTGTATGTTTATGAAGTTAACTTTTGAATTACAAAACACTGATACAAAAAAAAAAAAAAAAGATGCCTGAGCAATAACATAAAAGGATCATGGGTCCCCAATACCTAGGGGCCATCATATCAGCCCTAGATGCTTATAATCAGCCTGTTACTTAAAAGGGAGAGAAAAGCCTATCTTCTTTAAACCAATGGAACTTTACCAGTTATTATGAGTTGAATGGAACTCCAAATAACAATATAATCTGAGAAGATACTCAGTAATATGCCTAATGAGTTTTCATTATTTGAGAACACATTATGATTTTATTCAACTGAATTATGAGAAAATATTTAGCTACATTAATTGTACCATCAAGCATTGTAATTAATATCCTGATATGTAAATTTGTCTGTACCAAATATCTATGTTTCTGAGCAAATACGGATTTATCTTTGCACTGGTGGGAGGTAAATAAATTTGGTCTGTGCCTGATATTTTGAAAAAGTATAAACATCTATGCTGGTTTTAGCATATTAAGGAATATGCTTCACAATAACCCTAGGAGATGGGGGTATAGAGTAATATTAGTGGAAGAGGCTTTGGAGTAAAGGAGATCTGGAATGGATTGTGGCTGTGCTACTGTGGTAGGCAGAATTCTCAAATGGCCCGCATGACTCCCACTCCCTGCTCTGCATGCCTAGGATAACCCTCCCCTTGAGTGTGGACAGATCCTGAGAATAGGATGGGATAAGATTCCCGTAATTGGTTATTAATCAGTAAAGTTTGAGTTCAGTAAAAAAAAAAAAAAAAAAAAAAAAAGTCTAGGTGGGTCTGACCTAATTAGCCGAGTCCTTAAGAAATCATAGGAATGCTTGCGGTCAGAAAGATTGAAAATGCTGGAGAATCTATGGAGGGAGCCATCTGGCAAGGACTTGAAAGCAGCCCCCCGAAGCTGAGAGTGGCCCTATCTGACAAATAACAAGACAACAGGGACTTACTCCCACAACCAAAAGAACTGAGTTTGGCAAACTACCTGAGGGAGGCTGGGAACAAATATTTCCTTAGTTATGATTCCAAATGAGGAGGCAGCTGGCTGACACCTTGATTTCAAAGAAACAGGTTTTTAAAGGAAAGGGAAAGTAAAATTTAAATATGTATACACATTTTTTATAAATTTATATTAGCAGATTTTAAACACTGTGAAAGGGCACACATCTCTGGAGGGGATGTTTGGAAGAGCAGAAATATTAATTGGTTTTTAATGTACCTTGTTTGTACTTAAAAATAGGAAGGATGATCTCTGTTATGTAATGGCAGAATGCTTAGCAAAATTGTTTCCTGCAGTTATGGAGAAAACACAGCTTTCAATCCATAAACTTATATATATAGTTGAGGAGATTGTCAAGCAAAGTGCTGAAGATGCTAGCAGCCTATAGTAAACTTCCAGAATATTCAGGTTATTTCAAGAGATTAAGAGTTGCTCCGCATATCCTCTCAATCAAGCCAGAGTGCCTCTAAGAAGAGGAACAAAAAATAAAGAAGAGGTTATGATAAAAAGATTTATAGATATGACTTTTGTCTAATCGAGCAAAAACCTATAGATGGAGATTACACATAAGGCTCACAAAGTCCTTGAGAACATTATATCAGCTGAAATGCTGCATGCTTGACTTGAAAGGGACCAAGAAAGTACAAAGAAAGAAGTTTGTTGGATCCCCAAAATTATTCTGACAGGAAACAACCTAATAAACTACTCAGCTCCGAAAGTTTGCTACTTTTTCATAAAAAGAAAGGATGACTCAGAGGGTGGAACTACAGGACTAGACGGTAGAACAGAGAGCCACAGAGATTAATTCCCAGGCCTGACAAACTAATCAATAACTGATAATGAGCAAGAAGACAGGGTTCTTAGTGACAGCTACAAGAAAGTGAATTATGCCAAGAGTAAATAAGCTTGAAAGAGGACCCCAATCCTCAGATAAGAATTGCAGCCTTGGTCAACATCTTGATTTTGGCTTGTTGAGGCCTGAGGAGGGGACTGAGCTAGCCCATTCATGGACTTCTGACATATAGAACTGTGAGATAATACATGGGAATTGACTGGACATGGTGGCTCATGCCTGTAATCCCAGCACTTTGGGAGGCCAAGATGGGAGGATTGCTTGTGCCCAGAGGTTCCATACCAGCCTAGGCAACATAGTGAGACCTCATTTCTACAAAAAATTTAAAAATTAGCTACACATGGTAGCTTATGACTTGTAGTCCCAGCTATTCAGGAGGCTAAGGTAGGAGGATCACCTGAGCCAGAAGGTAGAGGCTGTAGTGAATCGAGATCACACCACCACACTCTAGTCTGGGCAATAGAGTGAGACCCTGTCTCAAAAAAACAAATAAATAGGAATTATATAAGCCATTAAGTTTATAGTATTTTATTGTATAGTAACATAAAATGAATATATCCAATGAGCCATGTCACCTTTAGTAAAAGCTTTATAATATACTTGCTAAGCCTCAACTTCTGCATCAGTAAAATAGGGTAATACTCAAGTCATACCAGAGTGTATTGAATAAAATAATTCTTACTAAGCTCTAAGTAAACTGTCAGGCACCTACTAAGCACTAAACAAAATGTATTTATCATTATTTCCAGAAAATTATAAAGCCTTTTTTTTTTTTTCTTTCAAATGGCAGTATTTGCATCTCACAAAGATTTAACCTAAAGTAATCTAGTCTGCTCTGCTCCCATGCCTTGTCTCCACTTTTGGAAAGCATTGCTACACCTCACATGGCAAATTCAAAGGTTTCTTTTTACATAAAGCTTTACTTGAATCATCTCAGCATCAGTCAGTCCATCCACTGAGCTATCACAGAATATGCTATTCATTATCATTAAGGTACACTTCATTCTACCCTGTATCTGGTTGGTTGTATGTATATATTGTCTTGAAATTGAAGACTGTCTTAACTCAGTTGTACTCATTTTTGTATCTATGCCTTGGACCTTTGACACTCAAATTTGCCAATCGCCTATTACAGAGTAGAAACTTAAGCAATATATATTGACTTGAAATAGATCATCAAAAGGTTATTCTGCATAACGTATTCAGTTCATGCAACACTTTAAATTTTCCATGGCAAAAAAAAAATTTTTTTCTATATTTTTTTAGATGGTTAAATATTAGACCTTCTTTGGCAAATCAACAAGAATAGGCATGGTTAATAATACATTTATTTTCATGCTTTAAATACGAATCTATTTTTAACATTGCTGCCAGTTTGACTCTACTGTGTATATACTTAACAGTATGGAGCAACCAGATAGTTTATAAAATTCAGTTTAAAAATAAAATGTTTTGTAAAGTATCTAAAAATACGTTATGTGTTTGATGGATTATATTTTTCATATTCCCACTGATTTTTTTCCTGGTGTTATTGAACAATCTCTCTTTGACTTTAGGGTAACCAATTTAAACTCAAATTAATAAACAGATACATTTTACTAGTAGTTGTCACCATCCTAATTCTGAGGTGTAACATGCGACTTCTTGGGAACATCTGTGAAATCCTATGTGCTTTGCAAAAGCTGTTTTTAGAATCTTAGGTGTTATTACCGATGTTTGGTTACTGATGATTCATCCTCCCAGAAGAGAAGCAAATGGATGCCAATAATGTTGACAGTACTCTGGACTGCACTTGTTAAAATGTTCTCACTTGCAAAACTGAAGCACAAATATATTTTTATATCCAAGGCAAACAAATTGTGTACAACCAGGCATAA
This sequence comes from Macaca mulatta, assembly GCF_049350105.2. Taxonomy (NCBI): domain Eukaryota; kingdom Metazoa; phylum Chordata; class Mammalia; order Primates; family Cercopithecidae; genus Macaca; species Macaca mulatta. The sequence goes on from NC_133410.1 coordinate 53,024,782, forward strand.
TGTGTTTTACTAGGAATTCCAGCTTTGGTTTTTAAAATATCAACACTAATATTAATTTTCTTAAAAAAGATGTATATTGGGCAATTAAAAGGATATAACTAGTGAAACAAAAAATAGTCTATTTTGATAAAGGAGAGTTGTATTTGATAAATAAGTGAGCAAGTCAACCTAAGTTCCTCAAAAGAATGAAAGTCATCCAATAATAGATAAATAAGTAAGGTGATGAAAGTTAGAAGAAAGGTAGAGTTGAATACTGAAAACACTGCTAAATGAGCTACAATAGTCTCCCACTATCTGTGATTTCCTTTCAGCAATTTCTGTTACCCATGGTCAACTGAGGTCTGAAAATCGGTGAGTATAGTACAAGGAATTTTGAGGAGAAAGAGAGATTGTATTCATATAACTTTTATTACAGCATATTGTTATACTTGTTCTATTTATTAACAGTCACCATTATTTACCTCTTTGTCTAATTTATAAATTAAACTTTATTATATATATAGGAAGATACATGTGTATATTGTACATAGAGGAAAATACATGTATGTATTTGCATATGTAAGTATAGGAAAAACATAGTACATTTAGGGTTCAGTACTATTCTCTGCTTCGGGCATTCACTGAGGGTCTTGGAATATATCCTTTGGATAAGTGAGGACAGCTGTATTGACCTTATTATATTACCCTGGGTTTACAGAAATGCAACATAATTCATATCTCCTTAGAACTGAAATTCACTCTTTTAATGCATACATGTACACATACACATACATATTTTAACAAATTGACACTCTACTTAAGATTCTTAAATCTAGGAGTTAAATAAGAATGAGACAATGGTTTCATAGCAATTTGCAAGGTCAAATTTGATGAGATCAGGCAAAATTTTAGTCAAATAGTGTTTTCTGGCACTCACAAAATCCTAACATTCATGCTAATTTGTTTTGTTTTGTTTGTTTTGGTTGGTTGGTTATTTTGAACTAGTATGGTATATAGTAAAGAGAACAAAGGAAGTGGAGTCAAAAGGCCTGGAGAAGCCATAAAGTTTTTCAGAACCTCAATGACATTCTCTGCAAAAGAGGAATAATATTCCTCTCCAGTCTGTGTGTCTGTATGTGTGTCTGAAGACTATATAAAAATGTTGTTAAAGTGGTGTATTATCTGCAGTTATCTCATAAATGAAACAAAACCAGTCTTCCGCCATCATCAATGATTTCTTATTGTATCTATGTAAAGCAGATAAAATTTAATTATCCTAAACACAAGATAATGGTTAAAAAACAAGCAAATTATTTTCATCTGTATAAGTACAATCTTAGTCCTGAATAACAGTTTAGCTTACTCCAGTATTCTATTGTAAAATGTATTGTCTGTATGAAATTTAGAGCTATTTTCTCATAGTATTTGATCTCTATTGTTGTTAACACTTTATACTGCTGCAGACATTTTAACTTTATAGGTGATTGGAGTTTTTTCATCCAGTTGTTTTAAAGATTTTCTTTTTGTCTTTGGTGTTAAACATTTTCACTAAGATGTGTCTAGGTGATGGCTTATTTTCATTTCTCCTGCAGTTAACTTATTGTGCTTCTCAAGTCGTAAGATTCATGAGTTTCATCTATTCAGAAAATGTTTAGCTATCATTTTTTTCAAGTAATGACTCACTGCCATTCTCTATCTGCTATTCTTCTGTGAAATTATAGGAGATGTGTGTAGTACATTTTGGTTTTATTGTCTGTATGTCAAAACCTCTTTCCTGATTTCCAAGTTTTATCTCTGTATTGCATTCTAGGTAATTTATTGAATTCTATAGTCTCAATTCATAATTTATCTTTTTAGTTTAATATTATTTACCTTGTCCACTGAGATAGGATAAATCACATAAAAATACTAAATCCTCTTTAATTGTTATACAGTATTTTTATTTCATTTTAGAAATTCATTTAGTTTTTGTTTAAATTTATTTTTATAGCATCTTATTATTTCTAAGGGTCCAATTCTTTTTGTTTTTATACCTATTCATTTAAAAATATTATTTTTAGGTTCTCAATCAAATTTTGTTAAATTTTTGAAACTATGATACTTCACTATTTCTTGGTGTGTTTTGTACATTTTTATTGTGAGCTCATCTTTAGTAGCATTGTTTCTGTTTTTTCTATAGGAATCACATTCAGCCTGGATGTGGAATTACCTTTTGAAAGAGGCTTAGTATACCTTTTGTGCCAGCAAAGTCAGATACCTTCTCTGAATAAAGACCAACTTCATGAGAATGTTTCAGCATGAGGCTTCCTGGACCACATGACTATAGTACCTTTTAGATCCCAATATGGGCAAGGACCATGTCCAGAGTTTTGATTTTTCAGATAGTCTTTTTATTTTCCCTCATATGCAGGACCTTGGAAAAGACAGATGAACAGCTTTTCTTAATTTAATCCTGTGCCATGAGGCAGATTATTTCTTTTCTTTATTATTACTATTATACTTGAATTTATGGGATATGTGTGCAGAATGTGCAGGTTTATTACATAGATATACATGTGACATAGTGGTTTGCTGCACCCATCAACCTGTCATCTAGGTTTTAACACATTAAGTATTTGTCCTTATGCTATCCCTCCCTTTGGCCCCCCCAACCCCTCCACAGGCCCTGGTGTGTGTTGTTCCCCTCCCTGTGTCCATATGTGCTCATTGTTCAGCTCCCATTTATGAGTGAGAACATGCAGTGTTTGGTTTTCTGTTCCTGTGTTACTTTGCTGAGAATGATGGTTTCCAGCTTCATCCATGTCCCTGCAAAGGACATGAACTCATACTTTTTTATGGCTTCATAGTATTTCATGGTGTATATGTGCCACATTTTCTTTATCCAGTTTATCATTGATGGGCATTTGGGTTGGTTCCAAGTCTTTGCTATTGTGAACAGTGCCGCAATAAACATACATGTGCATGTGTCTTTATAGTAGCATGATTTATAATACTTTGGGTATATACCCAGTAATGGGATCGCTGAGTCAAATAGTATTTCTGGTTCTAGATTCTTGAGGAATCACCACACTGTCTTCCACAACGGTTAAATTAATTTATACTCCCACGAACAGTGTAAAAGCGTTCCTATTTCTCTGCATCCTCGCTAGTATCTGTTGTTTCCAGACTTTTTAATGACTACCATTCTAATTGGCATGAGATGGTATCTTGTTGTGGTTTTGATTTGCATTTCTCTAATGGCCAGTGATGATGAGCTTTTTTCATATTTGTTGGCTGCGTAAATGTATTGTTTTGAGAAGTGTCTGTTCATATCCTTTGCCCACTTTTTGATGTGGTTGTTTTTTTCTTGTAAATTCGTTTAAGTTTCTTGTAGACTCTGGATATTAGCCCTCTGTCAAATGAATAGATTGTAAAATTTTTCTCCCATTCTGTAGGTTGCCTGTTCACTCTGATGATAGTTTCTTTTGCTATGCAGAAGTTCTTTAGTTTAATTAGATCCCATTTCTCTATTTTGGCTTTTGTTGCAACTGCTTTTGGTGTTTTAGTCATGAAGTATTTACCCATGTCTATGTCCTGAATGGTATTGCTTAGGTTTTCTTCTAGGATTTTTATGGTTTTAGGTATTACATTTAAGTCTTTAATCCATCTTGACTTAATTTTGGATAAGGTGTAAGGAAGGAGTCCAGTTTCAGTTTACTGCATATGACTAGCTAGTTTTCCCAGCACCATTTATTAAATAGGGGATCCTTTCCCCATTGCTTGTTTTTGTCAGGTTTGTTGAAGATCCAATGGTTGCAGATGTGTAGTGTTATTTCTGAGGCCTCTGTTCTGTTTCATTGGTCTATGTATCTGTTTTGGTGCTAGTACCATGCTGTTTTGGTTACTACAGCCTTATATTATAGTTTGAAGTCAGGTAGCGTGATGCCTCCAGATTTGTTCTTTTTGCTTAGGATTGTCTTGGCTATATGAGCTCTTTTTTGGTTCCACATGAAATTTAAAGTAGTTTTTTCTAGTTCTGTGAAGAATGTCAATGGTGTTCTTGATGGGAATAGCAATGAATCTATAAGTTGCTTTGGGCAGTGTGCCCGTTTTCACCATATTGATTCTTCCTATACATGAGCATGGAATGTTTTTCCATTTGTTTGTGTCCTCTCTTAGTTCCTTGGGCAGTGGTTTGTAGTTCTCCTTGAAGAGGACCTTCTCATCCCTTTTAAGTTGTGTTTCTAGGTATTTTATTTTCTTTGTAGCAATTGTGAATGAGAGTTCACTCATGATTTGACTCTCTGTTTGTCTGTTGTTGGTATATAGGAATACTTGTGATTTTTGCACATTGATTTCGCATCCTGAGACTTTGCTGAAGTTGCTTATCAGCTTAAGGAGATTTTGGGCTGAGACTATCGGGTTTTCTAAATATACAATCATGTCACCTGCAAACAGAGACAATTTGACTTTCTGTCTTCCTATTCGAGTACACTTTATTTCTTTCTCTTGCCTGATTGCTCGAGGCAGATTATTTCTAACTTACTCTTTTACAGAAGGTGCATATCATAGACTGAGTTTGCTGGAAAACAGATAGAGTTTAGTGTTCAAGCCATTTGTTAGGAAATGTTCTTGGGATTAACACCTGTGGAAGGAAAAGAAAGAAAATAAGATTTGAAAGAGAAAGAAGCTGAGCTGTGATCCAGTTACATCAGCTGCCTCAGCTGACCCTATGTACAGCTTTGGAGTTGGTATGGGCTCTATAGCTGTTTCCTATTGCGGAAAGGTCAGGACTTTTTTTACCCCTCTGTCAGTCCATCACTGGATGCTGGCTGCCCTGGGAAAATAGTGTAGCTTTGGTAACACAATTCTCTTTGGCTGAGACAGTTCCCACCGGGAGCTGACAGCAAAAGATTGTTCACCAATCATACCCACAATAACTGTAGTGAGTCTTTTATTCCTGGAAGGGGATATAGCACTCTATCAATCCTACAAAACAGACACAGTACAAGGATCTCAATTCCTCTGCTTAGATCGGCTCTAGAACTCATCTGTTCCCAGATGAGAATTAAAGTTATGTTCTAACTTACTGAAATTAAAATTACTAACTTTATTTCCATCACACTTCACTCCCTATACCAGGACCAGGTACACTGATAGTTCATGAGCTTCTAGTTCCACCTTACAATTATTGGAGTCAACTAAACCAAGATGTTTTTGGAAGTATGATACTCAGACAATAGGACTGTCTGAGGCAAAATGTGAAATATACTATTTATTTCTGGTACTTTTCTTTCTTGTAATTTTATCTACAAGGTCAAATTTTTGGTTGTTATATTTCCTTCTGTCAGAATTTCTATGGAAATAGGAAAGTTTTTCATGTTATTTTAGTACATCAGCGTGCAGAAAAGGAAAGATATATTTTCAGTTTTTTAAACATAACCTGAGGTTATCAGTATTGTATGAGATGTTTTATATATATATATGTGTGTGTATATATATATATTTCTCATTTATTTTATACCAAAATAAAATTTAGCTCCATGAGTAAATGCTTCAGCAATAAAATTATCCGTTACCTACTGATTTAAAGTTATGTTTTTATTATATTTGAATCCCAAACACGTATAAACATGTACACAAATACTTAAACACTGAAATCTGTTTTTGTATCTTTTTATTTGTCTCCATTAACTGCTTGTCTATTTCCATACTAAAATTATATTGATTTGGTGTTTGTAGATTCATAATTTATTTTACTATAAAAGGTGCTCATATGCTCTCCTAATATTTTCTTAGGATAACAAGTTATTACTTAAAACAAACATTAAAATCCCATTTCAATTGTACAAAGCTCCCATGAGAAATTTGATTGGAGTTTATTACATTATTCAAAGTCTACATATTCTTGTTGATTTTATTTGTCTAATTATTTATTCTTATTAATGCAATACTACAAGTTTTAAAATAAAGTTAATTATAGTTGTAGGTGAAACCTTTTGCTTTTTTCCTATGTATATTTTGCAGTCATGTACTTTATTGAATACACATTCTAGTTTTTATAGCCTGTGTATTTTAATCTAAGGTGAAGTATTTCTTCCTTCCATACACATATATTAATATTTCAGCTTCAAAAATACAGTATATCATTGTAGATAAAGCTCAACCATGCTATTAATAACTATATGAAGTAATGCATAATTGTGGTTTCTTTGGCATTGTAATTCTAAGCAAAATTCCATTGTCTTTTAGTTTATAAGTGAGTCTTCCTATATTTCTCTTTGAAAACAAATACAACAACGGTGACCACCCAGAAGTAAAGAAGTTGTTACTAGGAGGAAAGAAAGTTTTGGTAAACACATGCTCTTGTTTATGTTATACTTTTAGACAAATTTAAATAGAGATTTACAATAAAATGAAATTTTCATCAGATTTAATTATTTTTAAAACATCTGCTTTGAGGCAATAATACCAATTAAAGCACACTTTAGGATCAGGGAAATTTTAAAATGGCATGCCTTTTTGAATGACTGAATTGCTATCAAAATGAGTACTGGAGCAGGAAAAATTTAAATCCATTTATAACAATTTACAAAATAAAGAGGAATTTGTTCATCAATGATTAGCTATTCCTCCCGGGACTCGGCATTCCAGGTATACTGATGCTTTTCACTTGTCCCAACACACGCTGTCTCTCACTCTGTGCCATTTCACATGTGAATTTCTTTCCCTGGGTTCCCTCCCCATTCATCGCCTGCACCCATCCATCAGGTATCAGTTCAAATGTCCCATTGCTCGGGAAGACTTCCCTAGTGACTCTATTGCAAGGGCTTCGTCTACTCTCTTAATTTTACCTTTAATTCTCTCTAAATTTTACTTTATGTGTTTCTTATATTTGTGTTCTTGAAAAAATCTTGAACTTTGAGGAAAAGAGACAATCTTGCTTAGAATTGTATCTTCAACAACTAGCAAAGAGCCTGCAAGTAGTAACTTCTTCTTAAATAATTGCAGGATAAATGAATTAATATACATATGATCTTTAAAAATAGCAGTGTGGTAGTTCTGTACTATGTCATCTTAGCCAAACTGAAACCATGTTTCTCAGGATCTCATTCCCTGTATAGCTCTTGGTTAAAGTTAGGTATGAGAAAAATTTGCACAAGGCCATGACACTTTCAATGTCACTGTGGTTACATATGGTGGGAAAGATGCAGAGGTAGTGGTGGCTCCCAGTTTGTCTTTATTCTCTCTTGCTCTGTGACCAGCTCTTCTTCCTTCCAGGCACCAATACCTCAGCTTCTTCCACAATTATGTCTAATTCCATTATGCCATTATTTTCATAATAGTTCTGCTTTTCTGATCAAATCCTGTCTGACACAAATAATAATAATCACTAAAGTATTTCTTTCTCTTTCATATTATTTCATAAATTTTAAATGAAGTTAAAAATGTAAATATTCAAAATTAAGGTTAGTGATTTCCTATTTGATTTTATTGCAGAAAAATATTGAATTAATTTAGAAATTTAAAAAGATAGCCTATCTTTATAAAGAGTTAATGAAAAGCATAAAATTGACTAAATCAAAGTAAGCTAAGTAACATTTTTTCTCTCGCCCTGGATACATTTCCAAGGTCAGAGAAAAAAGACTTGTAAAGAGGCTGCTTGCAGCTGTGGACAAACATCTGTATGACATAATCCCAAAGACAAAATTGTTATGATGAGATCTATAGGTTTACAAAAAAGCATGCTTAAGGAGACATAGGTCATTATTAGGTGAATAAAGTTAAGGAAAATTTGTCTTGGAATTTATTAGACTACTAAATAAATTCAGTATAGAAGTTATGTAAAGTCATAATTATTTTTATTTGTATTAAGTCTCTGTAAAACTGGCATCAAGTAATTCCAGGTTGTATACTCGAACAACAACAAAATAATTTTATAAAGAAATAAAATAATGGTGGTGTCAAACCTGCCATGGATATACAATAGTCAATATTACTAATTTGATCTTTTCCCCATTTCTTAACTTAGGTGAGAATGGTAATCAGAAGGAGAAAAATACAACAATAAAACAAAACAAATAAAAACTGCTCACATTTTTCTTTCATGGATTTTAAGCACAACCATGATGACAATTACCCACCACTCAAAAGTTTGTAATGGCTAGAGAATAAAGTTCAAACTATAACCAGGGCATTTAAGGTTTTCCCTTTAATCAGACCTCAAACTATCACTTTCAGTCTTCTTTCCTATAACCTTACCTAATATACATTTTGCCATGTAGTTATTGTACACATTCTATATCCCCTGGTGGACCATGAGTGCTTTGAAGACCAGGTCTATATATTGGTCAGCTTTGTATCCTCTTTAGAGTCTATAGGCAGTGTCAGTACATAAGAGATATTCATCATATAAATAAATGAATAAGAGATGTGAAATAAGTGATTTGAACCATGCTGGAAAAAGTAAGAAGTTTTAGGCATGAATATTACACAAATCAAGTTTTATGTCTTTTTGTGGCCATCACTTATTTTTTAAATGTATATATTGAAATGTTTTAAATATGTGTATATTTTTTGAAGTCATTTGAAGTTCAATATTTCTTCTCCAGGATTAATCTTAAGAATAAGCATCTATGATAGTATGAAAACATCAATAATATTTTTGTGCCATTTTAATATTTAGAGGATTTATTTTGATCAATACAATTTGTCCTGATTTTACCCATATTTAAGAAAGTTTACCTCTGCTTTATGGTCATCTTTGACATATAATACTCTGTTTGGCTAGCCTTAGAAAACATGCCTTTACATGACAGCTGTGCATTTTTTGCCATCGAATGAACAAACATTTTAGGAAGGGGAATGCTGATATATCTGTATTAGTATCATTTAATTCCAAAATGCTGTCATTTAGACATTCCTTATTATCCTCTATGGTTCTTATTATAAATATGTTATGGAACATAGGTCTATGAGGAAGTGATAGAAACAGGAGGCAGGGAAATTCTGGGCTGAAGAGAGTGGGTCCCTGGCGAGAGCCCACTCTCAAGCCTGGAACCATGGAACCAACGTATATCTCTGTTTTCCCACTCAAACGTTGCCTTTTCCCAAACTACCTATGGCCCTCCCTTCCCCCCATTCTATGCCCATAAAAACCCAGACTCAGCTGGCAGAGAGAGGAGAAGCGACTGTACGTTGGAGCCTATGACTGACCATTGAAGAGAAGCTTGACTTCAGAGGGACAGCTTGAAGGCATAGCTTTCGAGAGGCATCTGGCCAGGTACAGCCAGACTCCAGGAGAAGATTACCTTCCCTCTCTGTCCCCTTTTCAGCTCCCCTGCCCACTGAAAGCCACTTTCATCAGAATAAAATTACCCACATTTACCACCTTTGATTCATTCATGAGACCTCACTCCTCCTGGATGTTGGACAAGAACTCAGGTCCGGGTGCAAAAGGCTGTCACACTGACCCTCCACTGAGCTGTTAACACTTAAGCCATCCGTAGAAGGCAAAGCTAAACGGGCACTGTATTCCTTCTGGGGCTTCAGGGGTCACAGGCATGCCTGCTCCAGTCGCTGCCACAGGGCCTGCACAAAGTTATGCTCCTGCCGGTTTCCAAAGGTGCTTGCTCCAGCTCCTTCACCTGCTCACCTGTGCTCCTCCCGTGAGGGTTAGAACACAGTGGGTTCCAGTAAGTGGAGTTTTCCCCAACTGGCTCTGAAGCACCCGGCTAGGTCCAGAGTCCATGTATTCCAGTTCCCACCCACAAAGGGGTCAGGGAAATACCCTACTTTAGAAGTATCCATTTAGTTCAAATGAGACTGCTTAAATGAAAACAAACAAACAAACAAACAAAACCCCTGACTTGTTAAAAACAGTAATGTTTCACAATGAAATAATGTCAATATTAACTTGCTAATATCTAATACCACTAGATGAACAGACCGAATAACAGAATCCTAGCTCTGGTAAGAAACTATAGAGGGCTTCAGGATAGAAAGATTGCCTCAACATTAGTAAGACTATAAAAGAATATAAGTTTGGTATAAACATGTTAGTGATCAGAAAATGTTTTAGATAAATAAATATAAGTAAAAATAATAGAAATTCCCTACTATAACCTCTTTGAAATATTTGTCCCCTAATTTCTTATAAATTTAATTGCTCATAATCATGAGAAAAACAATTTTAAAATTACTTTTAATTGAACTTTGAATATTAAACAATTTTTTGGTCAATAAGAAATTTTAAACAATTGAACTTTCAGTAGTTATCAAATATCTTACATTTTATTTCCAATTGCAATTTTGGTTTTTTTTTTTTTAAAGAAATCTAATTTCTCTTATGTGAATTAATGAAGAGAGCCTAAAAATTGACTTACTGGAACAAAAGAAAAATCAAACTTTGATAGGTTGTGATTATATAAAAATAGTATTAACTAATGTGAAGCTTGAGTGATCTTATTTATTATTCTAAACTTTCACTTATTTATTGATTATTCTAAAACTATTCTTCATATGAAATGGTTAAAATCCAAACCATGGTGTTCACATTCTTGGGGAGGTATCAATGTTAGCTTAATGTAATCATGAATGTCAAATCCATTATTTTGTAAATACCCAATATATTTTAGGAGGCCATTAATTCTATGACAATGATTACAACATTTACCTCTTTACATCACATATTCTTTAGTACAATATTTAATCCTTAAAATATTTATAATCTTGATCTAGCTAGATACTTCATATATGACAGAGGTCAGCATTTTTTTTTTCTGTAAATGGATAATAAATATTTCAGGCTTTGTGGGCCATATAGCGCTGTGGCAACCAACTACTCAACTCAGTCATTATAGCATGAAAGCATCCATAAATAACTCATAAACAAATGAGTGTGTGGCTTTGTTCTACTTTATGTATGGACATTGAAATTTAAATGTCATTTTGTATGTGCCACAAAATATTATTATTCTTTTGTTTTTTTTTTTTAACACTAAAAAGTATAAGAAACATTGTTAGCTTGTAGTCTCTACAAAAACTTAATAATGTAAACAATATTCTTAGCTCGCAGACTGCATTTGGCTTGTGGGCCATAGTTTGCCAACCCCTGATATGGGGTATTGAAGAGTCTGTCAACTGATTTCATTTGTTGAATGACAGTTTCAAGTTCATTGACGGTGCCTAGTCATAGAAAAATAATTTGCTTAAATATATTTTCATGCTTAGGGAAAGAAAAACCACAGTAAGTTTTTATAAAGATAAATGAATCCAATGACACTGTGCAAAGGTAACCAGTCAAATATATAAACCATACATAGTTAACAAAAAATAACAATTGAAAAGACTTAGGGTGCAGAAAATTAAAAATAAAATCAGCAAAAAAGAGAGTAAAGTATTATACTAATTAGTTTTTCTGATGGAGAATTGTGTGACTCAAGATGGGCACCACTATTTTCTATATTAAAACTATCTAAAATGTAAAGCAAAGGAATATTGATAGACATTGAAAAGATTAAATCTTGATGGAAAATGTGTATACCCCAACAGGGTATACACACTATTCCCTTCATATCCAAGGAACTGTGTAACTGATGTTTTCTTGACTATGGAAAAAGCAGAGTCTACATATTATAGCTCTGAAATATTTCTTATGATCAAAACTCCAGGCAGGATAGGAGGATGGCCCTAACTGAGACTAGCATTTTGTTCCCGAAAGCACCATAGGAAAGGAACAGTGCTGTTTTTGCCAGAATCACTTTTATTTATTCATAAGAAGTGTAAAAATACTTGCTAGTAAAATGAATTAGGTGGATGTTTCTGCTGGCCACAGAATCCTAATGAAACTGCACTGCTCCTTGCACAGGAATTACAATTTAGAAAAGGGAACATTTGAGTTTCTTAAGCAGTGACGAAGATTTATCTGGGATTTACCATTAATTGGATTATGTTGAATTTCTACTCCCCATCAAGTTCAATGACCACTTTTATTATCCACTTATTACCCTGAAGGGTAAAGGGTGAATTTAATAGTCAAATGGTAGAATCCTCTAAGAAGTCTTCCATTCATTTGTTCTACATGACTTATGGTTCTCTAATTTCTTTCCAAAATTACTTAGCCATAATTTGTAATTGAAAGCACATTAAGACTAGTTCCCAAGTCAATCAAATAAAATGAGAGGAAGCACTAAATTTTACTGTCTTACAAAGAGCTTAACATTTCTCACTCATAATTTTTTATTTGTTTTTTTTGTTGTTGTTGTTGCTATTGTTAGAACTGACTCCATAGGAGCCAATTTTACATGCAACCTAATGTGTCTTGGTTCTACTCATGTCTCTCAGGCAGCAGGCCAAATACCGTTACATTCAGATTATTTCTATAACATAGTCAGACAAAAATAATAGGGAAATAATATCACTGCCTTATATCCACCACTTCCCTCTTTGTAGTATCATAGATTTTATCTCATTTGATTAATATTCACCTAGAAAAACCTCAGACTGAATTTTATTAACTCCAGATCTCCGGGACAAGATCTCTTGTTGTGTCTTGACAATTAAAGACTTGAAAATTAATATCTATTCTCACATAGGAAGTAGGAAAGAACATTGTTTCCTCCCTTACAACAACAAAACCTTGAACAGTATGCAAACACAACACTTTTCCTGAACTCATTAGAGAGTTAAAATCACAAACCAAGTAACTAACATGAAATACAAGAAAAGAGAGGCATCTCTAAAGACAGAATGCAAGCACGTGCATACCTGGAGCAGATAGCAATGAACCCTTGGAAAAAGAGCATTTTTAACAAATTGCTGAAGACTAGGTGTGAGATAGCAAGAGAACGTAGAACACTTGGAAGCCACAGACACAAGAAAAAATATCATAATTTATACTAGCTCTCAAGCTCTTCTTGCAATAAACACCAATAAAAGTCACGAGAAAGCCTCCAAAAATGTGCAGACCTATTGGAGTTTAAGAGCAACCACTGTAAAAAAGGCACAAAACCGGCCGGGCGCGGTGGCTCAAGCCTGTAATCCCAGCACTTTGGGAGGCCGAGACGGGCGGATCACGAGGTCAGGAGTTCGAGACCATCCTGGCTAACACGGTGAAACCCCGTCTCTACTAAAAAATACAAAAAACTAGCCGGGCGAGGTGGCGGGCGCCTGTAGTCCCGGCTACTCGGGAGGCTGAGGCAGGAGAATGGCGTAAAAACCCGGGAGGCAGAGCTTGCAGTGAGCTGAGATCCGGCCACTGCACTCCAGCCTGGGCGACACAGCGAGACTCCGTCTCAAAAAAAAAAAAAAAAGGCACAAAACCCTGTGCAGATCCATCTTCTCATTTTCCCCTTGAAAACCTACTACAATGGGAAGAATGGAAGTACAAAACACTGAGATGACTCTGCTTCAATACTCATTGACAAAATGCTGCCTAAGACCAAGGCTTAATCAGCACAATCAAGAATGCTTCTATCTCCTACCCACAGCAAGATAGCAAGCATTAAGGAACAGTGGTCTTACTCAAGGTAGAGGAATAAGAGCTTGTTGGAAAACACTCTAAGACATAGGACAAAGGAAAGACCTAAAGGTGAAGGTGGAGCAGATATTGAAACAAACCCTTTAGGAAACAAGCTCCTACCCTAAATACAAGGTAATACTACAAAAATTTGAAGCCCATGGTGCACTAATAACTCTCCACACTACAGCGCTAGAAGAAGGAAAGGCATGCCCAGTTCTAGGCATAAAATTTATTTACTCTTGTCTCTATCATCCCACACAGTATGTTCAGTTCACAACAACAACAACATCCACAAGATTGCAAGGCATACAAAAAAATAAGAAAAAGGATTCATGGACTGGAGACAAAGCAATCAACAGAAACAGACTCAGATATAACAGTATTGTTTGAAATATCTAACGGTAGGTTTAAAATTTCTATGATTAATGTGTTAAAGATTCTAGTGGAAAATGTAGAGAGCATGAAGATTTAGGGGAGTAATTTTAGCAGGAAGAAGGAAACCATAAGAAATAATCAAATGGAAATGCTAAAATTAAAACGAACAAACAAATAAACATGGGAAAGGAGATGAGAAGTGCCTTCAAATGGTTCCTTGTTGGACTTAACATAGCAGAAAAAAGAATCAGTGAACTTGAAGAAAATTCAATTGAAATGTCCCAAACTGAAGAGCAAAGAGGAGGGAAAAAATAAACAACAAAACATAGCATCCAAAACATGCAGGCATTATCAAAGAGTCCAACATATGTGTAACAGGAATTGCAAAAGGAGAAGAGAAAGAAAATAAATCAGTAGAAATATTTGAAGAAATAAATGGCTGAGAATTTCCCAAAATTAATGTCAGACACTAAATCACAAAGAAACTCAGAGCATACCAAGCATGATAGATTAAAACAAAACAAACAAACAGAAAACCAATATCATATACAAACTACTAAAGCCAAAAACAGAGACAGTCTTGATGACAACCAGAGAAAAAGGGCACATTACATACAGAGGAAAAGAAATAATAATTACAGAAGAATTATATAAAACAAATTATATAAACCATAAGATGATGAAGTAATATCTCTAAAATCCTCATAGAAAAAAAACCTGTCAATCTAGGATTATAAAATCACCAAAAACATTTATAAAAATTAAGGAAAAATAAATACTTTTGTAGACAAAAATAAACAGAAACATTTCATTGCCAGCAGACTTTCACTATACAAAATATTTTTAAAAGTTCTTAAAGCATAAGGAATATTTTCCAAGACAAAAACTTAGACCTACACAAATTAACAAAGAAAACAGATAATGGAATAACGGAAGTCACATATAAAATTAATTTTTTTATATTTGCATTTGCTTTAAAATACAAATGTGCTAAAGGAGAGTATCAGTGTATTATATGTTATTACATATGTAAAATCAAAATGTATGACAATAATAGCACAACGATAAGGATGAACTTGAAATAATCTGTTGTAAGGTTTTACACTATAGACAAAGTTGCATATTATTTTAAAATAGGCATTAACTTATTAATAATATATATTATATTTTAAAATCTAGTGTAATCAACAGAATAGATTTAAAGGGGTCATATAAATATAAAGCCAATAGTGGAGATAAAATAAAATTATAAAAAATACTTAATTCATACAAAAGGAGGCAGAGAAGAGGTACAAAGAAACAACAAAAAGCAATTCGTAAGGTCACAGATTTGCCACATTTAAATGAGTAATAATATTGTGTAAATTATATAATCACACTATAAGACTGAGATTGTCAAACAGATAAAAAAAGCAAAACCCAACTCTATGCTGTTTACAAAAAAGCACACCTTAAGTATAAAGACATAAATATATTAAAAGGAAAAGGAAGAAAAAATATATAGCATGAAAACTTAATGAAATATATATATTGTATTATATATACATATATGGCACAATGAAACACAATGAAAGAAAACTGGGAGGATCCACAATGGCTAATTAGAAACAACTGTGGTCTGTGGCACTCAGGAAGAGGAATGAAAAGGGGCAAGTGAATTCAGCACCTTCCACGGAAATATCTAGGTTCTCGCATTGGAACTGATTAACCAAACAACTCAACCCATGGAGAAGGAAGAAAAGTGAGGGGGGTGCAGGAGATGGCCTACTGGGGAGTGGCACAGAGCCAAAGTAGCCTCACCCCCAAAGCCAAGGGAAGCAGTGAGTGATTGAAACCACACTTCTCTCAAAGATCTTTGCAATCTGTGGATCAGGAGATCCCCCTGTGAGCCCACACCACCAGGGCCTTGGGTCTGACACACAGAGCTGTGTGGAGTCTCAGCAGAGCAGCAGCTCAGGCACCCACAGAAACTCAGGAGTTTTACATACTCTGGCCCCAGGATCCCTGCAAGGCAGGAAACACATCTGTCCATATCCCTAGGAAAGGGGTTGAATCCAGAGAGCCAAGCAGCATCATTCTGTGGGCCCCACTTCTAATTCACCTCACAAGTTAAAAGCCACTGGCTTCGAATTCCAGCCGGACAATGACGACAGGCTGGAATCTGCCTGAGGCAGGGTTTAAGTTCCCAGAGCAGTGGGTCAGGAAGGGGGCCACAGTCTCTTCAGTTCAGTAGACTCAGTTATTCCAGCCTGCCGGCTTTGGCAAATACAAATGATCCTGATGAGAAACAGTCCCCCACAACAGCACAGCTGCCTTGCTGGATTTTGGCAAGACTGCTTCTTTAAGTGGGATCTGGATCCATTCCTCCTCACTGAGTGGGCCTTGATATGGGGGCTTCAGCCACTCCCGCTATGGTTCTATGGCTAGGACTCTAATTAGAGCCCTAGCCTGGGATGGAGCTCCCAGGGGGAGGGGCAGCTGTCACCTCTGCAGTTGGGTTGACTCAGCCATTCTAGCCTGCCAGCTTTGGAGAATACAGAGGATCTGCATGAGGAAAGGTCCCTCCCAACATAGCACACCTGCTCTACCAAAATTAGCCAGACTGCTTCTTTAAGCAGGTCCCTCAATCCATTCCTCCTGACTTAGTAAGACCTCCCAATAGGGGTCCCCAGCCTCCTCCTACAGGTGTGTTCAGACTGGCAACAGGTCAGTAGACCCTGGGAGAAAGCTTCCAGAAGAAGCTGCTGGCTGCTATCTTTGCTGTTTCACAGCCTTCACTGGTGATACCTCTAGGTACAGGAGAAAAAACAAGGCAACTGGGTCTGGAGTAAACGTCCAGCAAACTGCAGCAGCACTGTGGTAGAGTTGGCCTGACTGTTACAAGAAAAGCAAACAAACAGAAAACAAGAACAATAACCACATCAACAAATAAGGACCCCAGAAAACCTCATTCAAAGGTCAGCAACCTCAAAGATCAAAGCTAGATAAGCCCACAAAGATAATAATCAATGCAAAAATGCTGGAAACTCAGAAAGCCAGAGTGTGTCTCCTCCAGATGACCAGGACACCCCTCCAGCAAGGGCACAGAACTGGGCTGAGGCTGAGGTGGCTGAATTGACAGACGTAGGTTTCAGAAGGTGGGTAATAACGAAATTCACTGAGCTAAAAGAGCATGTTGTAACTCAATACAAAGAAGCTAAGAATCATGATAAAACGATCCAGGAGCTGATAGACAGAATAGCCAGTTTAGAGAGAAACATAACAGACTTGATGGAACTAAAATACCCAACACAAGAGCTCTACAATGCAATCATAAGTATAGATAGCAGAATAGACCAAGTGGAGGAAAGAATCTCAGAACTTGAAGACTGACTTTCTGAAACAAGATAGCCAGACAAGAATAGAGAAAAAAGAATAAAGAGGAATGGACAAAACCTCTGAGAAATATGGGATTGTGTAGAGACCAAACCTATGACTAACTGGGGTACCTCAAAGACATGGGGAGAATGGAACCAAGCTGGAAAACATACTTTAGGATATCATCCAGGAGAACCTTCCCAATCTAGCGAGACAGGTCAACATTCAAATTCAGGACATGCAGAGAACCCCAGGAAGATACTGCATGAGAAAACCCACCCCAAGATACATAATCATCAGATTCTCCAAGGTCAAAATAAAAGTAAAAATGTTAAGGGTGGTGAGAGAGAAAGGCCAGGTCACCTACAAAGAAAATCTCATCGGACTAACAGCAGGCCCCTCAGTGGAAACCCAGAAGAGATTGGGGGCCAATATTCAACATTCTAAAAAGAATTTCCAACCCAGAATTTTATATCCGGCCAAACCAAGTTTCATAAGCAAAGAAGAAATAAGATAATTTTCAGATAAGCAAATGTTTAGGGAAGTCATCATCACCAGGCCTGCCTTGCAAGAACTCTTGAAGGGAGCACTAAATATGGAAAGGAAAAACCATTACCAGTCACTACAAAAACACCTTGAAGTACAGAGACCAGTGACACTATGAAGCCACTACATAAACAAATCTGGAAAATGACCAGCTAGTATCATGATGACAGGATCAAATTCACACATAACAATACTAGCCTTAAATATAAATGGGCTAAGTGCCCCAATTAAAAGATGCAGAATGGCAAGCTGGATAAAGAGCCAAGACTCATTAGTATACTCTCTTCAAGTGACTCATCTCAAGTACAAAGACAGACATAGGCTCAAAATAAAGGATGGAAGAAAATTACCGAGCAAATGGAAAACAGAAAAAATTAGGGGTTGCAATCCTAGTTTCTGACAAAACAGATTCTAAACCAACAAAAATCAAAAAAGACAAAGAAGGGCATTACATAATGGTAAAGGGTTGAATTCAACAAGAAGACTTAACTATCCTAACTGTATATTCACCCAGTATAGTAGCAAATGTTTCATAAAGCAAGTTCTCAGAGACCTACAAAGAGACTTAGACTCTCTCAAAATAATAGTGGGAGATTTTAACAACCAACTAACAATATTAGACAGATCATCAAGACAGAAAACTGGCAAAGATATTCAGGACCTGAATTCAGCTCTGAATCAAGTAGACCTAATAGATATCTAGAGAACTCTCCACCCCCAAACAATAGAATATACATTCCTCTTGCCATCACATGGCACTTACTCTAAAATTGATCACACAATTGGAAGTAAATCACTCCTTAGCAAATGCAGAAGGACTGAAATCATGAGAAATAGTCTCTCAGACCATGGCACAATCAAATTAGAACTCAAGATTAAGAAATTCCCTCAAAACCACACAACTGAAAATTCAACAACCTTCTCCTGAATGACTCATGGATAAATAATTACATTAAGATAGAAATCAAGAAGTTCTTTGAAACTAAGGAGAACAAGAAGAAAGCATACCAGACTCTCTAAGATGGAGCTAAAGCACTGTTAAAAGGGAAAGTTATAGCACTAAATGCCCACATCAAAGAGCTAGAAAAAGCTCAAATTAACAAACTAATATCTCAACTAGAAGAACTATAGAACCAAGAGCAAACAAACCCCAAAGCTAGCAGAAGACAAGGAATAAGATTGGAGCTGAACTGACAGAGATAGAGACATGAAAAACCCTTCAAAAAATCAACAAATCCAGGAGGCGTTGTTTTTTTTTTTTTTTTTTTTTTTTTTGGAAAACATTAATGAAATAGATAGACTGCTAGCTAGACTAATAAAGAAGAAAAGAGGGAAGACTCAAACACAATCAAAAGTGATAAGGGGAATAGCACCACTGACCCCACAGAAATACAAACAACCATCAGTGAACACTGCAAACACCTCCATGCACATAAACTAGAAAATCTAGAAGAAATGGATAAATTTCTGGACATATACATTATCCCAAGACTGAACCAGGATGAAATTGAATCCCTGAGTAGAAATAACAAGTTCTGAAACTGAGGAAATAATAAATAACCTACCAACCAAAAACAAACAAACAAAGCCCAGGGCCATATGAAATCACAGCTGAATTCTACCAGAGGTACAAAGAAGACCTGGTACCATTTCTACTAAAACTATTCCAAAAAATTGAAAAGGAGAGACTCCTCCATAACTAATTCTATGAGGCCAGCATCATCCTGACATCAAAACCTGGCAGAGAGACAATGAAAAAGAAAACTTCAGGCCAATATCCTTCATGAACATCAAAGTAAAAATCCTCAATAAAATACTGGTAAACTGAATCCAGTAGCACATCAAAAGGCTTATCTGCCACAATCAAGTTTGCTTCATCCCCAGGATGTAAGGTTGGTTAAACACATGCAAATCAATAAATATGATTCATCGCATAAACAGAACTAAAGACAGAAGCCACATGATCATCTCAATAGACGAAGAAAAGGCCTTTGATAAAATTCAACATCCCTTTATATTAAAAACTCTCAATAAACTAGGTATTCATGGAACATATCTCAAAATAATAAGAGATATTTATGACAAACCCACAGGCAATATCATATTAAATGGGCAAAAGCTGGAAGCATTTTGCCTGTTTTCTCTTTGAAAACAGGCACAAGACAAGGATGCCCCCTCTCACCACTCCTGTTCAACATAGTATTGGAAGTTCTGGCCAGGGCAATCAGGGAAGAGAAATAAAGTTTATTTAAACAGGAAGAGAAGAAGTCAAATTGTCTGTAGATGACATGATTTTATATTTACAAAACCCCATCATCTCAGCCCAAAAACTCCCTGAACTGATAATCAACTTCAGCAAAATCTCAGGATACAAAATGTGCAAAAATAACAAGCATTCCTATACATCAACAATAGGCAAGCAGAAAGCCAAATCATGAATGAACTCCCATTCACAACTGCTACAAAGAGAATAAAATACCTAAGAATAAAGCTAACAAGGAATGTGAAGGACCTCTTCAAGGAGAACTACAAACCACTGCTCAAGGAAATCAGAGAGGACACAAATAAATGGAAAAACATTTCATGCTCATGGATAGGAAGAATCAATATCATGAAAATGGCCATATTGCCCAAAGTAATTTATCGATTCAATGTTATTTCCATCAAACAACCAGTGACACTTTTCACAGAAATATAAAAAAAAACTACTTTAAATTTCATATGGAATCAAAGATAACCCCGTGTAGCCAAGATAATCCGAAGCATAAAGAATAAAGCTGGAGGCATCATGCTATCTGACTTCAAACTGCACTACAAGGCTACAGTAACAAAAACAGCATGATAGTGGCACCAAAACAGACATGTATACCAATGGAGCAGAACAGAGACCTCAGAAATAACACCACACATCTACAACCATCTGATTTTGACAAACCTGACAAAAACAAACAATGCGGAAGGATCTCCTATTCAGTAAATGGTGCTGGGAAAACTGGCTAGGCATATGCAGAAAACTGAAACTGGAACCCTGTCTTACACATTATACAAAAATTAATTCAGGATGGATTAAAGACTTAAATGTAAAACCCCAAACCATAAAACTCTAAAGAAAACCTAGGCAATACCATTCAGGACATTCAGGACATGGGGCAAAGACTTCATGACAAAAACTCCAAAGCAACTGAAACAAAAGCCAAAATTGACAAATGGGATCTAATTAAACTAAAGAGCTCTGTTTTAAACAAAGATTTTTAAAATTACCAGCTACATATTTACCTACCATAAAAGCTATAGCATAGTTGAAGTCATCCATGGATTATCTATTTTATAATCTGTATCAAAACAGACATAATATTTCAAATTTTATATATATATATAAAATATTCAAATTATATATACAAAATCTTCAAATTATATGTATGTAAGTATATATTTTGAAATCTTATGTCTGTTGTAATACAGATTATTTTATATATATATACATTCTAAAATGAATTATAAATAATCATCTATTAGATGACCAAGTGGTTTGATCATACTTCAATAAGAAGTAATTAAGTCAAAATAACAAGCTTGATGTACATATAAACTGTGTGAGATAAAAGATCAATTTTAGTGATCTACACATACACCTTGTTAGCCTTCCATTTTGGCTAAAATTAATATTAGTACCACTTTTAGAAATTTCTTCTTCATTATATGCCAATTTCAATTGGGCTATGAATTCTTATTGTGGAGTGTAACAGAAGAAAAAGAGAACACGTGGTAAAAGAAAATAGAGCCAGGTACTAGAGATTAGGTTTTGTTTTTTTTTTTTTTTTTTTTTTTTGAGACGGAGTCTCGCTTTGTCGCCCAGGCTGGAGTGCAGTGGCCGGATCTCAGCTCACTGCAAGCTCCGCCTCCCGGGTTCACGCCATTCCCCTGCCTCAGCCTCCCGAGTAGCTGGGACTACAGGCGCCCGCCACCTCGCCCGGCTAGTTTTTTGTAGTTTTAGTAGAGACGGGGTTTCACTGTGTTCACCAGGATGGTCTCGATCTCCTGACCTCGTGATCCACCCGTCTCGGCCTCCCAAAGTGCTGGGATTACAGGCTTGAGCCACCGCGCCCGGCCGAGATTAGGTTTTTACCAACTCTTAGAGCTGCCTAGTTCCTTTGGACCAGAAGGGATAAAGAGGCACTAAAGACAATTTTCAACTACTCAATTGTTTTGATTAATGAAATTACAACTTTATTATTATTATTGTCATTCTTGTTTCAATCTTGAACTTTGTTGTTATCAATATAAACCAGTAAATATATCATGTCTTTAATGAAATGCTCTATATGAAATTTCAGTCTTGTTATTTTAAAGGCCCATTAGGTTTTATCTCTCAATACTTTTTCAATTTACAATGTTTGAAATGGCTTTTAGACATGAAGTCCTTGCCCATGCCTATATCCTGAATGGTATTACCTAGGTTTTCTTCTAGGGTTTTTATGGTATTAGGTCTAACATTTAAGTCTCTAATCCATCTTGAATTAATTTTTTTTTTTTTTTTTTTTGAGACGGAGTCTCGCTCTGTCGCCCAGGCTGGAGTGCAGTGGCACGATCTCGGCTCACTGCAAGCTCCGCCTCCCGGGTTCACGCCATTCTCCTGCCTCAGCCTCCCGAGTAGCTGGGACTACAGGCGCCCACAACCGCGCCCGGCTAATTTTTTGTATTTTTAGTAGAGACGGGGTTTCACCGTGGTCTCGATCTCCTGACCTTGTGATCCGCCCGCCTCGGCCTCCCAAAGTGCTGGGATTACAGGCGTGAGCCACCGTGCCTGGCCTTGAATTAATTTTCATATAAGGAGTAAGGAAAGGATCCAGTTTCAGCTTTCTACTTATGGCTAACCAATTTTCCCAGCACCATTTATTAAATAGGGAATCCTTTCCCCATTTCTTGTTTTTCTCAGGTTTGTCAAAGATCAGATGGCTGTAGATGTGTGGTATTATTTCTGAGGACTCTGTTCTGTTCCATTGGTCTATATCTCTGTTTTGGTACCAGTGCCATGCTGTTTTAGTTACTATAGCCTTGTAGTATAGTTTGAAGTCAGGTAGTGTGATGCCTCCAGCTTTGCTCTTTTGACTTAGGATTGTCTCGGCAATGCGGGCTCTTTTTTGGTTTCATATGAACTTTAAAGCAGTTTTTTCCAATTCTGTGAAGAAACTCATTGGTAGCTTGATGGGGATAGCATTGAATCTATACCTTGGGCAGTATGGCCATTTTCACAATATTGATTCTTCCTATCCATGAGCATGGTATATTCTTCCATTTGTTTGTGTCCTCTTTGATTTCACTGAGCAGTGGTTTGTAGTTCTCCTTAAAGAGGTCCTTTATATCCCTTGTAAGTTGGATTCCTAGGTATTTTATTCTCTTGGAAGCAATTGTGAATGGAAGTTCATTCATGATTTGGCTCTCTGTTTGTCTGTTACTGGTGTATAAGAATGCTTGTGATTTTTGCACATTAATTGTGTATCCTGAGACTTTGCTGAAGTTGCTTATCAGCTTAAGGAGATTTTGGGCTGAGACAATGGGATTTTCTCAATATACAATCATGTCATCTGCAAACAGAGACACTTTGACTTCTTCTTTTCCTAACTGAATACCCTTGATTTCTTTCTCTTGCCTGATTGCCCTAGCCAGAACTTCCAACTCTATGTTGAATAGGAGTGGTGAGAGAGGGCATCCCTGTCTTGTGCCAGTTTTCAAAGGGAATTTTTCCAGTTTTTGCCCATTCAGTATGATATTGGCTGTGGGTTTGTCATAAATAGCTCTTATTATTTTGAGGTACGTTCCATCAATACCGAATTTATTGAGCGTTTTTAGCATGAAAGGCTGTTGAATTTTGTCAAAGGCCTTTTCTGCATCTATTGAGATAATCATGTGGTTTTTGTCTTTGGTTCTGTTCATATGCTGGATTGCATTTATTGATTTGCATATGTTGAACCAGCCTTGCATCCCAGGGATGAAGCCCACTTGATCATGGTGGATAAGCTTTTTGATGTGCTGCTGAATCCGGTTTGCCAGTATTTTATTGAGGATTTTTGCATCAATGTTCATCAGGGATATTGGTGTAAAATTCTCTTTTTTTGTTGTGTCTCTGCCAGGCTTTGGTATCAGGATGATGTTGGCCTCATAAAATGAGTTAGGGAGGATTCTGTCTTTTCCCATTGATTGGAATAGTTTCAGAAGGAATGGTACCAGCTCCTCCTTGTACCTCTGGTAGAATTCAGCTGTGAATCCATCTGGTTCTGGACTTTTTTTGGTTGGTAGGCTATTAATTATTGCCTCAATTTCAGAGCCTGCTATTGGTCTATTCAGGAATTCAGCTTCTTCCTGGTTTAGTCTTGGGAGAGTGTAAGTGTCCAGGAAATTATCCATTTCTTCTAGATTTTCTAGTTTATTTGCATAGAGGTGTTTATAGTATTCTCTGATGGTAGTTTGTATTTACCAAAAGCAACGGCAACAAAAGACAAAATTGACAAATGGGATCTAATTAAACTGAAGAGCTTCTGCACAGCAAAAGAAACTATCATCAGAGTGAAAAGGCAACCTACAGAATGATAGAAAATTTTTGCAATCTACTCATCTGACAAAGGGCTAATATCCAGAACCTACAAAGAACTCAAACAAATTTACAAGAAAAAAACAAACAACCCCATCAAAAAGTGGGCAAAGGATATGAACGGACATTTCTCAAAAGAAGACATTCATACAGCCAACAGACACATGAAAAAATGCTCATCATCACTGGCCATCAGAGAAATGCAAATCAAAACCACAATGAGATACCATCTCACACCAGTTAGAATGGCGATCATTAAAAAGTCAGGAAATAACAGGTGCTGGAGAGGATGTGGAGAAATAGGAACACTTTTACACTGTTGGTGGGACTGTAAACTAGTTCAACCATTATGGAAAGCAGTATGGAGATTCCTCAGGGATCTAGAACTAGAAGTACCATATGACCCAGCCATCCCATTACTGGGGATATACCCAAAGGATTATAAATCATGCTGTTATAAAGACACATGCACACGTATGTTTATTGCAGCACTATTTACAATAGCAAAGACTTGGAATCAACCCAAATGTCCATCAGTGACAGACTGGATTAAGAAAATGTGGCACATATACACCATGGAATACTATGCAGCCATCAAAAAGGATGAGTTTGTGTCCTTTGTAGGGACATGGATGCAGCTGGAAACCATCATTCTTAGCAAACTATCGCAAGAACAGAAAACCAAACACCACATGTTCTCACTCATAGATGGGAACTGAACAATGAGATCACTTGGACTCGGGAAGGGGAACATCACACACCGGGGCCTATCATGGGGAGGGGGGAGGAGGGAGGGATTGCATTGGGAGTTATACCTGATGTAAATGACGAGTTGATGGGTGCTGACGAGTTGATGGGTGCAGCACACCAACATGGCACAAGTATATATATGTAACAAACCTGCACGTTATGCACATGTACCCTAGAACTTAAAGTATAAAAAAAAAAAAAAAAAAAAAAAAAAGAAATGGCTTTTATTCCCTCCTGGTTACAGATTTTTTGAAATTGTTCTTGTTATCCAATTTTACATGTTGAAACAATATCTAGAAAATTGATATAGTTTGGTTGTGTGTCCCCATCCAAATCTCATGTTGAATTAAAATCCCCAATGTTGGAGGTGGGGCCAGGTAGGAGGTGATTGGCTCATGAGGGCAAATTTTACACAAATGCTTTAGTACCATGCCCTTGGTGCCGTCTTCACGATAGTGGGTGACTTCTCAGGAGATCTGGTCATTTAAAAGTGTCTTGCACCTCCCTCTCCCTCTGTCTTCCTCCTGCTTTCACCATGTGATGTGCCTGTTTCCCCTTCCCCTTCTGCCATGATTATAAATTTCCTGAGGCCTTCCTAGAAGCAGATACCACTATGTTTCCTGTACCACCTGGAAAACCATGGGCCAATTAAACCTTTTTCTTAATAAATTACCCAGTCTCATGTATTTCTTTATAGCAATGGAAGAATTAACTGATTCAGAAAATTGGTAACAGGACTGGCGTATTGCTATAAAGATACCTGGAATATAGAAGCAGCTTTGGAATTGGGTAACAGGCACAGATTGGAAGAGTGTAGTGGGCTCAGAAGACAGGAAGATAAGGGAAAGTTTCAAACTTCTCAGAAACTGGTTAAATGATTGTGACCAAAATGCTGATAGTGACATACTGTGAAGTCTAGGCTGACAAGGTCTCAGATGGAAATCAAGAACTTACTGGTAACTGGAACAAAGGTCACACATGTTATGCCTTATCAAAAAACTTGGCTGGATTGTGTCCCTGTCCTAGGGATATGTGAAAGTTTGAGATTGAGAGTGATGATTTAGGGTATCTGGTGGAAGAAATTTCTAAGCAGCAAAGTGTTCAAGTTGTGGCATAGCTGCTTCTAACAACCTATGCTCAGATGCAGGAGCTAAGAAATAAGTTGGATCTTATATTTAAAAGGGAAGTAGACTGTAAAAACTTGAAAAATGTACAGCCTAGCCATGTGACAAAAAAGAAAGACTGTTTTTGGGAAAGGAATTATAGCAAGGTGTGGAGATACCACTTATTAGAGAGTTATTTGCATAACAAAGAAGAAGCCAAGAGCTGATAGGCCAGACAATGGGAAAAAAGCTTGAAGGTATTTCAGAGATCTAAGAGGCAGCTCCTGCCATTGCAGGCTCAGAGGCCTGGAAGGACAGAATGACTTCTTGGACCATGCTCAGAGCCCCGCTGCCCTGTGCAGCTGTGGGACACTGTTTCTGGTATCCCAGCTACTCCAGCCATTGCTCAAAGGGGCCCCCCAGGTATAGATGATGGGTTGCAAGTTGTAAGCCTTGGTGGCTTCCACATGGTGTTAAGTCTGTGGGTGCACAGAATGCAAGAGTTGCGGCTTGGGAGCCTCTGCCTATATTTCAGAGGACATACGAAAAAGCCTGGATGTCCAGGCAAAAAGAAGCAAGCTGCAGGGAGAACCCCTACTAGGGCACTACAGAGGGAAAATGTGTAGCCCCTACACAGAGTCCTCACTGGCACACTGCCTACTGGAGCTGTGAGAAAGGAGCCATCATCCTCTAGACATCAGAATGGTAGATCCACCAACAGTTTTTATGCTGCATCTGGAAAAGCCACAAGCGCTCAATGCCAGCCTGTGAGAGCAGATGTCAAGACTGAAAACTTCAAAGCCACAGGGGCAGAGTTGCCCACCATCTTGGGAGCCCACCTCTTGCACCATATTACTCTGGATGTGGGACATGGAGTCAAAGGAGATTATTTTGGAGTTTTAAGATTTAATGACTGCTCTTCTGGGTTTCACACATGCATGGAGTCTTTAGCTCCTTGTTCTTTTGGCTGATTTCCCTCTTTTGCAATGAGAATGTTTATAAATTCCTATAACTCCATTGTATCTTGGCAGTAACTAACTTGTTTTATTTATTTTATAAACTCACAAGTGGCAGAAACTTGCCTTGTCTTAGATGAGGATTTGGACTTTAAACTTTTGAGTAAATGCTGGAATGAGTTAAGACTTTGGGGGTACCATTGGGAAGGGATGATTATATTTTGAAATGCGAGGACATAAGATTTGGGAGGGGCCAGGGGCAAAATGATATAGTTTGGATATGTGTCCCTGCTCAAATTTCATGTTGAATTGTAATCCCCAAGTTTGAAGGTGGGGCCTGGTAGGGGGTGATTGAATCATGAGAGCAGATTTCTCATGAGTGGCTTAGTACCATCCACTTGATGATGTCCTTGCAATAGTGAGTGCCTTCTTATGAGATCTGGTTGTTAAAAAGTGTGTAATACCTCCTTGCCCTCTGTCTTCCTCTTGCTTTCATCATGTGACATGTCTGCTTCCCCTTCACTTTTCACCATGATTGTAAGCTTCCTAAGGCCTCCCCAGAAGCGAATGTCACTCTGTTTTCTGTAAGGCCCGCAGAACCATGAGCCAGTTAAACCTCTTTCTGTATAAATTACCCAATCTCAAATATTTCTTTACAGCAATGCAAGGACAGAGTAATGCAAAAACATAACAGTAATTATATTGCAAATAAAATGCTTTATTTGCCCATATAGAAATAGTTGCAGGCAATGGAAATGTAGGCTGAACTTAAACCTGTGTGATTATACCTTATAAGAATATAACAGCATTCTCTTATTTTAAAAAAAGTTTTAATAGTTAACAGAAATGAGAAAATTAAATCAGAATATCTGTATATCTTTATAATTTTTCATGTCCCAGTTTATAATTTAATTTTTAAAACAATACAATAAAATGTTTTTTTTTGTTTTAAATTAAACCTATATAATTCTTTTCTATTTCAAGTTCTTATTCCAGAATGATAACAAATAAGTAAAACCATAGGAAAATATATTAGGGCACACACATTTGGAAATAATTTTGTGAAACAGCTTATGTATATGCTTATAAGTAAAACAATCTTTAATATAAAATATTTTTAATTGAATGTCAATGCAGAGAGCTTGGCATATTTTAATGTTACTCCTACATAAATAGCAGCTAAGACATTATACTTAGCTTACTTCCTGAAAAATTAATTCTACTCATAATCAGTGATTTAAATTGTCCAGAGCCCTAAAATGCAGCCTATCATCATGTGATCACACATATAAACTTAAGAGTATATACTCTCCTTACCATGGATCTCTCTCAAATTTCTCTGGCTGGAATCCATTCTTTTTGTATTCTGATTTGCTCAAATTTCTGCTAGTGTACATGTTATGTGCTGAATTGTGTCCTCACCACCCAAATTCTTATGCTGAAGTCCTAACTCTCAGGATGACATCATGTGGCAGTATATGGAGATGAGGCCTTTAAAGAGGTAATAAAGAGCAGAATATAACACAGGCTTGCACAGAGGAAGGAAGATGTGAAGATGCCAGACGAAGACAGTCATATACAAGCTACAGAGAGAGGCCTTAGAAGAAACAAATGCTGCTGACGTCTTAATCTCAGACTGTAACCTCCAGAATTGTGAGAAAATAAATTTCTGTGTTTAAAGCCACACAGACTGTGATACTTTGTTATAGCAGCCTTTGTAAACTAACACAGTACATAGCATACTGTCTTGAGCTAGACATAGTTGGACTTGAGAAATTACGGATACTGGAGGTATTGGAGGCCAGAGGTCACTTCTTCCTCTTGTCCCACCTCTTCCTCTTTCTTTTTGTCTAGCCCATCCTCCTCTTCCTTTTCTTCTTGGTATCTCACAGTTCCTCTTTCACTCTCAATAAACTTTAATAAACAAAAATAATAGTGAATGAAAATGTTTAAATAAGAAGTCTGATATTTAAAGAAAGCAGAATGGAAGAGTAATGGACATACTTTAAGAAAAGTGAAAGTAAACGTTCAGTGAAAGCTAATTTTTTAAGGAATAAATTTTAAAATAGAAAATTGGAATGACATTTCTCTCTATTTTGAACAAAGTTCTTCACTTCAACTTCTACTAAACTGAAGCATGCTACTGAATAGACTGTATATCTTGTTGCCTGGAAATCCTCATGTTCCTTTTCCTCTCTCATTTCTCAGGTCTCTGTTACAAGTTGACAAATAAAAAGTTCACAACTCCTGAAACTCTAAACATGATATTAACTTGCAACATGCTTTATGATTTTGTCTTTTTTGAAGAATAATTTAAGTAGAGTCTCACAAAATCCAAAGCACATTTTTTATCCAATATCTTCACCACATGATCAAACTAGGATATTAACAGAGTAGTTCACACCGGGGCTGCAGCATTCAACATGATTTAAATCAAACCCAAAGCCTGTCCTGTAAATAAAATGATTGGTTTCAAGCCAAGTTGATAATGAAAGAAATTATATAATTAATGACCATTATGTTTTCTTATCTGATAGACAGGTGCACCTTTAATGGTGTTGAATGAAACATTATGGCTAGATTCCAAGACTGTAAAGCCACAGGTGGATTCCTATTATATAAGATTCTTGTTCATAGATTTCAGTGTTACCATGCATGTCATGAGCTTAATAATGGCATTATTTCATCTGTAAACCCAGTAATTATATATAATAAGATATATCAGAATGTTACAAGATCTAACAATGACACAAATATTAAAAGTAGAAGTTTCTTATTTAAGTATAGAAAACACTTAGCAAT
This sequence comes from Macaca mulatta, assembly GCF_049350105.2. Lineage (NCBI taxonomy): Eukaryota > Metazoa > Chordata > Mammalia > Primates > Cercopithecidae > Macaca > Macaca mulatta. Next base: position 53,054,740 of record NC_133410.1, read on the forward strand.
TTATAATGTAGATATATCAAATTAGTTAAAATTTTTTTAAATGCTATTTTTTATTTTTTCACCTTATTTTCAAAGATAATTCTATAAGGGTGGTCTTTTCATTATAATACCATTTTATAAAGTTTGAATGATTTATCATACATTTGTATAAACTATACTATATTAAAAATCATACATTAAGAAAAATAAATTATTGGCCTGTGTCATAGTTTGGAATATATTTAAAGTACAAGTAATAATTTCAAATGAAAGCTTTATTTTCCCAAGCTTCACTTTAATAATTGCTAAGATTTATAATTCACTTACCACGTATCAGGTACTATGATAAGTACTGTGATGGTTAAAACTGTCAACTTGACTGGACTGAAGGATGCAAAGTATTGTTCTTGGGTGTGTCTGTGAGGTGTTGCCAAAGGAGATTAACATTTGAGTCAGTGGACTGGGAGAGGCAGACCCACCTTCAATCTGCGTAGGCACCATCTAATCAGCTGCCAGTGTGGTTGGAATAAAGCAGGCAGAAGAAGATGGAGAGAGTAGACTCACTGAGTCTTCCAGCCTTCATCCTTCTCCCGTGCTGGATGCTTCCTGCCCTTAAACATCAGACTCTCAGTTCTTCGGCTTTAGGACTCTTGGACTTAACATTAGTGGTTTGCCAGTGGCTCTTGGCACTTTGGCCACAGACTGAAGGCTGCACTGTCAGCTTCCTTAGTTTTGAGGTTTTGGGACTTGGAATGACAAATTACTGGCTTCCTTGCTCCTCAACTTGCAGACGGCCTATTGTGGGACTTCATCTTGTGATATGTGAGTCAATTCTCCTTAATAAACTCCTTTCGTATATACATATATCCTATGAGTTCTGTCCCTCTAGAAAACCCAGACTAATACAAGTATTTTCTTTTTTAATCCTCATAACAGTCCTATAAGATGATTTTTTAAAATTCTTATGTTATACACAGGAAACCAAGACAAAAATAAGTCAAGGAGCTGGAACAGCTATTAGGTGGTATAATGAAGATTCAAATCCAGGCTGTCGATTTCAAAGCTTTATGCCTAATACTCAGTACTGCCTCCCAGATATCAAACAGCACGCAGCATTACCATTCATGATTCTCAAATGCTTCAATAAAAGTTTAAAAACATATAAGTGAATATTCTCTTTCTCTTTAATGATGCATACAGTAGATCTCAGGATATGCTGATATACTAGAAATGCTGCCTATATGATAGTGAAGGTGAAATAGATAAAGAGAAAAACACCTATCACACTGTACAGAGAAAAAACGATGCTCAGAGAGTAGTTAAATAGAGAGCATTATGGTATTCATACTGTTGTATTATGTGTGGACAGACGATTACTTTTAATATCGAACTCTAACCTTTTTGCCAAGAAAATATAAACCCTGTCGATTGTCACGGTGTGGCAAATAATACACAGGCTGAACATGTGGGCAAATGATCAGAACAAATAATCTTTATGTCAGGGCAAAGCCAGTCCCAGACCTATAAGCAAATAGTGGCAGAATTTTAGAGATAATATTGATGAGGAGAAATCTCCTTAGAGAAACAATAAAGACTAGACTTTATGAATGTGAGTGAGTTCCTAAACAATAGTGGAGATAGTCATCTAACTAAAAAGGTGATATTCCGGTGTAAATGGAGAAGTGAAAAAGAATACCATGATACATTATATCAATTCAATAAAAATGTTTTTAACTAGTATTATGTGTCAAAAACATAAAAATAGCATGTTCTCATGATGTTTGCAATCTAGTAGGGAACATAGAAGTTTATCTAGGAAAGTGATAAGAATTAAGCTAGAGAAATCTGCATGTTTGATTATTTAAGCCACTTTAAGAGATTAGGAATTTTTGTATTACCCTAAACACATGAGAAATTATTTCAGGGTTTAAGCAAGCGAATGGTAAGTTAATATTTCCATTCTCAATAGATAACTATGAAATGTGAATTAAAGCTGAAGAATAAGAGTAAGAGGACTAATTAGGGGAATATTTATGCAATCTGTCTACAACTTAGAGTCTTGAACAAGACAAATATAGTCATGTGTTACTTAATGACAGGGATAAATTCTGAGAAATTTGACAATAAATAAGGGATACTAAAGAAAAGGTGGGCATAAAGGATGATTAGCTCTAACTCAAACTAGAGGCTATATGGTGGTGTGATTTACCTGGCTAGAGAACACTGGAGAGTTGTTCATGAGTTCATTTTTGACATGTTTGATTTCAGGTACTTGTAAGACATCTAAATAGAGATATTACTTAGCCAATTGGGTCTATAAATCAGGAATTCAGAAAGATGTTTGACCTGAGAGTACAAACAGTAAATCAGGAATTCAGAAAGATGTTTGATCTAGAAGTACAAACAGGTAAGTCATCAGCATATAAATGATAGGTAAAGCCATAAATATTGATAAGAACACCTGAGAGGAAGTAACAGTGAGAAGAGAAAGTCTAGGGGAGACAGCTCTATAAAATTTGCCATTTCAAGTCAGATATCATAGCATTTGGAAAAAGAGCCTGAGAAGTATCAAGAAAATCAGGTAAATACTAGCTATGTCAGGGAAGATCAGGGCAATACTAATGAACTACTACGTAGTCGAGTGTGTGGAGTACTACCAAGACATTATGGAGAATCACAACGTAAACAATGCAAATAATAACAATAAGGAAACCAGGACCTTTGTTCTCATCAATGTCTGTTGCTGACCACAAGGTCTTCAGGGAAGAGAAAGTCAAAATTGTTTTCAGAATCCTACTATATAACTCTCTTATACACTGATGCACCACATAACATATTTCAATCAATATTGAACTGCATACACAATGTTGGTCTTGCAAGATCATAATGAAGCTAAAATACTGCTATTGCCTAGTGATAGCGTGTCCATAGTAGTGCACTGTATTGCTCACATGTTTGTGGTGATGCTGGTGTAAACAAACCTACTGTGCTGCCAGTCATATAAAAGTATAGTACATACAATTATGTACAGTACATAATACTTCATAATGATAATAAAGTACTATGCCACTGGTTTATGTATTTATTATACCATCATGTGTTGCATAATGACATTTTAGTCAACAACAGACCACATATAGAATAAATTTTAAAATGTCTCATAAATGGAGACTTCGCACAAAACCAAATTAAATAGAAAGCAGACGGGAGAACAGAGAACATTGAATTTCCTTTAGGCTCCTTGCCTAACTCTTCTTGAGTTCAGAACCTAATTTCCATTGAACCTATTCTGGTTACTTTAAGTTACGGATACAAAGGCCAATCCTTAGTATTATGATTGCCCAATCTGATTTAGCTTGTCATATTCTGAAGACCATTTTCTAGTTTCTAGTTAGTTATTCTAATAGACAAGTCTGTGCACACAAGCTTTGAATGAGCTTGATTAGGTTGCTCTTCATCAGTTAACTGAAAAACACATTATAAATAAGATTGTATAATATCTCTTACTATTTTCACTATCCTTTTAAATAGAAATATATGGAAACAGCTATCTGCTTCTGTACGCAAGTATTTTCACTATGGAATTAACTATTATTTGACTGTGAATGCCATTTTTATCATCAGTTGCTCAAGGGTGCAACTAGGACACTAAGGGACATACCCATCTCTACTCCCGAAAAAAGTTATGTCAGCCTGATTGATACCAACCTTTACATCTGATGAACAAACTGGGAGAGACTGCTCTAAACACTGAATAGACTGTTTACTCAGAGAAAGAGCCATCATGTCATTCTAGGGAAACCATATGCAAAATGTTACTTCCCTTCGGATAACACACATTCCAAAATTAAATATTCCACAACCGAGGTAGACTTACTTCTCAAATCACTGACTTTTAATAATAGATATTTATTAAGGTCTATTTTGTGACCAATTCTTTATGTATGGTATCTAATAATAGTTTTAAAAAGCTACTACTGATTAATAGCTTACTATGTCAAGGAAAGGTACTGCATGCTCCATTTCTTTAAATCCTTTCAACAGCCTCTAAAGTAGAAGGTGGCCCTTGGCTTATGAGTAAACTGGGTCTAGGTGGTTAATTTATTTGCCCATGACCAGAAATTTAATACGTGGTTGAAACAAGACTCAACTATAGGTCCCTTTTGCCTCTCATGATATTCCCAATTCTTTATCTACAGAAAAGCCCTAGATCCTATATTGTTTGTACCTTGGAGACTTTATACCTGATCACCCGAACCCAGAAGGGATTGATAGCCAGAAGACCATAGGAAACAAATGAATTAGGAATTGAATTTCTTATCTCAAGAAACACATCAGACAAATGAAAACATCAAATCCCAACTGCTTGATGTTCTGACCAGCTTTCTTCATTGTACTCTTTAAAACTGTCAAGGTTTTCAAAAGCAAGGAAAGTCGGAGAAACTATGACAGCCAAGAGGAGTGTCTAAGGCAACATGATGACTAAATTTAATGATGTATCCTGGATGGGATCTGGGAAGAGAAAAACAGCCTCAGGTAAAAAAATTCAGAAATCTAAATAACGTATGCACTTTAGATAGTGAGTCCATGTTGGTTCAATTATTCTGACAAATGTATCATACTAACATAAGATTAATAATAATATAAACTGAATTTGTGGTATATGGAAACTGTACTATCTTCACACATTTTCTGCAAATCTAAACCTTTTCTAAAATAAAAAGTTTATTTAAATATAAAAACATACTGCTCTGAAATTTGCTTTTACTAAGACCTTTAAACATAATTCTCAAACTAAATATAATGTTTTTGGTGAAGACTTAGTTGAAATCTATGCAATTTTATTTGAAGCATCATATCCATGTGCAATATTCCAAGCTGCAACTTAAATTAATTAAGTTTGGTTCATATCCCATTTGATCTGCTGGTCATTTTAGTAACATTATTTTTACACAATCTAAGGCATCAGTTTCATACTTTCATCAAGACATAGCTTTTCACAAGTTCCCTAACTAGTTTCAGTTGGTTTCCTCATGTGTAAAGTGGAGACGACAATATGTAACTCACATGACTGAGATTAGGATGAAATGAGATAATGGTATTAAGCCTAGTGAAGAAAGATCTTCACATATGTAAGCTCTCAAAATATGTTGCTTTCTCGTCAAACATCATCATTTTTTTGCATATGAAACATCCATTTTCTTTTTTACTCTATGTGTAACAAATCTGAAGACTTTCAGAGGGCGTACAGTGTAGATTAGAAATTTTGTTTGAGATTTCACTGCAACATGAGCTAAGGCACATAGTATCTGAATGGATCACAGAACATGAGTATGGACCTTGTACAACAAAAGTGATGTGCAGCCACCATGTGTGAAGATCTGCTGTTATATATATAAGGTGGCCGACTCTCCCTCTTCACCCAGTTAAATATCATTTTGCATGACACTTTTAAAATAAAGTGATGTGCATCTAGGTGATTTGGGTTCTTTTAAGTCATAGAACTCTTTTCCTTAAGCTGAGGAATAATTGAGGCTTGTCATTATTATAATAGGTGGTCAAATTCTTAACAAACCAATGTACTTGTTATCAACTATTTAAATGATTGCTAAGTAATAATCTGTATGCTGGGTAGAGCTTGTGTATCAGTAGGGATTTCACACAGTTATCAGCCTTTTTTAAAAAAAGATGAAATCATAAAAGGTAAGGGAGAGGAGGTGTTCACCCGCAGAGAATAAGGCAACCTTTCACATGCAAATTTTGGGGCTGACCCACATTAATAAAAAATGTACATGAATTTTTCAAAAGTGAAGATGAGTGTCTATCCATTTATTTTCCATCATTTCCCTCCCTCCCACCCCCAGCTCTTTTTGTGAGTCATAAAAACACTTCTGGGCTGGCTGATCAGGTTTGGAGGAGAGCTGCAAATTAAGGTACAGAGCACAGCAGGTCTCTTGATCAGGATTTGAGATGAAGTCACACTGTCCTTGGAGTCTTCCTAAGACATCCAGGAAATGGAAAGGCAGTGGCGGCACATCTGTTAAGTTCATTATATTGCTTTCTTGAAAATGAGACAAGTTTCTATTACGAAGAAACTGCCATAGCATTTTCCTACCCTTTTCTCTTTTATCTTTTTAAAAATAGAAAATCATGAACATTCAATCCATCTAATATGAATTGCATAAGTAATATTATCATATACCTTTAAAAGATAAATGAAATAATCTAATCTATAGTTTACAGCAAAGTACACAGATACTATCTGTGGAAAACTCACATCTGTAAAGAGGTCCAAACACATTAAAGTAAATCTCCCAAGGAACAGCCTGGGTCCATATTTATAATCTGGCAACAATCATATTTACTACAAATGATGAAAAAGACCACTTGTGTTATACATGTAGGCAGAAAAGACCTTTAGATGCATTTTCTTTCTTTTTGTAAATTTTACTTTAAGTACAGGATACATGTGCAGAAGGTGCAGGTTTGTTACATGAGTATACATGTGCCATGGTGGTTTGCTGCACCTATCAACCTGTCATCTAGGTTTAAAGCCCCACATGCATTAGGTATTTGTCCTAATAAATGCATTGTTTTATGGCTTCTGACATGTGGCAAATGAAGTCATATTTTATAGATTTCAATTCTACTCATTCTCAAATACCACTGAACAGCTGAATGGCAGTCTCTTTTCAAGAGCCCTACTGAGAAAGCAAGAAACTAGTGTGTGAAAACCAAGTCATTCTATATTGTGCACTTAAGATTCAATGTAATACTTTTATAGTCATTTATCCACATAATTAATCACCACCATCAAATGTATTTCCTACTTTATCAGATGTCAAAAGCTAACCACAAATCATATGACCTATCTGTTTGATGTGTGTATGTCTATATATGTATCTATGGAAAACAATATATGCAAATGTAAATTTATTTACTATGATGTTTACAATTTTTCTTCCTCCTACATTTTTGTTGTATAGCAATAACAAGTTGTGTTTTTGTTTTGTTTTGTTTTGTTTATTTTTAGTAGAGACAGGGTTTCACCATGTTGGCCAGGCTGGTCGCAAACTCCTGACCTCAGGTGATCCACCTGCCTTGACCTCCCAAAGTACTGGGATTACAGGCATGAGCTACTGAACCCGGTTTACTTGTACAACTTTTGATTACATATTATCACATATAAGATAAATATTCAACTTAACAATTAGCTGCACAATCAGGTTAACTGCAAAAGTAGTTAGAGAAACCATGTTAACTGATACGGTACTTTCTAGGATAAATTTTTTTTACATACACAGTACTGTCCACATATATATCTGAAATACCTTTTCTTACATGAAGTATTGACACAAATGGATTGCCGAAGCGAGTTGTATATGCTGTAAGAGCTAACATTGCCTCTACTTCTGAGATAAATTTGTTTTTTTTTTGTTTGTTTTTTTTTTTTTGTTTTTTTTTTAAGCTTTCAAAAACAGGATACTGGGGGTGTTTACGTGTCTATTGAATTAAGACCAACTTTCCACTTTTGAGCTTTTCTGGCTTTCCTGGACATCCAAAGTGGATCTTCCACATCTCACTTTCATCTAAGGACATACATAATATTTAAAACTATCTCATTTTTATTTTAAAAACATCAGCTTTTGATTATCATTATCATAAAGAGTTCTCCACTTATCACCTAGCAAAATAGCCCATCCATTATTTGACCCCTCAGCTTTCTTCACAGCACTTACTAAAGGCTAATATTATTCTGTCTCTCTGCCTCACTATCGTCAATCTCTCCACCCTTAAATCAATTTATGATAGATTTTTATGGCCTATTTTCACTACTGGAATGTAACCTCTGTGAGGGCAAGGAATTTATTTTATATTCTGCTATAGCTAATACTAGCATGGTACCTGACACTTACTAGAAACTAAAAAAAAAAAATTGTGCAATAAATAAGCAAATCTATCAATAAATGTAATGCCTTTTATTAGGTAATGTCTTATTTTTTCTATAAGAATGCTATTTAGTGGGGGGTGAGAGACAGGGGCATAAACCAAGACAGTGGAATAGAAGGCTATACTGTTTATATTCCCTGCTGGAATATCAAAATTTAACATCTTAGCACAAACCAAGACGGTGGAATAGAAGGCTATACTGTTTATATTCCCTGCTGGAATATCAAATTTTAACAAGTACCTGCACACAGAAAAACACCATCACTAGAATAAAAAAATCACATGAGCAATAACAGTACCTGATTTTAACTGCATATCACTGAAAGAGTCATTGAGGAGGGCAGGAGAGAGTCTTGAATCCTTGAAGTGACCCTTCCCCTAACTTTCCCACAGCAATCATGCAGGGCAGAGAGATATCACTGTACTTTCGGGATGGAGAGCACAGCAAATGGGGGGCTTTACATTGAACTCAGTGCTGCCATGCCACACTAGAGAATAAAGCTGTCTGGGCTCAGGCAGTGCCCGTACAAGGAGGGAGCATTTGGATCAGCCCTAGCCAGACAGGAATCATCCATCCCAGTGGTTGGAACTTCAATTTCTCAGCAAGCCTCACTGCCACAGGCTGAATTGCTCTGGTCTCTTAGGTAAACTTGAAAGGCTGTCTAGGACACAAGGACTACAATTTTGAGGCAATTCCTTGTGCTACGCTGGCTTAAAACCAGTGGACTAGGGTAGCACGTGACCCAGGGAGACATTAGCTGGCATGACTAAGGGAATACTTGCACCATCCCTCCCAGCAACCCCAGGCAGTATAGGTCACGCAATTAAAGTGACTCCTTCCTCTGATTAGGAAGAGGAGAGCAAAGAGTAAAGAGGATTTTGTCTTGCATCTTAGATACCAGCTCAGCCATGGTAGGATACAGCACCAGGCAGAGTCATGAGGCCCCCATTCCAGGCCCTAGCTCCTAGATAGCATTTGAAGATACACCTTGGGCCAAATGAGAACCCACTACCTTGAAGGGAGGGACTCAGTTCTTGCAGGATTCATCATCTTCTGACCAAAGAACCCTTGTCTGGGAGGCTGAGGCAGTAGAATCGCTTGAACCAGGGAGGTGGAGGTTGCAGTGAGCTGAGATTGTGCCACTGCACTCCAGCAAGTGGTGACAGAGCAAGACTCCATCTCAAAAACAAAACAAAACAAAAAACAAAAACAAAACCCTTGTGCCTGAATAACCAGTGGTGATACCCAGGGAGTATGCTGTGGACCATGGGCCCTGAGACATGCTCTGTTCAGGAGTGAAACAGCACATTTGAAACTGTGGTGGCTTGCAGTGAAAGTGAAATATGTTAACCTTTGTTCTGTTTGAAAAAAGCAGAGGGAAAAGTAAAGGGGATTTTGTCTTGAACCTTGGATGTCAGCTGAGCCATTGTCAGGTAGAGCAACAAGCAAGCTCTTGGGGTCACCAAATCCAGGTCTAGGCTCTTGGAGAGCATTTTTGGACCTGTACTAGGCCAGAGGGGACCTGACAGCCCTGAAGGGTGGGTCCCAGGCCTGGCAGCATTCACCACAAGCTGATGGAAGAGCTCTTGGCTTTAAGTAAACATTGGTGGTGGCCTGGTAGAACTCTCCATGGACTGGTGGTGGTAATGGCCACCAGGAGAGGCTCCTCCATCTTTGGAAAGGGGAGGGAAGAGCAGAAGGGACTCTGTATTGTCGTTTGTGTGCCAGCCTAGCCACAGCAGAATAGAACAGCAGGTAAATGGCTAAGATTTTTAACTTCGATTCCTGGCTCCCAAAGAGCATCTCTGGACATGTCCAGGGCCTGGGGGAACTCACTACCCTGAAGTGCAGGGTCTTGGCAAGGCCCATTGCTCATCTTACTTCATGTCTGACCCAGTGCAGTCCCAGCGGTGATGGCCACAGGGTACTTGCATCATCACATGCCCAGTTCCAGATGAATCAGCACACACAGAGAGATTCTGTTCCTTTGGGAAAAAGTAAGGGAAAAGAACTAGAGTCTCTGCCTGGTAATCCAGAGAATTCTTCCAGATCTTATCCAAGACCACCAAAGCAGTATCTCTGCGAGTCTGCAAAACCCATAGTGTTACTGGGCTTGGAGCCCAAGTACCTTTAAATGCCTGGAAAGCCTTCCTAAGAAAGACAGACACAAACAAGCTCAGACAGTAAAGACTAAAACAAATACCTAACTTTTCAATGCCCGGACATCAACAAACATTTACAAGTGTCAACACCACACAGAAAAACATGGCCTCACCAAATGAACTAAATAAGCTATCAGGGAACAATCTTGGAGAAATGGAGTTATAAGACCTTTCAGACGGAGAATTCAAAATAGTTGTCTTGAAGAAGCTTAAAGAAATTCAAGATAACACAGAGAAAGAATTCAGAATGCTATTAGATAAATTTAACAAAGAGATTAAATAAAGAGAATAAAGCAGAAATGTTAGAGTTTAAAAATGCAATTGACATGATGAAGAATGCATCAGTATTTTAATAGCAGAATTGAATAATCAGAAGAGAGAAATAGCTTGAATAAAGGATATTTAAAAATACACAGTCAGAGGAGACAAAATAAAAAAGAATAAAAAACAATGAAGCATGCCTACAAGATCTAAAAGTGCAAATCTAAGAGTTCTTGCCCTTAATGAGGAGAGAAAGAGATGGGGTAGGAAGTTTTTTTCAAAAGGATAACAGAACTTCCGTAACCTAGAGAAAGATATCAACATTCAAGGACAAGAAGGTTATAGAACACCACACAGATTTAACCCAAAGAAGACTACCTCAAGGAACTTAATCAAACTTCAAAGATCTAGGATAAATAAAGGATCCTAAAATTAGCAAGAGAAAAGACACAAATAATGTATAATGGAACTCTAATATATCTGGCATCACACTCTTCAGTGGAAATCTTTCAGGCCAAGAGAAAGTGGCATGACATATTTAAAATGCTGAAGGAAACAAACAAACAAACATAAACAAACAGACAAAAAATAAAAACCACTTTTACCCTGGAATAGTATATCCAGTGAAAATATCCATCAAACATCAACAAATAATCCAAGATAAACAATAGCTGAGGGATTTCATCAATACCAGACCTGAGGTGCAAGAAAGGCTAAAGAGAGTTCATAAATCAGAAAGAAAATAATGCTAATGAGCAAGAAGAAATTATCTGAAGATTCAAAATGCACTGGTAATAGTAAGCACATAGGAAAACACAGAATAGTATAACACTGTAATTGTGGTGTGTAAACTACTCTTGACTTAAGTAAAAAGATTAAAGGATAAACCAGTCAAAATTAATAACTAAAACAACTTTTCAAGACATGGACAGTACAATAATACATAAAAAGAAAGAAAAAAAAGTTAAAAAGCAGGGTGATGAAACTGAAGTATAGAGTTTTATCAGCTTTCTTTTTGCATGTTTGTTTGTTTGTTTATGCAATTAGTGTTAAGTTGCCATCAGTTCAAAATAATGGGTTATAAGATAGTAGCTGCAAGCCTCATGGTAACCTCAAACCAAATACATACAATGGATTCACACACACACAAATTTTAAAAACCAAGAAATTATTGTATAATACCCAGGAAAATCACCTTCACTAAAAGGAATACCAGGAAGAAAGGAAATAAGGAAGAGAAGACTCCAAAACAACCAGAAAAAAGATAACAAAATGGCAAGAATAAGTTCCTACTTGTTAAAAATAACATTGAATTTACGTAAATGTACTAAACTCTTCCAGCAAAGACATAGAGTGGTTGAAACGGTTTAAAAAACAAAAAAAAAGACCCAATGACTTGCTGCCTACAAAAAACAAAATTCACCTATAAAGGTTCACAGAATGAAAACAAGGGATCTAAAAAAATATTCTATGTCATAGGAAACCAGAAAAGAGCAGGAACAGCTATCCTTATACCAGACAAAACAGATTTCAAGAAAAAAACTGTAAGAGGAGACAAAGAAGGTCATTATAGAATGTTAAAGGGTTCAGTTCATCCGGAGGATACAGTGATCCTAAATTCATAAACACCTAACATTGGTCCAAGCTGATATATAAAGGAAACATTATCAGAGCTAAAGAGAGAGACAGACCCAAATAAATCATGTCTAAAGACTTCAACACCCCACTCTCAGCATTGGACAGATCTCCCAGACAGAAAATCAACAAAGAAACATTGAACTTTACTATCTTTACTAGAGAACAAATGTGCCTATTAGATATTTACAGAACATTTCATCCAATGGCTGCATTGTGTATTCTACACATTCTTCTCCTTAGCACATGGATTGTTCTCCAGGATAGACCATATGTTAGGTCACAAAATAAGTCTTAAAACATTCAAAAAATTGAAATAATAGCAAGCATCCTCTCTAACCACAATAGAATAAAACTGGAAATGAATAACAAGCAGAATTTTGAAAACTATACGAATACACTAGAATTAAACAATATGCTCCTGAATGACTAAAGAGTCAATAAAGAAATTAAAATGGACATCAACAAATTTTTGGAAACAAGTGATAATTAAAACACAACATGCCAAAATCTATGGGATACAGTGAAAACACTACTAAGAGGACGGTTTATAGCTATAAGTGTCTAATCTTAAAAAGAATAAACCTTCAACAACCTGAAGTTGTTGACCTCTGAAATAAAAAACTGGGTTTTAAAATTTATTTTTTTCTTCTTTTTAACTTTTTTCTTTTTCGTTTGATTAAAAAGTGGTTTTCTGAAAAGATAAACAAAGTTGATAAAACTTCAGCCAGACTAAGAAAAAAAGAGAGAGGATACTAATAAAATTAGAAATGAAAAAGGAGACATTACAACTGATATCACAGAAATTCAAATTATCATTAGTGGCTACTATGAGCAACTCAATGCCAGTAAGTTGGAAAATCTAGAAGAAATGTATAAATTCCTAGACACATACACCTACAAAAAGTGAACCATGAAGAAATCTAAAACCTGAACTGAACAACAAGAAGTAACGAGACCAAAACCATAATAAAATGTCTCCCAGGAAACAAAAGCCTGAGACCTAACGGATTCACTGCTGAATTCTACCATACATTTAAAGAAGAAATAATACCATTCTTACTCAAACTTCTAAAAAATAGAGAAGGGAATACTCCCAAGGTAATTCTGAGAGGCCGGTATTACCCTGATACCAAAAAAAGAAAAAGACACATCAAAAAAGGAAAACCAAAGACCATTATCTCTGATGAATGTTTATGTAAAAAACCTCAACAAAATACTAGCAAACTGAATTCAATAATACATTAAAAGGATTATTCATGATGACCAAGTGAAATTTATCCCAGTAATGCAACAATACTTCAACATATGCAAATCTATCAATGTGATACATCATATCAACAGAATGAATGACAAAAACCATATGATCATTTCAATTGGTGCTGAAAAAGCATTTGATAAAGTTCAACATCTCTTCATGAAAGAAACCCTAGAAAAACTGGATATAGAAGGAACATATTACAGTATAATAAAAGCCATACAGAATAGACCCACAGCTGGTATTGTATTGAATAGACAAAAATTAAGAGCCTTTCCTTTTATATCTAGAAGAAGATAAGGATGCCCACTTTCACCACTGTTATTCAACATAGTACTGGAAGTTCTAGCTAGAGCAATCAGAAGAAAGAAAGGAATAAAGAGCATCCAAATTGGAAAAGAAGTCAAATTATCCTTGTTTACTCATTATATGATCTCACATTTGGAAAAACCTAAAGACCCCACCAAAAAAACTATTAGAACTAATAAACTCAGTAATGTTGCAGTATACAAATTCAACATAAAAATTCAGTAGCTTTTTTAAATGCTAACAGTGAACAATCTGAAAAAGAAACAAAGTAATCTCATTTACAATAGCCACAAATAAAATTAAATACTTAGGAAATAACCAAATAAGTGAAGCATCTATACAATGAAAATTATAAGACACTGATGAAAGAAATTGAAGACACACAAAAAAAGAAAAGATATTCCAGTTCATGGATTGGAAGAATCAATATTGTTAAAGTGTTCATACTACCTAAAGCAATCTATAGATTCAATGCAATTTGTATCAAAATACCAATGACATTTTTCACAGAAATAGAAAAAGCAATCATAAACTTTCTATGGAATCACAAATAACCCAGAATAGCCAAAGCTATCCTGAGCACAAAGGACAAAGTCACATTATCTGGCTTAAAATTATACTACAGAGCTACAGTAACCAAAGTAGCATGGTACTGGCACACAGACACATAGACCAATGGACAGAATAGAGAACCCAGAAAGGAATCCACACACTACAATGAACTCCTTTTCACCAATAGTGCCAAAAACATACAATGGGGGAATGATGGTCTCTTCAATGAACAGTGCTGGGAAAATTGGATATCCATATTCAGAATACTAAAACTTTACCCCTATCTCTTGTTATATACAAAAATCAAATCAAAACTGATTAAAGACTTAAATCTAAGACCTCAAACTATGAAACTACTACATAAAACACTGGGGACACTCTCCAGGATATTGGTCTGGGCCAAAATTTCTTGAATAATATTCCACAAGCACAGGCAACCAAAGCAAAAATGGGCAAATGGGATCAAATCAAGTTAAAAACCTTCTGCATAGCAAAGGAAACAATCAACAAAGCGAAGAAACAACACACAGAATGAGAGAACCCATTTGCAAACTACCCATCTGACAAGTGATTAATAACCGAATATGGAAGGAGCTCAAACAACTTTATAGGAAAAAAATCTAATAATATAATTAAGAAATGAGCAAAACATTTGAATAGACATTTCTCAAAGAGAGCCGTACAAATGGCAAGCAGGCATAGGAAAAGGTGTTCAGTGTCACTGATCATCAGAGAAATGCAAATCAAAACTACAGTGAGATATTATCTTACCCCAGTTAAAATAGCTTTTATCCAAAAGTCAGGCAATAGCAAATGCTGGTGAGGATGTGGAGAAAAGGAAACCCTCATCCACTGTTGGTGGGAATATAAATTAGTACAACCACTATGAAGAACAGTATGGAGGTTCCTTAAAAAACTAAAAATAGAGCTATTGTACTACCTACCAATCCCACTCTTTGGTATATATCCAAAAGAAAGGACATTGGTACATCAAAGAGATATCTGTACGGCTATGTTTGTTACAGCACTATTCACAATAGCTAAGATTTGGAAGCAACCTAAGTGTCCATCAACAGATGAATGGATAAAGAAAATGTAGTGCTTATATGCAATGGAGTATTCAGTCATAAAAAGTAATAAGAGTCTATCATTTGCAACAACATAAATGGAACTGGAGGTCATTATATTAAGTAAAATAAGCCAGCCACGGAAAGGCAAACATCAGTCAGTGTCATGTATTTGTGGGATCCAAAAATCAAAAGAATTGAAGTCATGGAGATTGAGATTAGAGGGATGGTTACAGAGGCTGGGAAGAGAAGTGGGAGGCAGGGAGTGGGGTAAAGTAGGGAAGCTTAATAGGTACAAAAAAAGTTAGAAATAATGAGTAAGACCTAGTATTTGGTAGCACAACAGGTGACTATAGTCAATAATAATTTAACTGCACATTTTAAAACTAAAGGAGTAGAACTGGATTGTTTAAAACCCAAAGGATAAATGCTTGAGGGGATGGATAACCAATTTTCCATGATGTGATTATTATGCATTGCACACCTGTACCAAAATATCTCATATACCCCATAAATATATACACCAACTATTAATGCATAAAAATTAAAAATTACAAAGCATGCTATTTAGATAACTCTTACTTTATTTCCTGTTTAATGTCCTATGTTAAGCTGAGACAATATTAGGTTTTCATTAAAATTGGCATACATTAAAAGAGTAACTTAGTAGTTCATTTAAAGTTTATTTGCATGCTTTTACCAGTTTTAAGTTGCACCCAATATCCATTCATAGGCTTTCAGTTTTAATTCAAGCTGGTAGATATATGTAGACCTCAAAATTATTACAAGTAGAATTTATTATATTATTATCTCAAAATTATAGCCACATACAGATGATAAGCAACAGTTGTTACAATATCAGTGTGAGCACAATTTATACTGATTTAGTAATACATATGTATATTCCTGATAGTTGTGATGCTAATCTATGCCAAGCACATTAATAAGGCTTATATCATCAAGAGTTAGAAAACACTGCTAAATTTATTTTCACGATTCTCAGCAGAAAATGAAAATTTATATTGAAATTCTTCCTTTTTGCTTCCTTTCCTAAATAACATGGTTGAAGATCTATTATGTAACAGAATTTTTTCCAGTATAAGGAACATATAGGGGGATGAGCCCAACATTTAGAGAAATACAGAAAAGAATGTAGAAAATAAAAATGCCATGTGATAAATACTTAGTGTGGAGGACCCAGGAAAGAGTCTCAAGCAAGACTTTCCTGGAAGAAATAACTGATCTTGAAGAGAGAAGAGTTTGTGACGGAAAGAAGAGAAAGATAAGGAACATTAGAGACAATTGCTTTTCAGCTTCTAAAAGCCAAATTGGGAAAAATTAGAATTAAAGATTATACTGTTCAAAAGAATTTCTCTCCAGTTGCTGCTTTTTTCTAAGTAGATGGAAACTCAGATACATTTTCTACCTAACCCATGTATGTGACAGCAGTATCTTTTGTGTTTTCAGTCAAAAATTAAGATAATTTCTAATTATTAATGCACATGTACCCTAGAACTTAAAGTATAATAATAAAAATAAATAAATAAATAAATAAATAAATAAATAAATAAAAGGAAGGAATCAAGGTTAATGTGTAATGGAAGAATAGTCATGCTATGCATCCGGAAAGAGTAAGCAGAAACCCATAGTTTAAGATGTGTGATTCTTAAAACAAACTTCCAGAGTATCTATGGCTTTTCTCCAAATAAAGAGCAAGATTTATGAGGGAAAACCATGAAACCGAATCACTTCCTTCAAATACTCTACCCTTTCTGGAACATTTCCGATCAGATTGGTCATTTTCCTGCTTAGATTGTCTACACTCAAAACACACAACACTGTGTGTGTGTGTGTGTGTGTGTGTGTGTGTGTGTATGAATGCAGGGAAACCGTTGCATTGCACTTTTAAGGAGAAATAGTCTATAATAAGGACAAAATTTTATGGATACTTTTAGTAACAGGGCAATCAAGCGTTGTATCTTATAACAAACACATGATACAGTGATAAATTTAAAATTATGAATTATAAAAACAAATCAGGAAAGGGCCACGTTGAGGGTTGATGAGATTTTTTTAAATCAGGGATTTTCTAGAATTCTGTACCTAGAAAATGAACAGGTAATAAACCTGACATTATGAGAAAAAGCATGAATAGCTGATAAAAATCAACCCAGTCAAAGACTTCCATAGTTTTAGGCCAATTAGCTTAAAAATGTAAGGTCACACACTATTTGATTGTGGTGAAATCAGGGAATTTTTTTTCTTGCCATTGGCAAATTGAGCTTGTCATGGCATGCTAAATGAGAGAGAGAAGAGGGGAAGAGGTGAGCAGATGGAGTTGCACTGGTAACAGCCAGTGATAAGGGGATTAAGTGAAAACAAAAACATGTTAAGAAACAACTGCACCTCCACTCATTAAAGCTTGAAATGGCCAGTGGGCCCGATGCTTGACTCTTTCTAATTTGAAATTTATTTTACAAGGCATTATTGGGCATTTCTGCATGCATGCCTCTGTTTTTATTGTCAGTGGATGTTTCAAGGAAAAATTGCCAAGAGGCATTTTTTAAATGCAGAAGATTTGGTGATTTTACTGTGCCTGTTTTTGTTTACTCACATATTCTAAGTTAACATTTATTTTAGCAACATGGAATCCCCTTGTACCAGTTTCAGTATGTGAGTTGATATGGCATTTTAAAATTTTCATCAGAAGTTAAAATAAAATAAATAAAATAGGCACCCACTGCTCTCAAAAGATTTTTCTTTATATTTTCCAAAATGGAAAGTAGGTTCCATCTTTAAAAATATACTCAGGGAAAACAGGCACATAGAATTAGATATCAATTTTGTGAGTCAGTGTGTCTCTCAAATAATTAATATGTATAATAATAAGATATTGCAAAAATAGTAGATAGTACATTAATGCAGAGGAGGTGCTAGTTACTACCTCAGGAATTCTCAGAGGGTGGACTAAACAGGAAGAAGAAAGGCACGTGCAAAGGCAGGATGAAATGAAATAACGGTATCTGTGGGAATTTCCAAATAGTTCAATATTTTAGCGGTATAATTAAGCTGCTGGTAGTCAATGCATTGCAAAGAGGCACAGTGGTTGTGAAGAACAACATATTAGTTATTTATTGCTCCAAATTACCTCAAAATTTAGCAGTTTAAAACAGCAAACATCTATCATCTGACAGTTTCTGTGAGTCAGGACCCTACTTAGGTTACCTTTGTCTCAAGGTCTCTAATGAGATTGTAGTCAAGCCATTGGCAAAGGCTGTAGGCATCTTAAGGCTTGACTGGGAGTGAAGAATCCACTTCACAGCTCACTGAAGAGGGACTTTGTTTTGAATGAAACTTTTTTTTCTTATCAACTTAGCTGGTAGTCACTGTGCTCAGCAGCCACCAGAGGCCCTAACAAAAGAGCTCCAGCAAGGGATTCACCTGCATAAGTCTCTTTGGGGAAGCCTTGCCTTCATGGGTAGGGGTTTCAAGCATGGCCTCAATGCCACAACCACAGTGTGGAAGTGTAAGAGTGTTCTGTGCTTACAGACCCTGGGGGATACACTGCCTGCCTGGAGGTCAGGTCACACACACACACACACACACACACACACACACACAGAGAGAGAGAGAGAGAGAGAGAGAGAGAGAGAGAGAGAGAGAGACCTCCAGAGTGCACAGGCAGGGAAAAAAGAGGGGAAAGCTGTGGAGCAATGCCTCCATTGGGTCCAGGGCATTATAGGTTTTTTGTTTTTTGTTTTTTTTGAGACGGAGTCTCGCTCTGTCGCCCAGGCTGGAGTGCAGTGGCGCGATCTCGGCTCACTGCAAGCTCCGCCTCCCGGGTTCACGCCATTGTCCTGCCTCAGCCTCCCGAGTAGCTGGGACTACAGGCGCCCACAACCGTGCCCGGCTAATTTTTTGTATTTTTAGTAGAGACGGGGTTTCACCGTGGTCTCGATCTCCTGACCTTGTGATCCGCCCGCCTCGGCCTCCCAAAGTGCTGGGATTACAGGCGTGAGCCACCGCGCCCGGCTGGTCCAGGGCATTATAGGTTTAAAGCAAGCAGGCACTCACTCCAGGAGGTCATGATGTGACTGAGAGTTGGTCACTGTAAGTTTTCAGGCAAATGTCTGAATGGTCTATTTGAAGGAAGCAGCAAAAAAGCAGAGAGTCCAGCCTGCTTAGAGAGACACCTCTTAAGTTTTTATTTCTGGCCACCAGCTGGAGACATCCAGGTGGGGTATAGTTTTGGAAACTGTGTCAAGGTAAACTTAAATTTAAAAATAGACGCTGGGCTGAGGGTGGTGGCTCATGCCTGTAATCCCAGTACTTTGGGAGGCCTAGGTGGGTGGATCACAAGATCGGGAGATGGATACCATCCTGGCTAACACGGTGAAACCCTGTCTCTACTAAAAATACAAAAATAAATAGCCAGGCGCGGTGGCGGGCGCCTGTAGTCCCAGCTACTTGGGAGGCTGAGGCAGGAGAATGGCGTGAACCTGGGAGGCGGAGCTTGTAGTGAGCCAAGATTGTGCCACTGCTCTCCAGCCTGGGCGACAGAGCAAGACTCTGTCTCAAAAAAAAAAAAAAAAAAAAAAAATGCTGAAGCATCATAAAATTGTAAGGACTCACCACAAACTGTTCCAAAGGCTGCTCATAACATGGCAGTATACTTCTCTCAGGGTGAGTGACTTAAGAATGCCCAAGAAGGAAGACACAGTCTTTTTATAATGCAATCTCAAGAGTGACATACCATTATTTCTCCCATAATCTATTTGTTAGAAGTGAGTCACAAAGTCCAGCCTGCTCAAGGGAACAGGACTACCTAAGTGCATGAATAGTAGGAGGTGTGGATCATTGAGAGCCATCTTAGAGGCTGCCTATCACAAACACCTGTGAATTTATTTTCAGGCATGGGTTAATGTAGCACTGCTGAGGGTGTGGAATTAGCAACCAAAAGAGTGTGGAGCTGGCAATTGTGTAAGTCAAAGCTTACACACAGAACCTTAACTACTGCTCTGCCTAAAAGAGCAAACTGGTGGCTTCAATTGTGTGGATGACTAGAAAATCTATAAAGGCTTCTTGAACATACCCAGAGTGACAGATACATACTTAGAGTAGAAATGCAAGATGCATCTACATTTTATTTTTTTGTAAACTCAACTTCACAGGGGAAAAGGAAAAAAGAAAAAAGAAAGAAGTGGATCTCTTTTGGTTGTTTGCAAGTTGTGGGGAGCTTATACGTATTGCATCTTGTAAAACCTGATGATATCACTGGTGCAAAGGGCAAAGCAAGATATTAGAGAGATAGGCACGAACCAGTGAAGATAGGCTTCCTCTCTCACACTAAGGAGTTCTGAAGAGGTCATGACATAGAGACTACATTGACAGCAATGGAGAAAGAGACTGGGTTGGATACCATGTGGTTAGGATAACTGTCTTATCAAGTGCTGAATTGTGGGACTAATGCAGGAACTAAGACAGAGGCAGGAAAGACAGTGACAAAATATAATTCAAAGATGTTTTAAAAGCAAAATGCATGGGACATTATGCTTTGATTAACATAAAGTGTGTGGAAGGAAAGATGGGTGAGGTTAGTTTCCAGGCTTCTGGATTAGATATTAAGATTATTTTGGGAATATAGAAGAAAACATAAGCTCCAAATAAAGGATCTTAGAAATAAATAAACAGAAATTGTGGTCCTGAATAGTTTCATACCGTCAAAAAAAAAAAAAAAAAAAGAAAAAAAGAATTAAATATAAATTATGCTACAGGAAAAAGTATTTTTTTTAAAAAAAGAAAATATAATTCACAATAACATTCTCCAGTCTCCTGTTTTTTTGTTGTTGTTCCACAGTAGCTTTTAGTGTATTATTTCTTTGTCTTTAGAAAATAGGAGAAGTGTTAAACCAAAGTTTTATGGATATGGAAGTTAAGAAAACAGATCTAAAATTATGTTTTTAAAAAAATATTCTATAAATTTTGAAACATAAAGGAATAGAAAAAGGATATTGTGCAACAAATCATATTAGTTGATAACTTACTGAGCTTTGACAATGGAAATACTGAGGATCGGCCGGGCGCGGTGGCTCACGCCTATAATCCCTGCACTTTGGGAGGCCGATGCGGGCGGATCACGAGGTCAGGAGATCGAGACCATCCTGGCTAACACGGTGAAACCCCGTCTCTACTAAAATACAAAAAATTAGCCGGGCGCGGTGGCGGGCGCCTGTAGTCCCAGCTACTCGGGAGGCTGAGGCAGGAGAATGGCGCGAACCTGGGAGGCGGAGCTTGCGGTGAGCCGAGATGGTGCCACTGCACTCCAGCCTGGGCGACAGAGTGAAGACTCCGCCTCAAAAAAAAAAAAAAAAAAAAAAAAATACTGAGGATCATTTCTTTTCCAACCCCGTTGGAAAAAATTTTGTTATTAATTTTGAAATTTCAGTGTTTCAGAGGAAAAACCCTGACATCTATAGAAATTATGTTTTTGTTATTCATTTAATGCATAGCTGAAATGAGATATTCTTTGCAAAACAAATAATTTGGAATCTCAATTTTAATTTATATATTAATATATTTGTCAACATCCTACTTTAAGATATTGATATTACTATTACTTCATAATAGTATGAATACTTTCCTAATATATATTACCAAATAGTTCATATTTGTTCTCTAGACTCTTTCCTGGAAAATATTTTGCTTGTCACTGGACAGAAATCTCTGTCCCAAATGTAATGACGGAATATATTTGAGCAACATCCTGAAATGAGAACCTTAATAATAATAACAATAATAATTAGCTATGAAAACAAAAGTTAATAGATATCATTTATTTAATTCTTACAAGTAAAAGACAGTATTTTATGCTTTAAATGTGCGTTACATTACTTCTTAACATTCCTAGGTAGTATAATTATCAGCCTTCTTTTAAAAATAAGGAACCCAAGGGCCATGGCTCCACAAGACAGTTAGTGGTGGAATCATGATTTGAATTCAGCTAGTCTGGCTCAAGAGTTAATTTCTCTTGACCACACTTGGATGGTTTTCACACATTTGCTGCCTTAAAGCCAACAAAACATGATTTTAGCATGTAAATCAATACAATTTATATCTGTACTCTACATTTTTGAAAGAGTAAAGCGAGGTACAAACTAGTTAAATAACTTTATGAAGGTATTCTAGCTTTTTAAAAGTATTATAATAGTAATATTGCAATATTGCTATTATACAAATAGTAAAGTAAAGTAGTAAGTAAAATATTCCAGAAGGAAAAGAGGAACATATAGATACCTTCACTAAATGACCTGGAATTCTGGGCTATGTCATATTTCATTAGTGAGCTGAAATAAAATATTTTTTCTAGAAAAGATACATAGACGTTCTTTCACATTGAAAGGAAATATTTTTCCTAAAACATTTAAATGTTATCTTGGAACATATAGGACATTGCCCTGACTCCCGCTGATCTGTTTTATTTTATTTATTTTTCACTTTATTTTTGCTGGAATGCTGGGGGTGGAGTAGGGTGTGGAAAGAGGAAATCTTAAGAAGATTTTTTTCTGAACTAAATTAGTGAACTAAAAGAAAAACATTAATCATGGAAAGTATTCCTAGATGAGAAAATACCAATTGATAAACACATACCTGTATCCAACTGATTATATAATATCTCACGGGTGTTGTGGTAATACTGTAAAAACATGATTTGTATCTTTGAAATATCAGATGTAATTTAAATCAATTTCAAGCCAACTACTTTATTCCACCACTGGTGAGTAAAACAGTCAGTCCCCACAATGTTTAAGTTAGTGAAGAAATGGAAAATCAGGGAAAGAACATACGTTAGTGTTGATTTGCTCTGCATGTGAAATGCCAAAAGCATTACAAAGACAGATAGCTCATAACACATTTCAGCACCAGTGAAGTACGGAAAAAAAAAAAGTTCATCTCTTCTTGATACAGTTTGTTTTCTTTTCCTTTCCATTATTAACCATTATTTGATGGTTATTCATTCGAATTTGAACACAGGTTGTAAAAATATATTTGTTTTACTTTTAATTCAAGTAAATTTAAATAAGTATAAAATGAATTTACTTGGAGGCTTTTGAAGAGATATCTTTTTCTTTCTTTTAACAGATTAAATTTAACAAATATCAATGACCACTTAATAGGGCAATTTTTTTAAAAAAAGGCAAAACCCACAAAACTCACATACTTGAAAATTATAGGCATCTTTAATACATAAATTGTAATGTTATTATTCTAATTGTGTCATAGAGAAAAAGTTTAAGCTTCTGGTCAAATATGACAGCTTGAACACACTCATTTACCTCTACTCTTTCTGGAAAGTCTAACAAAATACCAGTAAAGGAATAAAGCTGGTATAAACTCACAAGGGCAATGGGAACAAGGGAAGAAGTGAGTGAAGAGGAAAGAAATCCACAAAACTGTGGAAGATATAAAACAGATTGTTGACCATGACCACTAATTAATAGAGCAGAAAAAAAAAATTGAAGTCCAAATGTCCTCTACAGAGGTGAAAGAAAATTAGAAGCACCAGGTGCATGTAGTTGCCAGTGAGTGGGGGCTGACATCAAAATTATTTGAAAATCTGTAGGAGGAACAGTTAGAACTGGCTCTCATCCCCTCCTCAGCTTTGGTACACAGGAAAGTGTCCTCTACCACTACAAAAGTGTAATGAAGTCAAAGCACACAGTCCCTGGAACTCAAATATCAGTCAAGCATGAGGATCAGATGCCATATTAAAAACACGACCATAAAGGGAAAATCTACAAACTGAAAGGTCTGAATTAGAAGACCCCAGCGCCTTTTTCTACTAGCTCTTCTACTAGCTTCCAGACTAGCAATGAGATTTGTACCTGCGCCATTTTTATACCTAATATAGATAGAATAGAGTAGTCCTTGTTGG
The DNA here is from genome assembly GCF_049350105.2 of Macaca mulatta. Classification (NCBI taxonomy): domain Eukaryota; kingdom Metazoa; phylum Chordata; class Mammalia; order Primates; family Cercopithecidae; genus Macaca; species Macaca mulatta. The sequence goes on from NC_133410.1 coordinate 53,078,846, forward strand.
CGAAACTGACCTGTGAAGAGAAAGAATCTGACTTTTCCAGTGGTAGTTGCCTAACTAATTACATGCTTCTCCACTCAATTCCCCCATGGTAAGATCCACCTTTGGAAAAAGTCAGCCACAGGCTTAGAGACCTCCAATTAGCTTTTCAGAACTTTCTCTTAAAATCAATCAAGTATCTCCAGACATTTGAAGGAAGTATCTAACATGAAACAAAGATGAAAAAAAGCCAAGAAGAGAAAGTAATTCATAGGAAATGTAATCAATGAAGAAAAAAATAGAAATTTTACATATCTCTCCATAGATATGTAAAATTAATATCCTCAAAGTATTAAGAGAAAGTCATTCATCTAGAATATAAGAAAGCAGGCCGGGTGTGGTGCCTCTTGCCTGTAATCCCAGCAGTTTGGGAGGCCGAGGTGGGTGGATTACTTGAGGTCAGGAGTTTGAGACCGGCCTGGCCAACATGGTGAAACCCCATCTCTACTAAAAATACAAAAAACTAAAAATAAAAAATTGGCCAGGCATGGTGGTGCATGCCTGTAGTCTCAGCTACTCGGGAGGCTGAGGCAGGACAATCGCTTGAACCTGGGAGGCGGAGGTTGCAGTGAGCTGAGATCACACCACTCTCCAACCTGGGCAACCGAGCAAGACTCTGTCCAAAAAAAAAAAAAGAAAGAAAAACAAAAAAAAAAAAAAAAAAGAAGAAAGCAAGCAACATTCAGAGAACAAGGAGGAACTTACTAAAAATAATAGAAGAAATATTCAATAGGAAATATTCAGAAAGTTATTGGAGGTGGTAGTGTATCAAGGGTGGGCAATGGAAGTGACTTTCTGAGGGTGCAGGAAATAAGGGGATATACATTGTGTGTAGAGAATTAAATAATTAGAAAATCAACTAAAAAGCCTGCTTTTTATTGTTATTGTGAGCCATCAATTCCAAAAACATGTCAGTGACAAACAGTCTTCCCTATAAAAAGCTTTAGTTCATTTAACTCTAAACAGAGGCTACAGTTGCTTTGAGTTTTAATAATGTATACACAAGCTCCAAATTAGTGCATTTAAAAAATTATTCATTTTTTATTACCCCTAATAAACATTGAATTTTATATGGAAGTTAATTGGAAGAAATCCCAATTGCCCAGTTTGCTTCTGACACATGTCACTCTGCTACATTCATTCATTTTAAGTATAAACTCAAGTTCTGCTTTTTCTTTTAACGTTATTTCCCCCATCCCAAATTCATAATTAAATCCAGAAATATTGGGAAAGTTTTACCAAATATAATACAAATTTATAGTGAAACTTGTAATGAATATATTTTACTGACATTTCTAACTGTCATATTCAAAATAGAAACATTAGAAAGCTACAGAGTTGGATCCAAGGAAACAAAGACAAGGACAGTATATTTTCTGGAATTTATTGTGAAGTACAACTTTCATGTTTTAATTATTTCCCTTATCGTTTATCTTGCATAATTTTTCTTCCTGTCTCCATTATTCCTGGTTAAATTGACTGTTTATTTGATTAAATTTTTTATAACAAAATGATTTTGAATTATTAATTAGGCGGACTATGTTTCTATTGTCTACCTCACTAATCTTTACTTTTACATTTTATACTTCCTCTCTTTTTTATCTAGTTTTTTTTTGGTATAGATATTTAATTCATTTATTCATTTTATTTTTATAATGTAGCAGGTGCAACTGACATACAATAAAATTCACACATATTTAAAGTGTATAGCTTAAATTCTACCCATAAAATTATCACAATAAAGATAATAAATATATCAATTACCCTAAGAATTACCTTGTTCTCATTTCTCTCTATGTAATGTATCTTCTCCCCACCTCTTAACAACCCCGTATCCTGAGACAACTACAGATCTAGTCTCTTTAACTATAGATTAGTTTGCATGTTTTAGAATTTTATATTATTGAAATAATCTGTGAACTCATTTATCTGGTTTCTTTTACTCAGCATTCGCGATTCATCCATGTTGTAACATGTATCAGCAGTTCATTTATTATTTGCTACATAGTATTTTACTGCTTTTTTATCCTTTAGCCTATTGATGTACATTTGTATTGCTTCCAGTTTGGGGCTATTGCAAATAATGCTCCAATAACTGTTTATGAACAAATCATTGCATGAGCATATATTTTCATTTCTTGTGTGTAACTAGGGACAGAATGTCTAGGTAATACGGTAGGTGTACGTTTAACCTTTTAAGAAACTATCAAAAAGTTCACCTCAGTGATAGTACCATTTTACATTCCCATTTGCAGTATATGAGAGTTCCAGGTCTTCCACATCCTTGCCAACAGTTGGTATGGTCAGGTTTGTTTATTTTAGACATTTTAATAGAAATGTAGTAGTATCGCATTGTGGTTTTAATTTGCACTTCTCTAAAGACTAGTCATGTTGAGTATCTTTTCAAGTGTTCATTTGCCATCCATCTATCTTCTTTGGTAAAGTGTCTGTTCAAATCTGTTCTACTTTTATTACTGAATTTTTTTGTTTTCTAATCATTAAGTTTTGAGAGTTTTAAAAGTATTTTAAAAGATATATGCTTTGAAAGTATTTTTTTTCCTAGCCTGTGGCTTGCCTTTTCATTCTTCTAAGAGTATCTTTTGAAGAATAGCCATCCTTAATTTTAATAAAGTCCAATTTATCAGGTTTTCTTTTACGGTTTTCTTTCTTTTCTTTTTTTTTTTTTCTTTTTTTTTTTTTTTTTTTTTTTTTTTTGAGATGGAGTTTCACTCTTGTTGCCCAGGCTAGAGTGCAATGGCATGATCTCGGCTCACTGCAACCTCCGCCTCCTGGGTTCAAGCGATTCTCTTGCCTCAGCCTTCCAAGTAGCTGGGATTGCAGTCATGCACCACCATGTCTAACTAATTTTGTATTTTTAGTACAGATGGTGTTTCACCATGTTGGTCAGGCCGGTCTTGAACTCCTGACCTCAGGTGATCCTCCCACCTCACCCTCCCAAAGTGCTGGGATTACAGGCATGAGCCACGGCATCTGGCTGGATTATTTTCTAGGTATGGTAAAATTATTTTTGCTTTAAACAGGACATTATACATTACAGGTATTTCAATAATTTTTAAAATTCTTTCTGTTTACCAATGAGGTTACCATTTCTGATATTCTTCGTTCCTTTGTTTAGATTTGGATTCTATCTGGTATAATTTACCTTTTGCTTGAGTGACATCTTTAACAGGTTTTATAGTGCAGGTATGCTGAAGTATTTTAACTTTCGTATGTTTGATAACATCTTTATTTTGTCTTTTTTCTTGAAAGACAATTTTATTGGGTAAAGAATTCTAGGTTGACAGTTTTTTTTTCCTTTTGGTCTTTAAAGATGTTGCTCCACAGTTTTCTAACTTGCATAATTTCCTAACAAAATTTGCCTTAATCTTGTTTCTCTATATATAATGTATTTTCCCTTCCCTTTCCTATTTCTCTTAAAATTTTCTATTTATCACTAGTTTTAAGTAATTTGATATTTATGTGAGTTACTGGCTGAATTGAGTTCCCCCAAAAATTCATATGTTGAAGTCCTAACTTTTTGTACCTCAAAAATATGACTGAATTTGGAGATAGAGTACTTAATGAGGTAATTAGATTAAAATGAGGTCATTAGGATGGGCCCTGATCTAACATAACTGGTGCCCTTATAAGATGAGGAAATGAGGACACACAAAACTACAGAGGGAAGATGATATTAAGACACAGGATACAAGCCAAAGAGAGAAGCCTCAAAATCAACCAGCTACCAGCTTAATCTCAGACATGTAGCTTTCCAAAATCATGAAAAAATAAATTTCTTTTTTTAAGCCATGCAGTCTGTGGCATTTTGTTATGACACCACTAGAAAATGAATACAATATTCCTTGATATAATTTTCTTTGTGTTTCTAACATTTGGCATTTATTGAGCTTCTTGGATTTCCATCAAATTTGAAAATTTTCAGCCATTATTTCTTCTTTTATTCTATCTCCTGCCTTTCCTTTCTGGATTCAAATGATATTTATATTAGGTTGCTTGAAGTTATCTCCTAGCTTACTGATACTACATATATTTTCTTTATTCTTTTATCTCTGTGTTTATTTTTTGAAGATTTAACTGCTAATTCTTGAATAATCATTTTTCTTTAATGTTTACCGACTATTAGCCATATCCAGTGTATTTTTCATCTCTAAGATTGTAGTTTCTATCTCTAGAATTTCAGTTTGGGTCATTTTAAAAATACCTTCCGGCCAGGCGCGGTGGCTCAAGCCTGTAATCCCAGCACTTTGGGAGGCCGAGACGGGCGGATCACGAGGTCGGGAGATCGAGACCATCCTGGCTGACACGGTGAAACCCCATCTCTACTAAAAAATACAAAAAACTAGCCGGGCTAGGTGGCGGGCGCCTGTAGTCCCAGCTACTCGGGAGGCTGAGGCAGGAGAATGGCGTGAACCCGGGAGGCGGAGCTTGCAGTGAGCTGAGATCCGGCCACTGCACGCCAGCCTGGGTGACAGAGTGAGACTCCGTCTCAAAAAAAAAAAAAAAAAAGAAAGAAAGAAAAAATACCTTCCAATTCTTTACTTGCCACATTTAGACTTTCATCTAAGTTTTTGAATATGGAATATAGGTATAAAAACTATTTTAATACCATGAACCATTAATTCTCCCATCTTTATCAATTTTCTGTAGGTTCCATTTGGTTGATTTTTCTCCTCATTCAATAGAATTTATTATGGGTAGCATTTTCCTATTTCTCTGTATTCCCAACAACTTCTAATAGTTGTGAATTTTGTATTTCTGGCACTTAATTTTTTTATTCCTTTAAATATCCTTGAGAGCTTTATTCTTGAACATGGTAAGATTAATTATAAGTAATCCTACCTTAAAAGGATATGGTTAAGATTACTTATAATTATTCCTACCTTAAAAGTAAGGCCACTTAGACCATTCAGGTCTTACTTTTAAGGTTTTCTAGGTGGGGTTAGAGCAACATTTAGTCTAGAGTTAATTTTCTCCACTGCTGAGGCAAAACTCCTCTGAGTACTGTAATGTTCTGTGAACTACGAGATTTTCCACTCTAGTAGGTGACCCTGTGTTGACTTTAACAATTATTCTGTCTCCTTCTTTCAGATAATTCATTCTCCCCCGCTCCAGGTAAGTTGTTCACATGTATCACTGACACTCAGTTCAATTCTTGAGCAGGGGGGTTCCTCTTCAGATCTCTGCTGCTTTTTCTCTGTGACGTTCCCTATTTTCAAGTGTACTTCTCAGTGACCATAGATGCCTTGACTTTCCTATACTGAAAGTTCCACCTTCTCAGCGCAAGGAGACTTCAGGGCTCTCCCTGGTTTCCTCCATCCTGACTGCATCCTAGAGACATTATCCAGGCAATAATCTGGGCCAATCACAGGGTTTATTTTGTTTCCCGTCTCTCAGGGACCAGTGTCCTTTGTTTTCTGACACTGAATGTCACAACAGTTATTTTACCCAGTTCATTATTTTTTAGGAAGACATGGAGTTTTACTAGGGGCTTACATACAGAGGAGATAGTTCAGTGGCTGTGGGCCAGACAGGAGAATGCCTTACATAGAGAAATGGTACAGTGATGGTGGGCTGGACAAGACATCTCACAAACAGTCCAGCAATGGCAGAGTGGACAACATACTGGCCTTACCTACACTGCAGTGGTGGTGTGCTGGACAAAACCACATGGCTGAGTGATGGCAGCCTAGGCAGGAAAACTGCAACTGCTTACAAAGAGCATGCAGTTTATATAACATTTTCTTTCTTTTTCAAAAATGGAAAATTTTTTAATGTAATAAAATTAAAACACAACATATCAGAATTTATGGGATATAGGTAATGCAGAAGTGTCAAGGATGTGGAACTCACATACATTGCAAATGAGAATACAAATGTTACAGTCACTTTGGAAAGCAGTTTGGTAGTTTCCTATAAAGTTAAGCATAGAATTACCATTAAGAGAAACAAAAATGTCAACATAGAATAATGCACTTGAGTTTATCTTGAAAAATGTGGTCACTGAGATTATTTTACTTAAACTATTATTGTAGGTTCAGGGGTACATGTACAAGTTTGCTATATAGGTTAACTCATGTCATGGGGGTTTTTTGTACAGATTATTTCATCACCCAGGTACTAAGCTTAGTATCTGATAGTACTTTTTCTGATCCTTTCCCTTCCACCCTCAAGTGGGTCCCAATGTCTGTTGTTTCCTCCTATTTGTCCATGTGTTCTCATCATTTAGCTCCCACTTATAAGTAAGAACGTGTGATATTTGGTTTTCTGTTCCTGCATTAGTTTACTAAGAATAATGGCCCCCAAGCTCCATTCATGTTCCTGCAAAGCACATGATCTTATTCTTTTTTAGGGCTGCATAGTATTCCATGGTGTATATGTACCACATTTTCTTAACCCAATATGTCATCAGTGGACATTCAAAGCACATAGTGCTTTGAACTTTCCTTAAATTAGTGTTTAAATATATGTCATTGGTCCTAAAATGTAGTATTTTTATTATCATTTGTCTTTTAATCCTCTAATTTTAGTTTGTTTTTCCCTTTTCACCTGAGAGTTAACAAGTTTTTTTTAAAATTTTTAATTTACAGGTGAAAGGACTTTTTAAAAATTTGATCTGTAATTTCCAATTGTATTGTTTTGTGATTGAAGACTTGTCATAACACTTTATGAAACTTACTGATGCTTTATTTGTGACCTAATGTATTATCAGCCTTTTAAATAGTAATATATTTTTAGGTTTTATTTTTATATTTGTCTTCACTTCCAATATTTTAAATATCTTCTCTCTACTTTTATTAAACTCTCTGAACTTCCACTACTATTATCTACTCTTGACAATTGTTCCAAAATAGTATACAGAGACACAATTCCCATATGTTTGCATTGATGAAAATAATAGTGATAAGCACATTGCTTATCAAAGAGATCCTTTCCTCTACTTCTGTAGTCTCTTCAGTTCACCAAAAATATATTGAATATAATTAGATACCAAAGATACCAGGTCAAAGACCTGGTCCTTGACTCAGAAGGAACTTGGAACTCCCCATGCTTTTCCTTCACTGAGTTTTGCTAGAATCTTCCATGATTTTGTATACATATTTTTTTTAAGTACAGTGTTCTAAAGACTTACTGTTGCCATATTGTATTACTCAAAATTTCTGTGCAGCCTACTCAGAAAACTATACTGATGATCCCTAATAACAAGAATGTGTACCATCTTCATCTTTCCCTGTCCTTTCCTACCTTTCTCTGAGCCACAAAGACTCTGGCTTCAAACAGTTAGTAGGACATTACTATTACTAATTATAAAACTATAGAAGAAGTGAGAGAAAAATAATAGATACCAGAAAGTTAACATACATTATAATTATAAAACTAAAAATGATTGTAAAATTACAGTCACTAATAATGAAAATATCTTTGTGAAATGGGGATTGTCAAATGTTTCAACGAGCACACGTCTGTATATTTAATATTTTATAAAAGTGTAACTTGACAATTAAGATGATAAAATGAGAATTAGACTAATTTTCCTGCCTTTTTTACTTATACAAAATGGTGATAAAAATGTCAACCTTGTTCAGTTGTTGATAAAATTAGAACTAATGAATGCAAAACATTCTTGACACATAGCAGGTATTGGATATACAGTTGTTCTTGTTTTCATAATTATTAATTCATTCTTATATAAAAAGACATTTGTAATTTTTTGAAACAATGATCCTGAGACATAAATAACTTAAAGGCCTGTCTGGCGTACATTTTGGGAGAATTTAGGACTTGAGCTGTTTTTTCTACCAGTAGTTGGAAAAAAGACTAGTAGTCATATGTGATTTCTGCTGACCTGAGTTTATTTCCAGTAACAGCGGTCACAACAAAGCTTTCAAATATGACTTTGTATATCTCAAATGTCATGGGAGAAGCTGGAACTATACAAGAGAAAATCATTGCCAGACGTTCTGGTTCTCTTCTCTTATTTGAAAACAGCCAAACTCAACTCATCCTTCAGTTTTCTGCTTACACATGCTCACTTACAAAGGGAGACCATCCCTTTTAGGGTAGGCCAGATACTCCTCTAAGCGGTCCTATGCCACCACCGCAGTTTACCCTATCATAGTATTCATCACATTTTTTTCATAGTTATCGTGTGGTTATATTTCTTCCTGACATATTGAACTTCATAAAAAAGGAAAAACATATCTGTTATATTCATTGGTCTAGCTCCAGCACTAAGCAGATTGTTTTATGCAATACTGGTTATTTCATAAATATTAAATAAATGAATGGGTAAATGAATACATTTCCCAATAGTTGTGCAGGTTTAAATTTAGGGCCAGAGACAGCTCTAGAACTTGTGTCTGAAGTAGACACCAGAAAATTAGAAAACACATTGCTTCAAAGGTTTTCAATAGGTTGCAGTTCCTGGGCAACTTCTCTATCACTGACAATCACCAGAGACCATCAGAGATCATCTGAATTGGCATTGCTTTGGAACCAGCTAGGACTCCCTAATCCATAGCTATACATTATGTATGTGCACATTCAGATTCAACTAAACTGGTTTGTAAAGAAGTACCTATGTACCATGATGAAAGCCAGGTGCTTTATCATGTAATTTCACTCAGTGGTACAAACTTTAATGGAGCAGGATGCTCATTTGCATTATAAATAAAGAAGTAGGCTACAAAATATATTACAGCTAGAGCCAAATCATCTTGCTTGTTAATGGAAGAACAAGGATGCATACAAATGTAATGTAAGCTTGCACATTGGGAGTGAATATTTTGAGGCAAGGCACAATTTGATTGTGTGTGTTTTTCCATGGGTGTATCATGTGTCATCAATGAACTCAATTGAAGCCCAAATTGATCCATCTTATAGAATATATTAGGATATATCTTATAGAATATACTATCATATATATGGAATATATCAATGTTATCCTTATTGACATTCACTTGCTGTCAGGCAATAGATTATGTGCATCTCATTTTTCTCATCTGCAAAGTGAAAATACTACATGCCTTGTTTCTCTCATGGGGTCATGGGAAGAGCAAGCAAGATATCCACATGGAAGTCACACTGCAATAATATAACACTTCAAAATTTTAAAAAGATTGTTAACACAGTTATCCCTATTTTCTTACCCTGTACTTATTTTACTGAGCAAGCTTTGCTTTCTTCTTTATTTGTGGGTTTATAGCTTTTAGGTAACTACTCCTGAATTCTTTCAATTCTATCAACCTTATCCTAGTAAGTTTTAAGGATTTTTTTCAGATTTAGGCATATTGAAAATCAAATTGGATTCCCAGAAAAATAACACTTGCTTACACTGAAAGTTTGCTTTTCCATGGTTACCATTAAAATGAAGGCAAATTCAAGAAGGTTTGATGAAAACAATATTGGACTTGACTTTTGAACGCTGCCCTACATTTATCAGGATTGCAGTCCTTAATTTGAAACTTTCATCTATAAAATGGTGGTGATAATTGTGAGCTATCTTAAAAATCATCAAATTCCATCAAATGGCCAATAGCACAAAAGACTTTGTGCTTTGCTCATATAGTCAATATTTAAGAGGAAATGCATTTAATAGAAAAATGTACATTTTATATATTTAAATCAGTTTTTGTTTTTTGAATATAATTTTTTATTTCTAAAAAGCACATACCATAATGTTAACTAAATTGATGAGAAACTGAATATATTTCTTTGATAACACAAAGTGTAGACCCATTTTGGTCTTTTAGAAGTGCAAAATTTATGACAACCCTCAGGAAATTAAAAGGTTTGCTATTACCACATCAGAAACAAGAAAAAAATTTCTGCCATCACAAAACAAAACAAACCTTTTTGTGGAAAGTATTGCTTGATCTGTTATTATCAGCAGCAAATAGACCTAAGCATTGCCAGAATTTATAGGGAAATCAACATGTCTGAGGTAAGCCAACTTGTCCTTTTTCCCCCTCTCTTAAACAAGGTTGGGTTATATGGAAGCAGCAAAAGGCTTTGTGTTTCTTTACTATGTTCCACCCAAATCACATAGCCAAGTTTCAGAATCATTGTGTTTATATAGTGAACTTCAAACACCTATTTCCTAATTTGGATTGATCAGAACATCTTCAAAACATCTGCCCAACTTGGTACTCTGCCCAGGAAGTCTAATAACTTTTGAGAAGAGAAACAAAGATTTATTGGGTAAGACAGGGAACTACCTGGAAAATTATGAGGTTTTAGTAAGACTATCGGTACTCCTAAACTTGCCAACAGTCAGCCCTGTGGAATGCAGTAAGAACTATAGGTAGCTTTAACATAAACTCTTTGATTAAATGCAATTATAAGAAATTGTCATGTGTCAGAATTGATATTTTTTTTTTCCTGGAATAACACACAAAATAGTCAATGTCGGAAGTATGATTAGTAGATTTCCAAAACTGGCTCAATTTTCCTGCATGGTATGGTCTGGAAGTAATGAGAAATTCTGCTTTCTGCTTTCTCAAAACTCCATCTCTTTTCCAAGTTCTGGGATGCTTACAATTTTTCTTTCTGAACAACTTCTGTAGTTTCTAAAGGGAAAGAGCACATAGCAAGGTATGGGTATAATGAGAAAAACGAAAAAACAAAAAAACTAAAATACTGCCAATGTTAAAGGAGAAGGTTTCCCTTGATGAATTCAACATGACTCCAGGTCTATTCTCAAAGTTTCAAGACTTAGAAATTTGACTTGTTGGCATTCTGGAAGTGGATTGATTTTTGTCTCAGGAACTGACTCACATTAACCAAAGTTCATGGAGCTATAATGGATAAAAACAGATAATATTTTAAGGATTAGCACTGAGAACTGTAACTGTTCATGCATTTGGGTACTTCGTCCTTTACCCAGAGCGTTTTCTCCAGGCAATCTAACCACAATGCAAGTCAAAGTATAATCAGAAGTTGAATAGGACTATTTATTGTATGATTTCAATGTTTAAATTCATCATCTCATATGACTGTTTAAAAATTAGCGTTAGTCCTTTCACAAAGCATCCCTTTCCAGGTATTATGGAAGCTTCTCTCTCTTTTCCTCTGTACTCTCTATAGCTCACATTTCATATAAAAATATCCTCTAGGAGGAGTATCTATAGAGTCACTAACAAACATTGCTTTCCAAATCAGTTTCTCAAATAACTCTTCCCTCAAGGAGCAAGACAGCATTTAATCACAGATGGTCAGAAGGCTAAAATTCAACAAGGAATAAAGGTGAAGAAGCAAGAAGTGCTGAAGATATATATATATATTTTCTACTATCTCATAAGTTTAATAGGGGCTGCTCTGTAGCCTGCTTCTACTTGGGTATCAGCAGTCTCCTTCCTGGAGTTTGAATATTCATTAAAATGACTATAAACTAGAAAGTTAAATGTCTCTATGAAGCAAATGCAAAAGCAGCCACAAAGTGCATCTACTTTGATTCTTTTAGAAGGAACTTTTTTCAATCATTATTCTGAAGGCCATGACTTTATTATTTTATGTACATTTAAAGTTAGAAGTTAAATAAGTTTGGTTGCATAGGATGGTGAATAAGGCCATAGCTCTAAAGAAGATCTGGCTTTGAGTCTTACCTCACCCACTGCTTAGTTGTGTGACTTTCTCTAAACATGGGGATAATAAAAGCATCAAACTCACAATGTTGTAGTAAGGATTGCACTGGAGCATGTAAAGTGCTTGGCAGAATGCCTGCCGTGTAATAAGTGCTCCATAAATTCTAGTGGCTACTGATGTTGCCACTGATATTACTGTTGTTGCTATTGGTGATGCCTCTGTGGGATTCTTCTAATAGCCTCCCACACTATAGAAAGCAATTTATTTTCTATGGAATATGATGGAATAAGAACAGTTTAGGTCAGACCATTGTTGTCTACTGCCTGGCCTCATACTGTAAAGTTTGATAGTTCTCAAAACTGCACACAGCAGCCTCTTGCACAGCTGGATGTGCAATTCTCTGGACTACAGATCTTCAATGGCCTCCTACAGGGGTTCAGTTGGGTTAACAGAGTCCAACTTTGGCCAACTCTACAGCTTCCTCTCTTTCCCTTTCCTCTTTTTACTTTATGATCCACTAACACTAACCTCCTGAGAGGGATTCCTGTGCTATCTCTCTCCTAGATACTTTTGCTTCTGCTTCTCTACTCTGTTGGAATGCCCTCTCATTTCCAGTCTACTAGGTTAACTCCTACATACCCTTGAATGGTTAGTTCTTACACCATCTCTTGGCCTCTTAACTCAAAGATCGGCTCACCACTGTTCCCAGCACCCAGCACACTGCTTGGCATACTGCATGCTCTCAAAAAATGAATGAATGAAAGGACAGCTCTTTGACAGGGTACTAATAGGGCACTCCACTAAGAGAGATGAGGAAATGGAGACACAAAGAAGTCTCCATTTGCAGGTTTGAAGCCAAATATTGGTCAGATTATGAAAAACAGTCTTCAGATATATAAATATGGGAACTTACGATACAATTTTTGTGAAATTTAAAAGTCAACAGATCGTTTTATGGCATACCATGCACTGATTAGTTGAATTAATCCAGTTATTATGGAAGGGAAGAGCATACGAATTCATTTCTGCACGTGTTTTTTTTTTTCAAAGGCTTTAGACACATTATCATATATTGAGTTGTAAGAGTTTACTCATCTTAGTAAAGAAAATAATTTAAAATTCTTAATCATGGATTATACAATTAGTCACCATTGTTGACCTACACATTTAATTTGCTCAAGTCAAAACAAGATTTTTCATTCAGCCAGCACTACAAGCTCAAGCTAGTAGCTAAGAAATTAAGCCAATTTGCCATTGTTAGTCTTTATCTTGCTTTATGTTATCACATACAACCTGGATTCTGAAATTAGTACATATCTGAAGTTTTTCTTGAAACTTGAGGTAAAATGAAGCTAATCTGCTTTATCCCAGCTGTACTGGCTTAGTAATATTAATAGTAACACTTCTTTTTCTCCGTGTGCTAACCAATTGTAATTCAGATGGGTACTTAAGGAGCAGATGCTGAGAAGGAATGGTTCTGAGGAGAGGATGGCTGTTGGACAGTAACCAAATACCTTAAATACATAATGCAGCATGTTGTTAGTGACTCGCACCATTAGCCTTCAAGAAGTTTACCTCATAACCATGGCCTCAGCATGTGTAAACCCACCAGATGCTTAGCTTAATTACGCTTTTGAGATACGTGCACTTGGCAGTACATCATGAGATAGGTAAGTATTACCTCCTAGCAGCTAACATTAGAAATTAATCAGGCAGGAGACTCCATTTTAGAAATGCGAGCAAAGGATGCAATTTTAAACACTGAGATAACTCCAGCTGCACATTTCGATCTGTTGTAAAAGAGCAGAATCAATTCATACAACTTATATTCCACAATGTTTGGGTGAACTGTCTCTTAAGCATACTTGGAGGGCCTAATCTTGAAGTTGCCTCATTTGATGAAAGGAAGCAACTCATTTCTCCAGCATAATTAGCAAATATGACACTCTGGATGAGAACATCTCCCAGATAGCAAAATATTTTTTAAAATAGCAGTAGTAAAAAATAGCATAACAAAGCATGGTGTAGTGGAAGGAATGTCAGTCTTGGTTCCAGTTAGGTGGGAGTTAGGACCCTGGCCCTGCTACTCACAAGCTATGTACCCTAAGACAAGTCACTCCACATCCCTCAGCCCGTTTCCTTATCCGTAAAATAAATATAATGTTAATCTACCTGTTGGGTCCATGACTATACCAGTTGTCACGGCTAGGTACAGGTTCCAGCCCATACTGAGGTCCGAGGGGAGTGGGTGGATAAGCAGATAGCTGAAAGAACACTCGGGGGGGGGCTGTAGGTAGGTGAAAGATGAATTTATTCAGCAGCAGCTCTCATCAGCAGCTTACTTACACTAGCTCTCTCACACTGTCCGCCTTGTCTCAGCTGTCTGCTCCAGCTCTGTGGCTCCTCCGAGCAGCTCACCCACACTAACTCTCTCACACTGTTCACCTTGTCTAGGCTGTTTAGTCCAGCAGCTCCCACACACAGCTGCACAGCCGGCTCTCCCCTGCTTTCAGGGTCAGCAGCTTAACTCTTTCTCTAGGCATGAGCTGAGCATTGCTGTGTCCTGGCTCCCCACTCTCCATCTTTGCTGACGGTTCTCTCTCTTTCTGGGCACAGGTGCACCTGTATAGTGTCAGCAGGGCAATTATACCTTTTACAGACAACAGAGGCTTAGCGCCACATGATGAGCCTTCCCATGTTATGGCTACATGGCTGTGATAACAAGTAGAGTTATATGTCTGTCCTGTAAACTCGCTGAGTCACTCTGGATGTTTACCTGGGCCTATCCTTGACCAAAGCACAGCCATGTTCCTTAAACTACTCTTTAAGGTTGTTTTGAGGGTTAGAGATTTGTTGGTGAAGTGCCAGACACAAAAAAGAAGCCCAATAATTAGCCAGTATTGCTGTTCATTGTATCATTATGTGTACAGGCTGATGGAATTGTAGAATTTGAAGCTCAAATGCTGTCAGGGCTGATGTAAGTCAGTAAAGAGGATGAGGGATGATGTAGTTGGAACCCTGGTGGAATCAGGGAATGTACACTTCCTCTTAAGGATTTTTGATTCAAAATCTTTTAAACACTATGGACTGAAAAAAAAAAAAAGTCTTATTTCTGGTATGTGAATTTGTCCCAGGCCATCAATCTGTAATGCTTGATATTCCAACTTACCCTTTTAAAAAAATAAAATAAAATAAAGTGCATGTTATGAGAGACTGTTGTTACTTGTCCTAATCACCCAGCCATTTAGTGGCAGAGTTGAAATCAAATCTCCCTCTTAGTATGTTTACTTGAGCTTTCTTCTTTCAATCACAAACTTGTCTTTTCTGGCATCCTTTCTGGAATTCTTAGGGAAGAAATCTAATTTCCTTTTCTGGTTTCTGCATGTTGCTTTCCTTGGACCAAGCTGATCCTATTATCCTCTGCCATCCTGGCCAATGAGAAAACAAATGTGTTCACCTGCTTTCACTCTGGGTCTTTAAATACTAAGGCTCAGAAGAAATCCTTTCCTAGTTCACATTTCTGATTTTTCAAGCCTGGAGACAACTGGTTACAGAACTTTCTTCCTCCTTTGAACCTCAATTTCTAATTCTACATCTTTTCTTACAGCTACATTTGCTACTATTATTCCCACTTTATGGATGAATAAATTGAGGTATACAGATATTAAACAGCTTGCCCAAGATCACGCAGCTTTAAGACTTAGAACTGGCTCTAGAGTAAATGCTCTTAGCTATTACATTCTTCTGTCTCTTGAAATTCATATTACTTTTTTAAAAGTATTATGTTAAAAGAATTTTAAAGAAAATGAGAGTTCCCATTATTCATTGGCCGAAATGCCCTTACCATCTTCTTTTTTCCTCAGATATGCTTTGTGCTCCCACAATGTTGAAGTAACGTCCTCAGGTTTTTGCACATTGCAGCCAACATCAGTGAAATCAAGATTACTGTGCAAGGTGTTGACTTAACAAAACAAACTTCTGGTTCAACCAGTCTGTTTCACACTGTGCCTAGTGACCCCAAGGACCTGATCTGTGTTGGTGTTACATTTTATCTAGTTTATGGATGACAGAACAGTGTGAGCCTTTGCTGAATCAGATTGTCCAGCATCTGAACTACTAGGGAGTAGGTGAAGCATTGGCTCATTCAGGTTGATAAAGCAGCTCAAACTTAGGAAGAAATGTGCTCAATAAAGGTTCTTAAACATAGCAGTAATGACTTATATCAAGCAGGGAGCAGCACTTCGTAACTGTGCTTCTGACAACCCTGATATTCAATGCAGATTATTTATATGTATTACAGGCTTATACTTGTTTGCAAACTTGGCAATTTTTTTTGTCTTTATACTTTACAACAGCATGATTTGCTTTCATTTATTCATACAACAGCAAGGATGTCAGCCAAAATGTCTTTCAAAGAAGCCACATCCTTTACAAATGTAAAACATGTGGATGAATAAAACAGCTAAACTCTGAAAAGAAAAATGAGTTTCTCTAGCTACGGACTAATACCTTATTGTAAAAGGGTTTTCACTGTAGAAATATATTTGTCTTAGTTTTAACATTTATTCAGCTCATTTTGATTTAGCATGCTTTTTCTGACTATTGAGAAAAGTTAAAATGTTAATGGCCACAGTATTTGTAATAGTAAAAACTCAGCTGATATTTATTTTGTGTGACTTTTGCAGTTTTTAAGATGATATTCTACAGATAACAAACTAAACATACTCTTGTTCTCTATATTAATCTTTAAATATGTTCTGCTTTACATTTGTAAACAATGCTTATAGTCATCAATTTTAATATTTCATGTTGTACTTTTGCTTATTGGTAACTAAAAGTTTGCATTTGAGAACATTTTGTTTCATAATGCATCAGCTTTATATTTTATTTCCTCTTAACTATATTATTTGCATTGTTTTTGTGCATGAGTGATCATAAGCAGAGAGAGCTCATAGTATAACAACTCTGAAAATTGTCCAAGTGACTTTCCATTGAAAGCTGTTTGAACAGATGCATATGTACTGTCTTTCAGTATGTTAAAAATATTAACAGGAAAGGTACTTTTTCATAAATATTTTAACACTAACTTAAAATATAATCTTAGCATACCTTCTAGAAAAAAAATACCAAGCAAGAGCCTTTTGCAATTGAATTTGTATGTGAAGAGTATAATTCAACTGGAAATCATACATTGAAGCAAAGAAAGAAAATGCCAGGCATCACATGGAATGTTGGACTCAGTTTTACTTACATTCAGTAAAGCAGAATGAATCTAGAATACATTTATATAAAGAGCAAAAGGACAAATAATGCCTCTGTTTCTTACTGGGATTAAACTCTTATCTAGGTGGTCTGCAAAGAAACAAAGATGTAAGAATGTAAAGCATAGATTGATCAGTCCTTTACTAGCCATCTCAAAAGGGAGAACTGATTGAAGTCTATCAGGAAAACATTATGTATCCATCTACTTGTCAAACTATAAAAATCAAAACAAATGAAGGAACTTAACTTGAAAACATGCCAAGAGTTGAGATTGCTGTTGAACTGATGCAGCCTGGATATTCTAGTGAAGTTACTAGATTCCTGATTTCTATTGATACTGGCTCCTGATTTTCTGATTTAGAACTCACTATCAAGCTTGCACTAATTGTTCCTCATCGTTGAGAATGGAAAGTTCCTGATTTGTGTTGCTTGCACCTTGAGAAAGTCCGTCATCAGATTCCTGAATTTTCCTGCCTCCAAAGAATTACTGATTCATCACAGCTAGAGCTGATTTGACAAATGGTTACATATGTAAGTCTACTTTCTTGAACTACAATGGAATACTCATTTACCCCAATTTTGTGTTTGCTACACAGATAATTATAATGTAGCCACATGTATAAATAACTCATTGAAGTTTTAAAATATTCAAAGTTGAAAATAATGGGATTACTGCCCACAGAAGAGGCATAAATTCAATAAAGTTGAATGAAACATTTGGTACACTAGAATTGATTTTATATACCTGAGACCAGAAGAATGAGAAGTAAAAAGTATTATGAAATAACAAAATAGTCAGCAAGGTGAGGTATTAAGCTACAGTAATAATGAGTTTGTGTATTTCCTAATGATAAACAATATTAAAAGTCAAAGCCAATGGTAATTAGGGCATGGTGTAAAGTAGAGGCCATCTAAATGTCAAAGCGATGATGAAAGTGAATTATCAGTAATTACAAAGACTGCCAAAATAGAAATATATGATGAAGGGCACCTGGTGTGCTAGTTGAGAGCACTGCTAAAATGGCTTACTAATCATTGTGGCTAAGAGAAGAAAACAAGTTAGATACAAATGAGGATGAAGAAATGATATAGTTGGGAGAAAAAACCAGAGGTTGCCTATGGCAAGAGCAACCATAATTAATGATTATCAATGTGAGGAGGTTGAAAACACAGAAGCTTATTTTTTTTTTATAAATTTGATCTTTTTTTACAAATTTGAAGGAGTTCTGAATGACACATGGCACAGCATTGCAAGTGAGTAACTGCCACAGTGTGACAGGGAAACTTACAAGAGCCAAGTAGAACAAGACATTGTAAGATAACATTAAGATTGTCATTAGTATAATGTTGAGGTACTTAAAGTAAATATAACAATAATTGAAGAGAAAAATGCATGAGTTTGATATTAAAATTCTTGGGGAAGATATATACATTCGTTTGCCTTTTCCTTTAACCATTTAACATATGTTGAGTCCCTTCTACTTTTCAATTACACTAAATCACCTGCTAGAAATAGGCAAGTGTCTTAGAAATAAAGAAATTGTGAGATTATATATATATACATACACACACTTATACATCATGGAATACTATGCAGTGCAGCCATAAAAAAAGAACAAAATAATGGCATTCGTAGCAACCTGGATGGAATTGGAGACCATTATTCTAAGTGGAGTGACTCAGGAATGGAAAACCAAACACTCTATGTTCTCACTCATTAGTAGGAGCTAAGCTCTGAGGATGTAAAGGCATAAGAATGATACAATGAACTTTGAGGACTTGGGGGAAAGGGTGGGAGGGGTGTGATGGATAAAAGACTATAAACTGGGTACAATGTATACTGCTCAGGCTATGGGTCCACCAACATCTCACAAATCACCACTAAAGAACTTACTTATGTAACCAAATACCACCTGTTCCCCACAAACCTGTGTAAATAAAATAAAATAAAATAGAAAATAAAATAAAATAAATAAATATGGAAACCACATTGACATGTGCATAACATAGATATCAAAAGAAACTCAGACAAACTTACTTCTCATAACTCTCAGTTTCATATGGAATTTAACTGAATAATATTACCCATTTTTCTAATGTTTTTATTTTAAAATAGATTGCATATTTACCATCATCAGACATTGACCTTTATGAAACATCTCCTCATTTACAGAAGAATTGCAGGACTTATCTATAATTTTTAAATTGGAATTAGTAATCAGAATCCAAACTCAATATATTTTCCTTTTCTAGCCAAATACACTAATTCAAACTATATTGCTTCTAACAGAGAAAGCAATTAATTTTTGTGAATCTACCAGAGAGTCTCCTGGAAATCATGGTTTCTATTAAACAGTAATAACAACCAAATCTGATATCAGGGAATAAAATATTTCATAGTTTTCTTTATTCAGTCAACATTTTCTAAATACTTACTATGTGCCAGGCACAGTGAAAGATGTAGGAGATATTAACATGAATAACATTTGAAGTCTGTATTTTGAAAGTTCATGTTCACATCACTGGAGACAAATTCAAACATGTAATGTGGAATAGGCTGGAGTACAGTAATATCAAAGCTAAAAGGAAACTTCTATAGAAGGAGCAACTAAATCTGTTAGGATAGTCAGGAAAAGTTTTATAGAATAGTTGATAATAAAGGTGAGTATTAAATAATATGGGTGGAAGATTTCAGAGAGAAAGGAAATATAACAAAACTCTGTTTATATTTTTTACTTTAAGTTCTGGGATACATGTGCAGAATGTGAAGGTTTGTGACATAGGTATACACATGCCATGGTTCAAAACCCTGTTTAAATGTCAATTCCTAGATGAATTTTCATCAGTTCCCAAAGGCAAACCTGGTAGTTCCCTCCTCTGCAATCCTACAGCATTTTATCCAGTATCTTTGTCATAGAAAAAACAAAAAACATAAAGCACTAAAATGTATCACAAGTGTATCTGTCACATTGTTAATAAATAAATAAATAAATAAATAAATAAGAATCTTTTAGGTAGCAAGGACATGGACATGTATGTATGTAGAGTAATGGAATGCTGATGGGCCACTGAATGTTTACAGAGTGAAGCAAAGTATAGTTTGGGTAAACCACTGGTAGAAGAAATGGACCATCTTGGTTGGTGGTAAGTGGTAATGATATGGTCAGTGACCTTCTCAAACATAAATCTATGATATCATCCCTTACTTAAAACTCTTTAGTTGCTTATCTTTACACCTAGAGTAAATCTGACTTCCTTTTGAAGTTGTGCAATGCCCTGGAGAGCCTTCTTTTACCTCCTCATCTTGAAACATTTTCTTTTCTCATACACAATACTACATGTCACAAATTTAACTAATATTTACTGAACAAATGTAACAAATATGCTGGGAATATAGCAGTAAATGAAATTGGCCCTGCCTCAGAATCTTTGTATACATTGCTCCCCTTAATTGAAGCACTCATCCTTCCATTCATTGCATGAACACCTCTTCTTATCATTTAGATCTCAGCATCTGTGTTCACCATAGGAAAGAATTCCCTATGCATTTGATATAATGGAGACCCTGATCACATAATCTTTTTCAAGTCATTGCATATTTCTTCCCACTAGATTGCAAGTTCCATAAGGAAAGAATGTTTGCCTATTTTGTTCACTGTTATATCTACAATACCTAGTCTAGTATGTGGTCCAGAGAAAGGAATTCAATAAGTATTTTGAATGAATGAATAGCATTAACCACAAATTATAAATATTTTGCATTTATTTTTATTTACTTAATTGTATTATTTGCCTTCCAAACCAGAATGTGAGCTCCTCAAAGTAGGAACTTAGCCTTTCTTGTTCACCCTCTATCTTCCCACTGTGACTAACACAGTGCTTGGCACATAACAGGTGCTACATATTTATTTAAATAAAGAATGGAAATAAATGGAGAATTGAGGATGTAGGAAGGATGAAGAAGCCAAATTAAAATAGGAAATTCACGGAGAAAAGTAGGGCTACTTGGTTGGTTTTGTTAGCTATTTAGAGATAATAAAGAAATGAGTTCAGTTTGGACATGTTAAGCTTGACAGTCCATGTAAGTTTGGAATGTGACACTTGAGAGAGTTCAAAATTCCTTAAGAGTAGATATGAGTTTTCAGTGTTTGTAAATTGACATCCTGTGAGTGAATTATATTATCTGATTTTCTCAAAATGGAGATCAGAAGAATAGAAAACAGGTATTTTGGTTTATTTTATTGAAGGATACCTAGCTATATCTTGATATTGTCATGTTAAATTTTTCTTAGGAGAGTTTAATTTTAATAATAATGCAGAACTACAATACACGTAGTCTACCACTTTTATTTTCAACCCTAACATTTTGCAAATAGGAGAAAAAGAGTTTATTGATGGACCCTCATCAACAAATTCCCTATTCCACTCCTATAAGGCCCACTTTTGGCCTATATATGTATATACATTTAAAATTACATAGCTTCTAAATCTACTACCAAATAATTTTTAATTGAAATTAATAGAAAATTCTATGTGTGCTGAAATTTCAAGAGCATAAAATTTATAATTGAACTTAACTAACATAAGGGCTAAAGATATATAGACAAGCAGTGGCTGAAAGAGAATAACAAAGACAGGAAAATCATATAGACATTCATTTATAGTGAGGGTGCTATGTAACCAGTTCTATATATGACATCACACTAAAACAAGTTCCAAAATATATAGACTATCACTATCATGGTCCGATAGAAAATTGCATGATTCTAAAGTGAGGAGTGAGTGAGCATGGTGGGGATGGCAAAATTTTCTTTTAAAGGGACAGATAGTAAATATTTTAGGTTCAGTGGGTTAAGAGGCAAAAATTGTGGATATTATGTAGGTAATTATATAACAAGAGAAGAAATAAAAATTCATATTGGAGAAATTCAAATGATAATTATAGAGTTCAATTTTTTCTAATACAGGTCTCCTAATAACAAGAATGGAATTGTTTTTTCAAAATAATATTTTGCTTAATTAGGGTTCAAATATATTGTCCTCTATCATCAAAATAAATAACAAATTTTTATCTGCTCATTCTGATCTGAAATGAGATTTTACATATCTCATATTTGACAATATTTTTCACACAGGTTTTGTCAAATACTTACATCAATTTATGAGAATACAATTTTAATGGAGCATTTTCTTTGCTTGGAAGCAACTTATTGAATTCTATTACCTTCTTCTCTTAATGTTTTCCTTTTAGCTTGTCATTACATTGCAGAGTAATTATTTCCAGTGGAAGGTTATGAAGGGCCTTCTCAAATGCACAGCTAAATGAGTTTTTAAGTATAGAAATTTCCTTTGTTCCTTCACTGAGGCTTGAAAAGCACCACCTGGATCTGTAGTTTTGATTTTGAAAATATAGCCATGGCAAATTTGAATGGAAATGAATGTCTTGTCTTTCATTTTACCTTTTACTGCACAGAAAGTATATAAAGTACCTTGATCTACTTGTGTGTAACAGGTGGAATTCTAAGATGACTCCCAAGATCTCCACCCCCAGGATGTACACTTTATATAGTCCCTAAGACTGTAAATAGGATAGCTTTTACTGCCATGCTTAGAGCTTGCCCCATGAGCATGTTACATTTGGTCTGGAGGTCAGAGATGGTGAAAATCAGAGATTCTAATCATGAAAAGGATTTGACTTGTTGAAGATGGAGAGGACCATGTAGAAGAAATGTGGACAATTTTTAGATGCTGAGAGTGGCTTCTAGCAGCCAGCAAGGAAACTTGGTTTTCTGTCCTACAACTAAAAATAATTGAATCCTGCCAACAAGAATGAACTTGGGGGTGGGTTTTTCCCCAGAGCCTCCGAAAGAGAACTCAGCCTGGCTGACACCTTTATTTCAGCATATGGAACTGTGAGCTAATAAATGGGTATTATTTTAAGCCGCCATATTTATGGTAATTTGAAACACAGCAATAAAAGATCAATGTATTTGGTTTAAACAATTTTGAAAACTGTTAACATGAATTGACTACAGTAAAAGTTTCATATACAAGCACTATTTATTTAGTTTGTGAGTTTATGTTGAATCCGTTAAGACACATTATCAAGTCTGAAGCAAAGTTGATTTCTAAAATAATTCAGAATTTTAAAATAAAATTGAGGACTGTTCTTCCTGTAGAGAAAAATTTCAATCTCATCCATGAGTGTAAAAAATTATAATAAATCTTGACCACTGCTAATCTATAGAATGGCTATATGATAGAGCAATCCATGATATTCTATTTCTGACAAAAATGTATGGAGGATTAAGGCACAAGAATGAATAATGTTTACTATTGACACTTGTGGACCATCAGACTCAAATATTTTCTACAAAATTCCTAGTGAAAAACAATAAACATCTTTTCATTTCATAAGTTTTATAAATTTGTAAAACTAATCATTTCTCTGCTGCATACATATTTTCAACACTATTCATTGTAACACCTTGGCTGATTCCACTTCAGGTTGTACCAAATTACTGCTTCCTCAACTTCAAAACTTTCTTGCCTATAATTGTTCAACGTAGACTATTTATAGGCACTAATGCTTCAGTCAGTTTACACTCAGGATTGACCTTTCAAACAACTGAGCGGTACTGGTAACATCTGTTGGCTTATCAAGAGTCACAGAAACCACTATATAGCACTTGCCTTGTTTTTCAATTGACTATTGCTGTTGCTGTCAACATTCTCAATTCTTTGAACAACATTTTTTCACAAAAAGACTAATAGTCTAAAAAAAATTGTTTTATCTGAACAATTTCTTCAGCTGCTGCAATCAAACTCATGAGTCAATTAACTCAACATCGACAAATGTCTTTCTTTGCTTGACTAACAAATGAGTGATTCAGAAACTTTGGTTACATCCTCATTTTCATTTTTGAATCTTGTGAAGAAATTCTGCTATAATAAGATACTCCATTTGTAATTTTTAAATATTTTCTGATTATTGCTTTCTTATAAGTTGGAATGCTGTGGTGAGTGCTTAGGTGGTGATATTAGGTGCTTAGGTGGTGTGGACATATGCTGTTTTATTTTAGCATGATGAAAAT
This sequence comes from Macaca mulatta, assembly GCF_049350105.2. Classification (NCBI taxonomy): domain Eukaryota; kingdom Metazoa; phylum Chordata; class Mammalia; order Primates; family Cercopithecidae; genus Macaca; species Macaca mulatta. Next base: position 53,102,839 of record NC_133410.1, read on the forward strand.
GTCACTGAATAATAAATATGTTTTGCTTATGCTGTGTTATGACTATGTGTGGCACTTTAAACACTGTGGAATTATAATTGTGTCACTTGATGGATAGGGCACTTATCAATATTGAGAAGTAATGAAAGCACCAGATATGGTATCTGTGGTGGTTTCTTAACTTTGTTATTACAGTACATAAACAGCCATAGATGATACATAAACAGATGAGCATGGCTGCATTTTGATACAACTTTATTTATGACTTTATTTATGACTGAAATTTGAATATAATTTTCATGTGTCATAAAATATTCTTCTTTTGATTATTTCTTAACCATTTCAAAATTTAAAAACCAGTCTCATCTCATGGGCCCTACAAAAATAGGCAGCAGAAGAAAGGAGATTTGGCCCACAGGCCATCATAATATTCCAGCCTCTGTTCTAAAACTTAGATGTTTCGCACTTAAAGGCAAAACAGTTCTGGGTTACTAGTCAGGGTCCCCATGTGTTACTATAGAATTCAGATTAAACATAAATCTAGAAAGGTACAAAATCTTATTTTCAGAAAAAGCACTTTGCTTAAGCCTCGACGTAAGAGGATACAAGAGCCCAACAGTCCTACAAAGCTTTTATTAGCAACTTGAGGCAGTGTTCCCTTTTGTGTGATCCACGAATCAAGCACTTTGTGGGGAGACGGACGGTACTTATAAATGTATATTCATGCCTACCTGCAATTTTATTTCATTAGGAACCTAAACTTTTAATAAATGACCCAGTTAATTCTTCTGCATACTAAAGTTCAAGAGCAGCTGTCTTAAGAGCCCATATGTATATCTAATCAGATATAGAAATGTCAAAACCGATGGCCATAAGCCCGCTCAATAAATATCAGTGTAACAAACTGGCGCCAAGGCAAAGTGAAACTAGAAAACTCAGTTTTATATGTATGTTAAAACATACATCACACATATACAAATATATACATATATATTCACACATCCATATAACTTTTTGTCTCTGAGTAGGAAGCAGTTTAACGTATCTACAAAATTTTAATAATTTTCTCCTTATAATTACTCTGGCTATAATTTCACGTATCACTGTCTATGATTATCAGGAGTTTGTATGTGTTTATGTTGGGAAAGTATTAGGAGTAAAGAGGATAATAATTTTAAATATGATTTAAATTCATATTTTACCCCCCCAAAACCTTTCCTTTGGTTTCTTTGAAACTTTGAAATTTATTCTAGCTGGATAGGCCAAGATTTAATATAAGTGGTTTTTTTTTTTTTTTTCATTTAATACTTAGACAATGCAGGGGGGTTCTGGAACATCCTCATTTATTTTAATTAAAACTTTCAATGTTTAGGGTATGTTTGCATAAACCCAACTCTCAAATATAAGAAAATATTTAGCAAAATATTAAGCAAAATAACCATTGCTTAATACATAGCAGAAACCACAGAGTAACAAAGGCCAAAAATGATGTCAAGTTTTTCAAGAGTGCATCTAGGTATACTTGCTTATAAGAGCCTACATTTGAAGTCAAATTGCCATAATAAAGGAAGCATAATCTGAATTTAGAGCATTCCATAGCAGCTAGTTAATGATATATTATCATACCTTAACATATGAACTTCAACACATTTGAGAAGTTTGTACTCATTTAAAAAGCAAGATTTACTGCATAATCAATATTGCAGCAGAAGCATAAATTTTTTACAATTCAAAAAAAGTAAAGATTTCACTAAATTAAATGAATATTCATATGCTCCCTAGTTAAAACACACTCATTATTTTTACTGTTAACAGTCCTAGTGGAGATAAAACTTTGTGTCCTGTGTTAATCATAACAATGTTCCATGTCACCTCCTTATCATCATAAAGGTCATTTATGGTAATACCGTTGAGTAGGTAAATTCTAAAGATATTCATCAGTCTCCAATTGTTAGGTAATTAGGTTAATTGCTGATTTTTTAATTTAAAAATTGCATTTAAGCAACAACTAACTAGAAGGAAAGCAGTCCAGCGTTCCCAACCATTAGGTGGAGAATGGGGTTAGATAGAGTTGGCTTTCCCTGTTAGATCAATAGACCAGTTCTGTTCCCACACCTCTTACTCAGCAGTTAGTCTGGCACTGATAATGGAACAGAATTGTTCCAAACTCCTTTTCCTCTTTTTTTGGACACAGGACAAGATTAAAGTTTCTCTTACAATCAGATTTGGCCACATGACAGGGTTCTGGATAATGGAATGTTAGCTTAAGCAGGGTGCAACATTGTTAGGCTAGCTTATACGTATATTTAATCACATCCATCCACCAATATCCATGATCTTTCTCATTCTTTCATTGGAAGGAAACAACTATACCACCTTGACAGCCATGTGATAAAGTTGGCAAAGATTCCATTAACCTAGGTCCCTGAATGACTAGGTGAAACATAGTATCGCCTACTTTTCAATACTCTGGAATTGCTCAGGGGCATTTTGTGAATAATAAATTTCTAGTGGTTTAAGCAATTAGAAATGTTGGAGGTAAATTTATTTCAGCAGTTACTATTATATTATTTAATGTAATTGGAGATATAGGAAAAGAGAAGGTCGTGTTTTTCTTTCTTCTTTCCAAGACGAAAACTGCTAGCACTTTTGTTTCTCCAATGCCTGCACTACTCCTGACTTTATTGTTATCAGCAGTTTCTACTTTAGCCTATTGTAAAGGCCTAAGGGTAACAGCTCTATGCTATCCTTTCCATAGAAAATGTGGCTGAGCCTTATCCAATTTCTATTATCATACCTGAAATGGTAAAAATGACCATTTAACACTGGAGGCCTAGTTCTAAATTGACAACTTACATAATACAAAAATCATATATATCACCATTTATGAAACAGAATACATTAGAATACATTAGAATTGTCTGAAACCTCTGAAAGTGCTTGCTACATTTGCAGACACAGTTCTATCTAGAACAGTGAGGGCTGGTATTAGATTGTTTTGGCAACCAATATTTATTCATTTTATTATAATTAAATGTCAAGAAAGGAATGCTGTTTCTGCAAATTTCAGGAATGTTTGATCTTTTGCCAATGATAACACTGACATATAATTATGCCCATTATCTGCTATATCTATTATAAACTTAACTGTAAAGTTACTGTAAAAAGTATCACATAGTATCTTTAGGCATGAACAAAATATGAGATTTCTTAAATGCAACTTGCATCATCTCTATATGTATCTAATCTTAGGTAGGTCTTCAATTTAACTCTGCATTCCTTAAATTCAGCTGACAACCTATCTTATTTCCTATGATAGCTCTTCCAGGCCTTTTCTACTCTTCTTAAGTGACCACCTCTAACCCTGCATTTCTCATTCTCAGCAGTTGATATTATAGAGATGATGCAGGCCATCATACATGAATTTGCTCAAATTCTTTGACTTTCTTCCATCTTTATCTTCATTTAAATATTTATTCCTCATACTTCCCATAGCATACGAAAAACTTTCAATCATATCTTTCCAGCCTTGTCATATGCCACCTGGATTCTAAATACATACCCATTCTTACTCTTGATTCCATGTATTGCTGCCTCCTCCAGGTTTTTTCTATCAAACCTCCTCCTTTTCCCAGAACATACAATCTTCTCTTCTCTTCTATTAATTTCTTTTTCTTAGTCTAAAGTTAAATTCTACATATCCATAAAGACAAAAAGGAAAAGAAAATCATCCCTAAGGCTTCTCAATGTCATCTCATCTTCCTCCTCCTTTTCACAAACATTTAAAAAGAAAATCTGTACTTTCTACTTCCTTCCCTTCCCCAGACACTAGTTTCTTAATTATTCTTATTCTTAATCTGAAAAGAAGTAGACTGGAAATTGTCAGCTGAAGACGAGCTAAGACATAGAAATAGAAGAGCAAAGGCAGGATGGTGTAAAAAGATAACATGCCTGGAGGAAAATATTTATGTTGGATGGTAAAATTGTGTACTCTCAGGGCAAGAATTGGAGAAGGGGCTGGAAAAGTAGAATATGATATTGTATAGAGAGCTCTGAATATCAAGAACTACAAAGCATACTCAGTGCTTTCATTGTAGTTATTTTTAAGCAAAAAAAATACTTCACAATCTTTAAAACCACCAAACTATAAGCAGAAACAATTTAAATTCAGGAAAATGGGTAAGAGAGAGACCCCAGTTACTTTTCTCAGTCCCACCTGCTAGTCTTCGGCTTTATCTTGTCTCTTCTTGTTACTGTACACTTCTGCCTTTAAAGCAAATCCAGTGATCAATGTCCTTATTACACTATGATATGCTTCACAGCTTTATTGGCCACAATCAGAATGAAGATTTACATATACTGTATTTGACATAACATATGACAGACAGTGCAGACAAATCTGAATGTGTGAATAAGTCATTAATAAAAGAAATTCTGGTTAAAAGCATGAGACATAACTGCTCACCAACACTTCTAAGATTTCCTGTGGGATTTTTGAGATATTATTCTCTCTCAAGATTGCTGTGATTATAATAGGGAGCTTCCTGAGATGCTAATTCACCCTTACAAACAGATATGCTCTTTTAGGAGGTAAATATATATTATTGTCACTAACACTTTCAAGCTTTTGATATATAATGGTATTTATGGAGTCATGATGTGTAATGGCATTTCAGATGCCTGCTGAAGCAAGGTAATGGCTGATCTAATATGTACATGACTACTTGCAGGAAATGAAAAGCTGACCCATTGACTGTTTACTGTGTTCCAGACATTTTTATATAGGCTTTATATTTATTAACATTTTAAATTTGTAAAACAAAAAAAAAGGTGGCCTAGAGAAGTCAAGAGTTTGAACAAAGGCCATGTAAGTAGTAAGTGTAAAATGTAGGTATCAGGTCCATTCTCTTATCACGGCATCATTTGGGCCATTCTTAAGCCATCAAAAGCATATATATACATTTATACACAAACTGTTTTAAATTTTAAATCCAGTAAAAATATTTCATGCAGACAGGAAAGGCAAGGAGTACTTTCACAAAAATGCCAGCCTTTAAGGTAAAGTGACCAGAGAAAAGAGATATTATACTTTTCCCCAATAACGAACGTACTTGGGTTAGTTTACCTGGTGTCAGATTAGAAATCAGACGACATTTCTCTGTATTAACTAAACAGACACTAGATGATGATGATGATGATGATGATTATTATTATTATTTTTTTTTTTCCTGTACGGTAGGGAAGGGCCAAGATTAATTATGGACTGGGGACTCCAGAGGGACAAATGGGGTATAGAAGGAAACTAAAATTTCCCCCACAAATGTCAGAGACTGGCCAGGTATGCTGCTTCACACCTGTAATCCCAGGACTTTGGGATGCTGAGGTGGGTGGATCACCTGAGGTCAGGAGTTCGAGACCAACATGGCCAATGTGGTGAAACCCTGTCTCTACTAAAAATACAAAAGAATTAGCCAGGCGTGGTGGTGAGCGCCTGTAATCCCAGCTACTTGGGAGGCTGAGGCAGGAGAATCGCTTGAACCTGGGAGGCAAGGGTTGCAGTGAGCTGAGATTGCTCCATTGCACTCCTGTCTGGGCGACAACAGCAAGACTGTCTCAAAAACAAACAAAAAAACAAAAAAACAACAAATGTCAGAGATCTGAGGTGGAAGAAAGAAGAGCAAAGAGACAGGCAGAAGTAAAAAATAATTTCATAGACATCTACATGGATATTTCCATAAGTTACAATAGATATTTCAATGTTATATATAGGTCTTGCCTTCCCAGAGTTTAATATAAGGTCAGCCTTATTTCTTAATATTTGGATTCTTGGTCACAAGAAAGATGCTAGTATTCTTCACAAAAGGACTAAAGACATGCTTATTATCAGTGTCATTTCAATAATCTAGGGGCTATACTAGCACATAATTGTCTTTAAGAAGATATATAAGGCAAGCTATATTATTCTTTTCATCAGCCTTTCAGACACCAACATTTCAGCTGAGGTAACAGATTCTTAGTTACAGAGACTAGTTGGGTCAGCAGATCCAGGTTCAAATGAAGAGAGATTTCAGTTTAGTGAACAAGGAAACTATAGATGTTACCCGAGGTTAAAATTTAGCAAGCAAGATGTCACTAACTTATTTGTTAAATAGACATATGCTATGTATATGTTAAGGGGCAAGTGGAAATTCCCCTCCAGTCTCACTAAGTCAAGATAGGGTCATGGAAGTTGAAATAGACTCAAGTAAGAAAGAGACAGCTGCGTATATGAAGAGCTGGAGGTTGATCTCTATGAAGGATGGCATTAGCACAGTTTATTTCCATGATTTCTTTCCAGAAAGTTAAGCATTTTTTCTTCCACTATGTCACCTTTTCCAAGTACTACAGAAATACGCCATGAATCAGAACACAGATTCGATTGGAATTGTTTTGAGTTTTTCTGACATTTGTTACATAATACAAGGTTTTAAACCTTGCTAGCAATTAACTAGAATGAAATGCTTAATATAAGCTAACTTTATTGAGAACCCATATGCTTACTTTAAAAAATACAAAATGTGAAATATTTACAGAGACACATTATTTTACTTAGCAGACATTGTGAGGCAAAAGGGCCAGGAAAAAAGTATTCAATAAAATTTCAGAATTTACCCAAATAGTAATAATTTTAAAAGGGATGAATATAAATAGTTGTATGGTCTTATCTGAGCACAGTGTTCTAGAATGACCTAATCTTCACCGCAGACATGCAGATTGATCTGCACTGATGTCAACATTTCAGACATTTGGGAAAGTATTTATCTCCATTCCACTTAAGAATCAGCTCAGTGTCATGTGTAAAAGCAGAGAGATAATTTATTTCCTTGCATTTCCAAGAGAAATTTCTGTGCCATAGGTTTCTTTAAAGGATAAATGTCTTTTTAACAGAGACAAAACAAAATGAATAAACTGTGTAGATTCATGAAATGCATGTTAAAAGAGTTTATAAAAATTAATATTTACAGTTACTGAACTGTGTCCTCTCTATTGTGTTAAAGCAGGTAATGAAAACTTCCTAACCTTGAGATCTAGTTGAGTAATTGTAAAAAAGCTGAGATTTTTGAAAGGATATTATAAAAAAATAAATCTATTTATGCATCTCTTCTGCATCACTGTAGAGTTCTTTCCACCTCACCTCATTTTCCCACCTGTTTGGAAAGATATGTTCTGGCAGAGTGTCTAGGACTTAATATCATTCCTAACCACATACAAATTGAATTCCAGCCTCATAGCATCAAATCTCTGGGGAATAAAACCTGGCCACATAAAGAACATAAACTGTTCCTTCACAAGATGGCAGGTATCTGGCACATGATTTGGGTTTTATTTAAACAAGCTGATTAGCAGTATCACATTGGCAAGTTCATTGTTTATAATCATTCTATTTCATTTGCCTGTAAAAAGTAGAAGTACACATTCCGTTTTATAAGCCTGGTATGAATCAATAGGGATTTTTTCCCCTCAAGAAAATACTGCAGAGCTAAAAGCAAGAAGGAAACAAGATAAGTGCAAGAGATTTTAAAGCCCACCAACACTGCTGTAAGAAGAAAGTTTCTGCTAACAATTATACCATTAACCACACTCAGACTTTTGTGGGAAAAATAATAGAGACACCAGTAAATCTCACTGGATTTCCTGCCTAAAACCAGTGTAGATAAATGGACTCACATCTGAGTAGGCTCTGAATAATAATAAAAAAAAGGATTATTACCTTTAAATATCACTTTCAAAGGATTATTACTTTTAAATATCACTCCTTGCCAAAAGTCGTAGCACTTTCTCAAGAAAACCAACACGTTTAGCTATTTTTGAAAAAGTAAGTAATTAAATTTGTTTGATGATTGGTGTTTGACAATTGAATGTTTGAATTCATATATTTTTAATACAGATAATGTCTTTTTTATTTCCACAAGAGAAGAGCTACAAGAAATCTGTTTTCTATATCCTCTTACTCAATGTCTTCCTTTCTAACCCAACCCAATGATTCTTAAACCATATACTCAATATTTCATGGTCTTGATTTTTCCATTCGTGTCCTCAATTCTAATCCCTACTAATGTTTTTAAGATCCTTATCCATTAACCTTTTTATTCAAAGTATGGAAGGCAAAATAGTACAGTGCTTAAAAGCATGAGCTTGGGTACCAGAAAGTACTTGGTACAAGGCCACCCACTCCAGCTTAGCCTCTTACACCTCACACTTTCTAGTACCAGTCTTGCTTGGTTCTGAGGATCTATAAAGATAATGCATGTAAGTGCTTAGAAGAGTGTCAGGCACAAAATAAACATGTTTTTCTATTAGTAAATCATTAGTATTTATTTGTTTTCATTGTGATTTTTTGTTTATTCCTCTCCTACCCCTCTTCTGGCTTTGTATAAATTCTGTCTGTAGATATTAAATCTATCTCATTTTATTTAAATTTTTAAAAATTATTTTTAAATTATCTCCTTTTCTCTGGCTATTGTCATACCTATATGCCATCTCATTCTACAATTTCTTGAAAGAATAGGCTAAACATCCTAACCCCATAGTTTCACTTCCTGTATTCCTGAATGCACTTGTTTCTGCTTGATACCCCAGCCCTTTTAGAAGGCAGTCTTACATTCTCACTTTCTTCTAGCCAGTGTCACACTAGAGCTCCAGATATAGCTTGCTGTACACCGCTACTTAGATATATGAGTGGCCCTCAGACTCATTAAATCTAAAATTAAAGTACTACTACCTTAGCTTTCCAACTTTCTTTTCCTCTTCAATTACCTATTCTAGTTAGTGGTACCACCACCATCCCGCTGATAATACTGAAACAATAAGTATTATCTTATTAATTACAAAGTACAACAGCAGTAACTAAAACTTACTAAATGTTTATTAAGTGCCATTCATTGCTCTAAGTAGTTACAAATATTAACTCAATGTTCACAAAAATCTTATGAAGTAATTACTATTAATATTGTTTGATAAAGAACAAGGGTAAGTAACTTACCCAAGGTCACACATCTAGTAAGTAGTAAAGGCAAGTATTCTACCTTTGGAAACTACACATTTAACTAACTTACTGCATTGACTTCAGCATGGTGATCAGAAAGATGGCAGTCACCTTTAACTCCTCATTTTTCTTCACGTCCTTTATTGGGTTAGTACCAAATTCTGTTCTTTTTAAGTACTATTTACCTATCAAATAGATCTCTTCAAATTATAATTTTCTCACTTATATGATGGTTATACTCTTTGCTTCTAGTTATTTCAAATCTCTTTCATAATCCTTCCAAAAGGAGGTACCTAATATTAAATCCTGATGAGTTACTTCCCTGCTTCAGTGATATTCACAATAGAAGCATCAGCTGAATGATACAGCCATTGCCTACTTCTTCAAAGCCAACTCTTGTCACTTTTCTTACCATATATAATGTCGCAGGAAAACAGCAATTCCAAATTAAGTCTAGGTTGTGTCCAGGGCAGAAGTTCAGGCATGTGTGATAACCTAGCAAGGTCTCTTGAGCAGAAGATTTAGAGGGCCAGTGAGCTCACAAATGACTTGATCTAGTAAAAACGCCCTAGTTATAGGAGCTAAGTTATTTCAAATATAACACATTCACCATCTCTTCAACTGTTCTCTTGAACTTGAAGAAACTGTGAAACTTTAGCTAACAATATTTCTTTATCAGAGGAGAGAAAATCACCTTTATTGCCCATTTTGCCACAGAATGTGTTCCACTTGGAACACTATGAGGATTCACAGTGTTTCTGGTACTGCCTGGTGCAACAGTAATTGTGCTTTCTGCAGCTGGAAGAAATGTGACAGCTGATTGGGAGTTATAGATTTTGGAGAAGCAGCAATAGATAACATGGTATTTGTTGAAGCAGCAATGGCATAGCATCCAGTGAGATGTTGACAAGCCACCTACAGTCTATCAGAAGAGTCTGCTACACCCAATAAAGCAAGTGCAGAACCATTGAAACAGAGTTTCTTATAAGCACATCTGAGACAATACTTGATTAATCTCAGACATACCAAGGTTGCCAAGGGGCATATCAATTAGAGAGGATGGGGGTCTAAGGTACTTACCATAAGGTATGAAGCAGCATCAGAATTAGAATATTACTTTAAGTAACTTCTTCAGTACCAACAAGCTTATAGGGACTACAGAAATTTAAATTATGCCAGAAATATTAACCACTTGCTAATTTTTCAAATTTACGTGACCTTCTTGCTGTTTTTTTAACCCTTGTGAAATAGTTTTGCTGTGTCCCCACCCAAATCTCATCTTGAATCGTGATCCCCATAATCCTCACATGTTGAAGGGGGACCTGGTGGGAGGTGATTAGATCATGGGGGTGGTTTTCCCCATGCTGTTCTCATGATAGTGAGTGAGTTCTCACAAAATCTGATGGTTTTATAAGGGGCTCTTCCTGCTTCACTTCCTTCACATGCTCTTTTGGCCTGCTGCCATGTAAGATGTGCCTGCCTTCCCTTCCACCATGATTGTAAGTTTCCTGAGGCTTCTCCAGCCATCTGGAACTGTGAGTCAATTAAACCTCTTTCCTTTATAAATTACTCACTTTTGGGTATTTCTTTATTGTGGTGTGAGAATAGACTAATATATTTTGTCTGTGTTGGAAATATTTTGCAGAATATATTCTGAAGTCTTTGAAGGCAACAATCATCAACCTACAACAGTACTTAGTAAATAGTAGGCACCTAAAATATTTACTAGACTAAACTTAATAAAAATGGAGAAAAAGTCAAATTAACTTGACTTATGAATAAGTTCAAATAGAGTAGTCTCATTCATATATTCATCCAGTCTTTTATTCATTCAAAAACATTTACTGACTACTAGGCATTGGGCTTGATTCTGGGAATGTAGTGGTACAAAGCACAATTCTTGCCCTTAAAGAGCCCACTGTGATAGAAAATAGTGATAACAACTACTAATTTGGGGGTACTTACCCATGGGACAGGAACTCTTGTTAGTGTCTTTAAATGAATTATTTCATTTATATTATTTAACCCATTTTATAAAATGTGGCCCCTCAGAGATTAAAGTGATTTTCCAGAGTCATACATCTAGGAAGTTACAAGCCAGAATTTCAATTTGATGTCTGTGTTAGGTCAATGCTATCATTTCTCAACTTTCCATCATTCAGCTATGACACTGACAATTTGTTGTCATGTTTGATATTATTTCAGTTTAAGCAGATTGGCTTGGGCTTTTCACAAACATGAATATCCTTGGTTTGACTAATTAATGCTTGGTTTGACTAATAAATTATTTTCTTCATAATAAGCATTACAATTAATACATGTACCTAAAAATTAAAGGGTTTTCCTCATGCCACCCTAAATTATCTTGGGTGTCACTTTGTTTAGAGACATCTTGGGATATACTATCCTATGCCATGTTAGCTCACACGAAATTAGAGGACCACATTGAAAGCTGGATGACAGCAGCCACAAATCTTACCCTTGACTGTTAGATTATGCTAAATCTAATTGTTATGATCACTCTTTTTTTTTTCTTTTTTATTATACTTTAAGTTCTAAGGTACATGTGCACAATGTGCAGATTTGTTACATAAGTATACTTGTGCCATGTTGGTGTGCTGCACCCATCAACTCGTCAGCACCCATCAACTCATCATTTACATCAGGTATAACTTCCAATGCAATCCCTCCCCCATCTCCCCTCCCCATAATAGGCCCCGGTGTGTGATGCTCCCCTTCCAGAGTCCAAGTAATCTCACTGTTCGATTCCCACCTATGAGTGAGAACATGTGGTGTTTGGTTTTCTGTTCTTGTGATAGTTTGCTGAGAATGATGGTTTCCAGCTGCATCCATGTCCCTACAAAGGACACAAACTCATCTTTCTTATGGCTGCATAGTATTTCATGGTGTATATGTGCCACATTTTCTTAATCCAGTCGGTCACTGATGGACATTTGGGTTGATTCCACGTCTTTGCTATTGTGAATAGTGCCGCAATTAACATACGTGTGCATGTGTCTTTAGAGCAGCATGATTTATAATCCTTTGGGTATATACCCAGTAATGGGATGGCTGGGTCATATGGTATTTCTAGTTTTAGATCCTTGAGGAATAACACTGTTTTTCACAATGGTTGAACCAGTTTACAATCCCACCAACAGTGTAAAAGTGTTCGTATTTCTCTACATCATCTCCAGCACCTGTTATTTTCTAACTTTTTAATGATTACCATTCTAACTGGTGTGAGATGGTATATCATTGTGGTTTTGATTTGCATTTCTCTGACGGCCAGAGATGATGAGCATTTTTTCATGTATCTGTTGGCTGCATGCATGTCTTCTTTTGAGAAATGTCTGTTCATGTCCTTTGTCCACTTTTTGATGGGGTTGTTTTTTTCTTGTAAATTTGTTTGAGTTCTTTGTAGGTTCTGGATATTAGCTCTTTGTCAGATGAGTAGATTGCAAAAATTTTCTCCCATTCTGTAGGTTGCCTGTTCACTCTGATGGTAGTTTCTTTTGCTGTGCAGAAGCTCTTTAGTTTAATTAGATCCCATTTGTCAATTTCGGCTTTTGTTGCCAATGCTTTTGGTGTTTTAGACATGAAGTCCTTGCCCATGCCTGTGTCCTGAATGGTATTACCTAGGAATCCATTTTCAGCTTTCTACTTATGGCTAGCCAATTTTCCCAGAACCATTTATTAAATACGGAATCCCTTCCCCATTTCTTGTTTTTGTCAGGTTTGTCAAAGATCAGATGGCTGTAGATGTGTGGTATTATTTCTGAGGGCTCTGTTCTGTTCCATTGATCTATATCTCTGGTTTGGTACCAGTACCATGCTGTTTTGGTTACTGTAGCCTTGTAGTATAGTTTGAAGTCAGGTAGCGTGATACCTCCAGCTTTGTTCTTTTAACTTAGGATTGTCTTGGCAATGTGGGCTCTTTTTTGGTTCCATATGAACTTTAAAGCAGTTTATCCAATTCTGTGAAGAAAGTCATTGGTAGCTTGATGGGAATGACATTGAATCTATAAATTATCTTGGGCAGTATGGCCATTTTCATGATATTGATTCTTCCTATCCATGAGCATGGTATTTTCTTCCATTTGTTTGTGTACTCTTTGATTTCACTGAGCAGTGGTTTGTAGTTCTCCTTGAAGAGATCCTTTACATCCCTTGTAAGTTGGATTCCTGGGTATTTTATTCTTTTTGAAACAATTGTGAATGGAAGTTCATTCATGATTTGGCTCTCTGTTTGTCTCTTACTGGTGTATAAGAATGCTTGTGATTTTTGCACATTGATTTTGTATCCTGAGACTTTGCTGAAGTTGCTTATCAGGTTAAGGAGATTTTGGGCTGAGATGATGGGGATTTCTAAATATACAATCATGTCATCTGCAAACAGGGACAATTTGACTTCTTCTTTTCCTAACTGAATACCCTTGATTTCTTTCTTTTGCCTGATTGCCCTAGTCAGAACTTCCAACAATATGTTGAATAGGAGTGGTGAGACAGGACATCCCTGTCTTGTGCCAGTTTTCAAAGGGAATGTTTCCAGTTTTTGCCCATTCAGTATGATATTGGCTGTGGGTTTGTCATAAATAGCTCTTATTATTTTGAGATACATTCCACCAATACCAAATTTATTGAGCATTTTTAGCATGAAGGGCTGTTGAATTTTGTCAAAGGCCTTTTCTGCATCTATTGAGATAATCATGTGGTTTTTGTCTTTGGTTCTGTTTATATGCTGGATTACATTTATTGATTTGCATATGTTGATCCAGCCTTGCATCCCAGGGATGAAGCCCACTTGATCATAGTGGATAAGCTTTTTGATGTGCTTCTGGATCTGGCTTGCAAATATTTTATTGAGGATTTTTGCATCGATGTTCATCAGGGATATTGGTCTAAAATTCTCTTTTTTTGTTGTGTCTCTGCCAGGCTTTCGTATCAGGATGATGTTGGCCTCATAAAATGAGTTAAGGAGGATTCCTTCTTTTTCTATTGATTGAAATAGTTTCAGAAGGAATGGTACCAGCTCCTCCTTGTACCTCTGGTAGAATTCAGCTGTGAATCCATCTGGTCCTGGACTTTTTTTCATTGGTAGGCTATTAATTATTGCCTCAATTTCAGAGCCTGCTATTGGTCTATTCAGGGATTCAACTTCTTCCTGGTTTAGTCTTGGGAGAGTGTAAGTGTCCAGGAAATTATCCATTTCTTCTAGATTTTCTAGTTTATTTGCATAGAGGTGTTTATAGTATTCTCTGATGGTAGTTTGTATTTCTGTGGGGTCAGTGGTGATATCCCCTTTATCATTTTTTATTGCGTCGATTTGATTCTTCTCTCTTTTCTTCTTTATTAGTCTTGCTAGTGGTCTATCAATTTTGTTGATCTTTTCAAAAAACCAGCTCCTGGATTCATTGATTTTTTGGAGGGTTTTTTATGTCTCTATCTCCTTCAGTTCTGCTCTGATCTTAGTTATTTCTTGCCTTCCGCTAGCTTTTGAATGTGTTTGCTCTTGCTTCTCTAGTTCTTTTAATTGTGATGTTAGGGTGTCAATTTTAGATCATTCCAGCTTTCTCCTGTGGGCATTTAGTGCTATAAATTTCCCTCTACACACTGCTTTAAATGTGTCCCAGAGATTCTGGTATGTTGTATCTTTGTTCTCATTGGTTTCAAAGAACATCTTGATTTCTGCCCTCATTTCGTTATGTACCCAGTAGTCATTCAGGAGCAGGTTGTTCAGTTTCCATGTAGTTGAGCGGTTTTGATTGAGTTTCTTAGTCCTGAGTTCTAGTTAGATTGCACTGTGGTCTGAGAGACAGTTTGTTATAATTTCTGTTCTTTTACATTTGGTGAGAAGTGCTTTACTTCCAACTATGTGGTCAATTTTGCTATAGTTGTGATGTGCTGCTGAGAAGAATGTATATTCTGTTGATTTGGGGTGGAGAATTCTGTAGATATCTTTTAGGTCCACTTGGTGCAGAGTTGAGTTCAATTCCTGGATATCCTTGTTAACTTTCTGTCTCGTTGATCTGTCTAATGTTGACAGTGGGGTGTTGAAGTCTCCCATTATTATTGTATGGGAGTCTAAGTCTCTTTGTAAGTCTCTAAGGACTTGCTTTATGAATCTGGGTGCTCCTGTATTGGGTGCATATATATTTAGGATAGTTAGCTCTTCCTGTTGAATTGATCCCTTTACCATTATGTAATGGCCGTCTTTGTCTCCTTTGATCTTTGATGGTTTAAAGTCTGTTTTATCAGAGACTAGTATTGCAACCCCTGCTTTTCTTTGTTCTCCATTTGCTTGGTAGATCTTCCTCTATACCTTTGTTTTGAGGCTATGTGTGTGTCTGCACATGAGATGTGTCTCCTGAATACAGCAAACTGATGGGTCTTGACTCTTTATCCAATTTGCCAGTCTGTGTCTTTTAATTGGACCATTTAGTCCATTTACATTTAAGGTTAATATTGTTATGTGTGAACTTGATCCTGTCATTGTGATATTAGCTGATTATTTTGCTCATTAGTTGATGCAGTTTCTTCCTAGCATCAATAGTCTTTACATTTTGGCATGTTTTTGCAATGGCTGTTACCGGTTGTTCCTTTCCATGCTTAATGCTTCCTTCAGGATCTCTTGTAGGGCAGGCCTGGTGGTGACAAAATCTGTAAGCATTTGCTTGTCTGTAAAGGATTTTATTTCTCCTTCACTGACGAAACTTAGTTTGGCTGGATATGAAATTCTGGGTTTAAAATTCTTTTCTTTAAGAATGTTGAATATTGGCCCCCACTCTCTTCTGGCTTGTAGAGTTTCTGCCGAGAGATCTGATGTTAGTCTGATGGGCTTCCCTTTGTGGATAATTCGACCTTTCTTTCTGGCTGCCCTTAACATTTTTTCCTTCATTTCGACTCTGGTGAATCTGACAATAATGTGTCTTGGAGTTGTTCTTCTCAAGGATTATCTTTGTGGCATTCTTCGTATTTCCTGAATTTGAATGTTGGCCTGCCTTACCAGGTTGGGGAAGTTCTCCTGGATGATATCCTGAAGAGTGTTTTCCAACTTGGTTCCATTTTCCTCCTCACTTTCAGGCACACCAGTCAGACGTAGATTTGGTCTTTTCACATAATCCCATATTTCTTGGAGACTTTGTTCATTTCTTTTTCCTTTTTTTCTCTAGACTTCTCTTCTTGCTTCATTTCATTCATTTGATCTTCAATCATTGATACTCTTTCTTCCAGTTGATTGAGTCGGTTACTGAAGCTTGTGCATTTGTCACGTATTTCTCGTGTCATGGTTTTTGTCTCTGTCAGTTCATTTATGGCCTTCTCTGCATTGATTATTCTACTTATCCATTCTTCCATTCTTTTTTCAAGATTTTTAATTTCTTTGCACTGGGTACATTGTTCCTCCTTTAGCTCTGAGAAGTTTGATTGACTGAAGCCTTCTTCTCTCAACTCGTCAAAGTTATTCTCCATCGGCTTTGATCTGTTGCTGGCGATGAGCTGCATTCCTTTGGAGGGGGAGATGCGCTCTGATTTTTTGAATTTCCAGCTTTTCTGCCCTGCTTTTTCCCCATCTTTGTGGTTTTATCTGCCTTTGTTCTTTGATACTGGTGATGTACCGATGGGGTTTTGGTGTGGGTGTCCTTTCTGTTTGTTAGTTTTCCTTCTGACAGTCAGGACCCTCAGCTGTAGGTCTGTTGGAAATTGCTTGAGGTCCACTCCAGACGCTGTTTGCTGGGTATCAGTAGCGGAGGCTGCAGAAGATAGAATATTGCTGAAAAGCTAGTGCTGCTGTCTGATTCTTGCTCTGGAAGCTTTGTCTCAGGGGTGTACCCCACCATGTGAGGTGTGAGGTGTGGGTCTGCACCTAGTGGCGGATGTCCCCCAGTTAGGCTACTCAGGGGTCAGGGACCCACTTGAGCAGGCAGTCTGTCCATTCTCAGATCTCAACCTCGATCACTCTTACATTTCACCATGTTCCAAAGCCACTATTCAAAAAACTAAGAGATGGCCATGATCCATCCCAGGGAATATTCCCCACTACCATCACCTGCTGAGGCTTAGCCTAAAGTTTATAGGTCCAGAACACCAAGTCCAAAAGATTAAGAATAACTAATTCTCATTTAATTCTGTCTTTTGTTATTGTTGCTTTGTTTAGTTTGTTTCTTTGTTTAGGAATCAGGATATTACTGGCTCCAGTATGTCTGGATAGACTAGAAAAGGTGAGGCAATAGGGTTATAAGAGTAGCAGGGATTTAAAAAACAACCAAAACAATGATTGTACAAACATACTTGATTCTAAAATTATCTTTAAACCTCACACTATCCTATAAAGGAATTCAACCCCTTTAAGGCCTTATTTAACAGGAATCTCTAATCTGTTATTTCACACAGATTGGTTTTCTGATAGGTAGAATTTTTTTTTCAAAGTTTTGTAGAGACAGTGTCTCACTATGTTTCCCAGGCTGGTCTC